>NW_026125934.1:0-447236 GCF_943737965.1 Phodopus roborovskii | reverse complement strand
AGAAAACATCTTTGACTTGCCAGTATCAACACTTCTTCAAAAATGTTTAAAGTAAGTTGGCATGAGGGCATATGTCTGCAATGTCAACAGGGAGGTGAGTTCCCCAAGAACAAGGCCAGAGTGAAACGAAAAAAAGCAAAGCAAAACAGCCTCCCAAAACTTTTGAGGTAAAAAAGAAAACAAAAATAAAAACAAAAACCCCAAAGAAACAAGCAAACAAGCAAATAAACATGAGAAATCTGAGAAGCAACAGTATAAGAAACCCAAGAGATTATTATGGATGGATAAACATTCTGAGTGATTCTGGATAAAGCTCTGGAAGAGAAAGGGACATTTACCTAAAATCAATAAAGTCTGAAGAGTATAAAGTATATTTAATTATATATTAGCAACATTAGTTCACTTACTGTAACAATACACTATAGTAGTGTGAAATGTTAATAACAGGAAATTGTACACTGCGTCTATGGGAACTCTGGTACTATTTAGAGCAGTTAACAAAATTAAAAATTTGTAAATTTTAATTTTAGAAAAGATCTTCCAGTTTAAGGAGACTAAGCTGGTCTGAGCATCAGTAAAGTTATTGTACTGAGGTTTTAGGTCCAGAGTGAAGTATCAAAACTCTATTTATTTTCCCTTTTTGTTTTGAAACAGGGTTTTGTGTATACAATGCTGTCCTGAAACTTGGTTTGTTTCCAAGAATGACTTCAGTTATCAAATACAAGCACAGTACTTTGTTAATGCTAGGATCTAGTCTAGAAATCTACTCAATCCCCAGAACTTATTTTTTTTCAGTGATTTCTTTATTATGAATCTCTTTTAAGGAAAACAACAGATGTTTGCAAAAGGAAAGAAAGGAAGAAAAGGAGAGAAAAAGCAGCATTCTAAATGACCACCAGAGGGCAGTATGGCACCACATTTGTTCTAGAGAGACGGGTCCAATGTTTTGTGCCACAGACAGGAAATCGTGCATACTCTATCTCCTTGGGATTATATGTAAATGTTATACACAATGGTTTAATAAGGCTCTGAGATCAGTCGTGCTGAAAACAGACTTGTAGAATTTTGTCAGAAAAAGAGTTTGCTTCAGTCCAGTATGGAACAGTTCCTCAGGGTTTTTTTTTTGTTTGGTTTTGGTTTTGGTTTTTTTTTTTTTAAACTAAATGATAATTATTTACACATTTGGAAAACTGTTAACAGGAATAAAGTTTAGACTATATACATTATGAAATATATTTTGTTGAAATATTACATAGTAGCTAGATTAAATCATGCTTTTTTTTGAGAATAATTAAGGAAGTATTCATAATTTTAGACAAGAAATAAAAGAAGCATATTTGGATATGCAACACAGCCACAAATCTTTCTGTTTTGTATACCTTTGGAAGCAACAGTAGAGAAATTACGTAGTTAATAGTAGTTATTTCTGCGATTTGGTTTTAAAGGCGATTTTTTTAGTTTCTCCATTATGGACATATAGTTTCCTGATGGTTTACACATAAAATGTATTATTAAGCCAATGAGAGACGAATAGAAGTCACAGCCAGTATTTTATGAGCCAATATCATTATTCTTATTGCATTCTAAATTTATTAAATTTTCACAAGTATTTAAATTTTTGATATTTTTTATTTAAATTTGCAACAAGGTTGTTATACATGTCCCTCACCCTCCCTTCCTCCCCTAGCACCCTAACCAAACACCAGCCCATCCCCTTTCTGCTCCCCAGGGAGGGTGAGGCCTTCCATAGAGAGTATTTAAAATCTGTCACATCATTAGGAGCAGGGCCTAGGCCCTCCTCCATGTATCTAAATTCAGGGAGTATGCCTCTATGTGGGATGGGCTTCCAAAGTCCCAAAGTCCATTTGTATACTAGGGATAAGTACTGATCTACTACCAGAGGCCCCGTAGACAAATATCTGAATTTTTTAATGCTAGGTTACTTGATTTCTGAGAAGGGAATGGCAAGACTGCCCTGGATGGGCTTGATTTGTCTAGTTCTATATGCAGAAACTTACTGCCCAGCAAGCCTCAAGGATCTAACTGTGGAAATATGGGGAAAGCAGCCCCCAAACCCAAAACATAGCAGGCCAGGCTGCTGGTCTTCCTTTAGCTGATGCTGAATTGCAGGGTCTGTGGCACTGTTTCCTAACAAATTTGTGTTTTTATCTCTCTTGACATGTGAAGAAAATGGTTGTATAGGCCTTCAGGTAAATCTTCAGGTCAAAGTGACCCCCCCCAAACAGCTCTTCCTCCCTATATTTCAACTATACTTCGGTACCTGTGAACCCTTTCTTTACTTACTCTAGAAAGCTAGCTTCTAAAATCTGATTATTTTGCACTGAGCTATAAGCTTAAGCATTGTCTTCACCATCAGGTGCAACAATGGTAGGCACATTCTCCTCAAGACTCTCTGCAATCTTGTTTTCTTTTTTCCTTGGAAATTGTAGTATGTTTTATTTGACTTATCATCGCCGTATTCAATTCCTCAGCTGACTCTAAGATTCTCAAAAGTAGAAAATCTCGTAGAGTTGGTTAATTTCTGCATTCCCATTGATGCAAGCCATGCCTGCACCATTGGCTATGGAACGAGTGGAGAAGCCAACATTTACCAATTTAACAAACAACTTCAGGGCACTTGGTGGTAACAACTGTTTTAAGGGTAATCTCATTTAATTTTTACAACATGCCTGTGGTTAATACTGTTCTCCTTCCCATTTTAAATACAAGAAACCAAGGCAGAGTAAAGCTGAGCAATTTGTCCAAGATTGGCTAGCGCTTACAGAAGTTGTTTTGAATGCTACCAATGATCCTGCAAAGCTAGACGTCATTTTACCGTGTCTTGCCATGTTTATAGAGAAAACTAGGACTCAGCTAAGTTAGGCATAGCTAGGTATGCGGCACAGAAGGATCTGGAAACAAGATTATCTGATGCCAAGAGTACTGCTCCATCAAGACTGAGTGGTTATGGCTGGCTCATAACAGGTAGGGCACACATAATCTTTCTATACAAAAAGCCTGACAGTCGCAGAGGGCAGGTCTTGGGCCCTCATATTCCACTTAGCTGTATTCAAGTATGTGGGGACCTGGGAAGAAAATATGGTTGAAGGGGGAGTCCTTTGGCCCAGACTGCCTGGACCACATGGAGTAGGTTGGGTCTCTCTGAAACTGGCTATGATACTGCTTCCAAATTAAGACTATTTCTTTAAGGAATCAAGTCAAAGAAAAACCGTTAAGGCCAAAGGAATCTCAGGAGAAATTGTTGAGTCACTTCCTATCTATAAGGACAAGATAGCAATCTACAGAAACAACCAGGAGCAATTAGCAACCCTGAGCACCCAGGAGATGACAGCAAACCCAGACAGATGAAAGGGACACCTTTTCCCATCACTCCTGAGCTAGTCTGGGCTTCCCTGGCCAACCCAGGCAAGGCATGCATCCTAAGTAAGGCCTCTTTCACGTGCTTATCTAGAAGCTCTTCCGGTATCCTAAGTATGTGCAGGACCATTACAGTACGCAAAGCCAGAGGGCGCTGTTCACATCACAGCCTTTGGAAATGGTGATCCTTGGATGGCTAGGAAGGTCTGCAGAAGCCCTCCCTGCTGCTACTGCTTCCCGTGTGGGTCTTCTTATGGATTCACACCTTTTCAAAGACAGGCCTTCACAGTGTAGCCCAAGATGGCACGGAACTCCCAGCAATCCTCCTGCCTCAGCCTCCTGAGTACTGGAATTGCAGAGGTTGGCAGACAGAAAGTGCCTATGCTGTCCTCAGTCCATCTTTTGTCATGGTAGATGACTCTGATCACTCAGAAGTTTGACCGTTACAGTCACTAGGGATTGCATCTGAAAGTATAAGATCGACAAATTGTGTTTACAATGAAGTGTCTGAATAAGTAAAATGGAACCTTGATTAATAACGATTAAGACCTGCTGAAACAGGATGTTATGCTGGGTCCAGCTGGTTATGAGCTGCAACAGCACATGTCTACCATGTGCCCAGGTCCCTGCAAGAGTGCTTCATACACATTAACTCTTCATTTACTCAATGCCCACGAAGCAAAGGAGGGTCTCTATTTATAGATGTGCAATCAGAGGATCAAGGATAGGAAGCGAGTTGCCTAAGATACAATAGCTGGTGAGTGGTAAAGCAATGGTTGGTCTTGCTACAAAAGTGTTGCTCAAATATCTGGGCAGTTATGCTCTTGTTGCTGTCTCCTGAGTGGCTGGCAGGCAGGTACCACAATGCCTGGCTTCATTAAATTATTTTTAATCTATTTTTCCTGACTTCTGAATGGCTTTGCAATACTATTTTTCATCTCTTGACTTTGGAGTGTCAAGAGAGAAGGGATTCCAAACCATCATCACTAGGTCCTAGAGCAGTGGTTCTTAACTTTCTTAATACTGCAACCCTTTAATCCAGTTCCTCATGTTGTAATGACCCCAACCATAAATTTATTTTCATTGCTACTTCATAACCGTTATTTTGCTACTGTTATAATTTCAGTTGCCTCCCATAGATTGAGAGCCAGTGGGCTAGAGCATCAACAACATACTGCAAACCAGATGCTAAGAGAGTGGGTGGCATAGGGCTAGAGTGCTGGGCTAGCAAAACAGGGCCCTGAACATCTTGTTATCACCATCAACTGATTATCAGAAACTCCCAAGAGAGCCTAGGAGCATCAGAGCCTGGTGTTCTGTGGTCAGGTTTCATTGTGTAGCCAAGGTTGGCCTTGAATTTGTGGCTGTTATTCATGCTCTGCCTTACCCAGTACTAAGATTACAGGCTGTGCCACTACATCCAGCTTGGTCTGGTGCTTTTACTGGTCAGAAGTGGCTTGGACTTTAACTCCATCTCTTTATGCATACTTTCCTGTTAAGCACCTCATGTTTGCAGTATGAACTAGTATGGTATCGTGAAAAGAACAGGAGCCCTGGAGAAACAGCCTTGCCTCTAGGTCCTTGCTTCTTCAAGTCCAGAAGCTTTATGAGCTCAAGTATGTCACTTATCTTTCTGGCCTTTTATCTCCTGTTTTGGTGGGAAGATTAAATCAACATCTCATCGGTGTCTTGTTCACAATTAACTCTCAGAAATGAATATAGTTCTTATTCCTACTCGGCTCCCACATTTCCTCCCCAGACTTCCTGACATTTTCTCATGACTCATCCTCCATGTTAAAAGGTGCCTTGAGGAGTTGCTGTGTATCTACCAAGTGGTGCTAACCCTGACCACATTTTTATGAAGTATGGGTCTATCTGACTGTTCCCCTGGGTACCACCCACACAGGCACCACATAAATCCCTTAGCATCCATGGGGATTTGTGTCAAGATCCCTGAGATGCCAGAATCTCTGTGTGTTCAAGTCCCATTTATAACATGGTATAGTACTTTCACAAATACCCTAACATACTTTCTATCACCTCTAAATTGCTTTCAATGAATAATATGAGGAAATGCTACATAAGTAATTACTACTTTATATTGTTTATTAATAACATGAAACAAAATGTTGTTATATGTTCAGAACAGATATAATTAAAACAAGTTTCTGTCCTCAGATGCAAGGGTGGTCAAGGCAGATAGTACTCTTATACTGTGCATGAAAAAGGTGAAGAATTTAACACAACGAGATTCCGGACCCAGACTCACACCCAGCCAGCAAACCCTAAACACCAGTGGAAAGAATTAACTAAAGTCCAGTCTTCAGGCAAACAGGTACAAAAGACACATGTCTCCACCATATTTTATACAGCACATAAAGCAATTTTGTCATTGCAAAAAGTGGATAAAGTTTAATTTATATTATGAGTTTTTATCTAACACACAGCATAAGAAATAAATGTTGTTGTACTATATTCTTTGTATTTTGAGACAGAGTCTTGCTAAGCAGACCAGACTGGCTTGTTACTTGCAGCCTTCTTGTCTCAACAACCCCCAATGCTGGGAGGAGAGGTAAATGACCCCTAGTATCAGCTCATGAATGCATCCTAAATAATAATCTACACACACACACACACACACACACACACACACACACACACACACACGGTACACTGTTAACTGTGAGATGATGAGTGTGATGGAACTAATCATTTTAAAGTGATTATGTATACAATAGATCAATAGATTGGTACATTGTATGCCTTGGATTTCTGCAGTTTTATTTAAGTCTATACCTCAAGAAAGCTGGGGAGTTGACTCTGGGATCAGACAAATTTCTGTTCAAACTGTGTCTTGGTTGCTCACTATTTTTGTCACTCCAGGAGAGGCATTTAGATTCTGCAAAAATCATGTGCTTTACCAGTTAATGGCAATAATTCTAACCCCCATCTAATTCTCTTATTCAACTCTGTTTATTAAAGCTCCCAACTTCATGACGAATGCTGTGCTAGGCCTGGGAATACAATAAAGAGCAGGGAGATTAGCATGAATCATCACACCATAAAGGTAAAATTGCCACTTTTTAAAGCAGTGACAAGGGTACACGGTCTTATGAGACAATATCTGGCTTAGACACGGAAGTAATATTGACAGGACTTACTTGGTGATAGATTGGAGTTAGAAGTTAAGGCAGAAGAATGAGTCAGGAATCGTTGTTTGCTTGCTGGATGACAGCAGGTGTCATTCATCAAGGCCAGAAGTATTGGAAGGCTCAGGTTTGGGGAATAGTTATGGCCGGGGGAAGGATACATGACATGTGTATCAATAGAAATTCCCGACTAGATCTTAGGGACATTTACATATGTCATCTCATTCAATTAAATCACAATGGCAGTTTCCTTCGCAGTATTCTTATATTTTGGGGGGAATGGAAGCAGAATCAGGGGATTGGAGTGACTTGTCTTGGATTTAGAGTTAGTTAGAGGCAGAGCCCAGATTAGCTTTCATTCCATGGCTCAAGCGTATGCCTTTTTCCACTACTTCACCCTGTGGGCCCTGGCAGGGCCAGCAGAGGAAGGGAAGGCCAGCTGGGCCAAAGGCAAGGAGTCCGAGGAGGCAAGAAGTGAGGTGGGAGTAGGAAGGGGGAAGGGGCAAAGGCGGCACGTAGAAAGGCAAGGGGGGTTCTCTCCAGGGGCTTGATTAACATTTATCATTTGGAGAGGGGTTGAACAGGCCAAGCTAAAGTTCCCATTTCATAGCCTCTCCCTGATTTTGGCCCTGATCTCTGAGGTGGTGGAGTGAGGACGGTATGAGGAGGCAACTTATGAAGTGGCCCAAGGCCCAGGGCTAAATTTGAAGATAGCATGGGGAATGCAGTCAGAAGAGTCAAGTTTCCAGACCCATCGCTATGCCCAGCAGCTGAGGCCCCACACAGGGAGGGAAAGCTGGCCCTTCCTGGCTAGCACTTTGGCCCCCACCTTCCTGTCACCTGCTCCATGCCACTGGAGTTCTAGGAAGCAATGACAGCTACTTTCTTGGCTTGACGTTTCTCATGCCTTCATAAACAGGGCTCTGTGCAGTGCTGTGAGGCCGAGGAAGAGCTGGGCAAACACAACTGTTGCCAGCCTGCTCCTTCAAGGGTCAGCGGCTTCCTCAAACCACAGGTCATCTCTCTCGAGTTTCCCACCTCCCTCAGTTCTAGTTTCTGCTGTGCAGGGCCTGACTGAGGCAAGCTCAAAGTTGGGGATCTTCAGTAGGCCTTCCTGCATCACCCTAGTGACTTTTTGGGTGTCAGTGACAGCCTCTGAAGGTATGGCATATTCTTAAAGATTAGGTTTTTGTGTGGCAATTTTTATCTTTGAATTCTTAAAACTTTTGTACATATTTAATCTGTACACTATGGACACACACACACATTTGTAGTGATTACTATGATTATTGTAGTCAGTCAAACAAACACTCCTGTAATTTCATGGCTCTTTTTTTGTGATAAGAGCATCTTCAATTTACCATCCTAGCACATTTTCAGTGTACAATCCATTATCACTAACTATAGTACCCATGCTGTTTATGAGATATCTAGATATCTAGATATCCCACGGAACTGTGATTTTGTACCCCAGGACCTTATCCCTTAACCTCAGGCAGCCATCTTGTCTGCATGTGCCCTCTCTGTTTTCATGTACTTATTTTTTTCAACAAAACAGTCTAGATAGAAGTGAGACTTTGTAGTATTTGTCTTTTGTATCTGGGTTATGGACTTAGAATGATGAAGTCCATTTCATTGAAAATGGTAAACATTTCCATTTTTGGTAAAAAGGAAGAATACTATTCCTCTCGGTGTGTGCAACATTTTCTTTCTTTTACCATCAGTTGATGAATATTTACATTATTCCAACACCACAACTATTGTGAAGAATATAGCAATGAACATGGCAAGGCAGGTGGAACTGATTTCATTGTGGGTGAATCTTGTTTTTTAACTAACTCCTATATTATTTCCTATGACAGCTACGGCAATAAAAATTCTCTCTCTCTCTTTCGCTCTCTCTAATCATCAGTAAAACCAAAAGCAAATGCAATAAGCTTAGTGCCTGTCATTTGAATGACAGCACACAAACTAAGGAGAGCTACAAGACTTCTGGGCCCTCTTGAATATCTGTATCGCTTCCCAAATTATAAAACAGCAGTGGTTTAAGCAATGTAAATGCCTTCTTTTGAAGGACTTCAACATTTGGAGTTGGGATGTGCAGAATTGGTGGGATGGTTCCATGACCACGGTTAGTACCATGGCTCCTCCCAGCTCTCTGCTGTGCCATTCTGTAAGTCGTTTTTCCACCTTCATGATCTAAGTTGATTGCAATAGCCCCATTAATATCTGTTCACTCAAAGCAGGAAGGTGGGACAAAGAACTATGACAGGCCATCCCTTTTTTACTTTAGAGGCGCTTCAAACGACTCTAAATAAGCCTTTCATTTGTGTCTCGTTGAATTGAACCTTGCAGGATGGCTACAAGGAAGGCTGTGGAGGAGGGGTATGTTAGGTTGTGGACTTCAGTTAAGGGAGGTAGGGGATGTGCAGTGGGATAGATAACTAGCAATCTCTGCTTCATTCTGCACTGAAGAACTTATTAGCTTCACAATGTCCTGTTTGTATTGTCAAGGACTAATGAGAAAAGAACAGAGCAGGACTTAATACATAAATGATGGCTTAGTCTCCGGTGAAGGCCAAATGACGTCCCTGAGGGCTGTAAGAATGACAGTGTAGCAGTAGATCTAATAGGGAAAAAGTGGTGCGAGAGCTGAGTCATCGCCTGGCTCACAGTAATATAGCATGACGAACTCAAAAGAACCTGTATCCCAGTCGGCACCACAGTCACGATCTGCACAGCAATTTAATTTTAGAAAAACAACATCATCTACCTTGTTCAAATAACTGTTGTTCATTTGATTTTTATTGGTCTTGTAGTTTTGTTTACATTTCATTTGGAAGTTTGTTTCAGCTTTAAAACTGTATCTGAGCCACAAGCATAAGGAGTTTGCAGTTTATTTTCTCTTAGTGCATAATAGAGCACTGTAATGAAAATGAGTCAATAATTAGGAGATACATATGCATAATTGTATGTGCATATATATACATTTTTTAAGGGGATGTACAACAGAAAAAAAAAAGGTTTTCTGAAACCGCCAGGGACTGTTGCAGTAGGCGGGAGGACTGTGGTGGTTGAACCCCCAAAGGAAGGCATCTGACTTCACATTCAAGGTTCTTTGCACACACACCCTCCCACATATGCACACAATGCAGGAGCCGGGGAGAAAGGCTTGTGCTGGAAAACATGGCCTGTGATCTGAGGAGTCCAGCAGAGAGCTCACACCGTGTGCTTCCTGATAGAACCCTGAGCCACTCTACAGCCAGCTGAGGGCCTGGGTCAGTGGCAGATGATGACAGTGGCGATTTAGAGTGATGTAATGGAGCATCTGGGTGGAAAGCTGATTTGAACACCGTGTCCCTGACAACCAAGAGTCCTTAAGATAGTCCCTGAGTACATATGCTTATGTGAACATTTGACAAGCAGAAATAAACTTGTAGCCAAATGTATGGAAATGTATCCCCTCCCTTGTTCCTGGTAACCTCCCACCTCCAACCATCTGCCACAGCCGCCTTGGCCTGTGGTGACACATGCTAGTCACACTTTCTTCACTCTTCTCCAACCTGGAGGGCAGAGGGGCTGTGACAGATGGTAGGGCCTCCTCTGGAGCTGCAGTCCAATAGACTTGTTTTAGTCTGTTTATCCACTGAGAAAAGGAGGGCTCCTCCTCTTTCTTTCTGAGGAAGATGTAAATTTTCCTTAGGCCTGGGCAAAGCCAGTCACTTTGAACACCCTCTTAAATTTTAACTCTCTTATCGAGGGGAGGAAGTGGGACCCAAGCAAAAAGGAATGGATAGCAGGGAAGAGAGGAAGATAGACAGGGGGAAAGGTGAGATCAGGGTTTGAAAAGAACTTTGAAATTTCCATATAAATGGTACCAGGCAGAGAAGGTAACCAAGCCCTGGTCTCTCCTCAAGTGGTGAAACAGTAGATGCCAGGGGGCTATGCTGTCCATTCAGGGTGTGCGCTATGGTTCCTCCAAAGAGAGAACTATACACTCCCAAATCCCTCTTCTGGAAACTTCCCCTGATAACAGACTGCCTCGCAGGGTGGGACACCTACAGATATCTGGAAGCTGGAAGGGAGCTTCAGGATAAGCCACAGCACACACGGTATGTTGAAGTGACCTCTGGGACAGGGTGGTTTGAAAGAGCAACAGTGTGTGTACAGACAGAATCCATGATACCCCTCATCCAAGATGATTTTCTGCAGCAGAAGGTAATTCGTATAGTCGTGAAAAGGGAGGCCACAGGAAAAGCTAACGACTTCAAATGCAAGACCGATCCCCAGGTTCCTGAAACTTCTCTTCTAGAGCATCCCCCTCAGATTTTCTCTCAGAGAACCTGGAAGCTCTCCCTTTGTCATCCTCATAGCCTTTCTTTATATATCCCCCCACTCCACTGTTTATGTGACTGACAAACAATAACTGTATGTGTCCACAAGGTACAATTTGATATTATGATACATGTGCTATTCTACAGTGGTGAAACAAGGCTAATTATGCATACATGTGCTAGCCATCTAAATTTTCATCAGTGGATGAATGGATATAGAAGTCTTGCTGAGTACCCACGATGGAATACAATTCAGCTCTGAAGAAGTCATGAGCACCTACATGTATGGAACTGGACAGCATTATGCTAAACTAAGTAAGTCAGGCACAGAGAGGCTAATGCCATGTGCTTTCATTTATATTGTTTATATGTGAAATCTAAACGAAAGCCATCAGTGGAACCAGTATTTATCCTTAGTGTATGAATGGACTCTGGGATCACATTCCCACAGAGAGGGAAACTCTCTCATCCTAAATACACACGGGAGGGCCTAGGTCCTGCTGCAAACACTGTGACAGACTTTGATCATCCCCCATGGGAGGCCTCACCCTCCCTGAGGAGTGCATGGGGTTTGGGATGGGGATATGGTGGGGGGAATGGGAGGTTGGGAGGGAGAAGGAACTGAGACTGTTATGTAAAAGAAGATTGTTTCTAATTTAATAAAAAGGAAAATAAAAAATTGAACTAAAAAAAGTAAAAAAATAAAAGAAAGCCATCAAATGTGTATAAAGAGAGTTGAGGATGGTTACCAGGGTTCAATAGAGTATGATAGGGACATATAGGTTGAAGGGTACAAAACTGAAGTTAGAAAGAAGGATCAAGTTTTATTGCATAGCATGATCACTATAGCTATGAAGAATGAATATTTCAAAATAACCAAGATAATACATTTTAAATGTTCCCTAATATAAAGAGAAGTAGGTAAGGTGAAGCAATGTTATTTACACAGACTTAACCATTCTGCATCTCCTCTTATTATTTTCCTTTTCTTTTCCAGGCTCTATTCATTCTCTAATCCCCACCTTCCACCCCAGATGATAAATGGTCCGGACTCAGTACCTCAGACTCAGTAATGTCTGAGAAAAAATAGTAAGGTATGCAGTAACATTTCTAACACACAGAAAAACTTCAAATTGGATAACATGATGCCTATTTTAAAAATGGATTATCATGATCAGAGACTTTTGACAACATAGCCAACACTACACAGAAAAGCAGAGGTTCAAAGTTAGAACTCCTTGACTATTCAGCCCATTCTCCTTCCACTCTGCAGAGCAAGTCCCAATGCTTGTGAATACATTATGCCCCTTTGAGTCCCACTAAACAAAATCAGACTGCGAGCGCGCAGATGAGCGTGTTTGTGTGCGTGCATGCATGCATGTGTGTGTGTGTACATGTACAAATCAGTTTTGATGAGTCCCATAATTATACGGGTAATAAACTTGATAGGCACATTAAACCTTCACCTAGCACAGGATGCCTCCGATCAGGACCCAGGGAATCTGCAGATACTCCTTTAGGCCCTTCTTTCTTCAGCAACTACCCCAATTTTGTGCCCAAGTCACTTGCCTCATACCTCATATCACAGAGCAAGTAAGTAGCAGAGCTAGAATACGGCCCACAGCAACACATTCTAGGAAGCACATACTCCAAACAAACAACAGTAGTAGTGAAGCAGAAGGAAAATGTATGTTACTTTAGTCCCACAACCAAAGGGATATTAAAACCCAGATTATCTCATGTATAAGACCCCAATCTAGAGATACGTGTTCCCTGATGATAATATGCATGAACAACACATTGTGATAGAACAAACATTCCACTTTTACAAAGTTTGCCTTGGACTGGAGATGTAGATCTGTTGGTAGAATCCTTGCCTAACAAGCATGAAACCCTGGATTTGATCTCTGGCAACAGAAATACTGGGCCTCGTTGGTGGATGTGTCTGTGATCCCAGTACTCAGCATATAGAGGCAAGAAGATCAGGAATTCAAGATTATTCAGTTTCATAGTAGGTTTGAGGGTAGCCAGGGACACATAGAACTATGTCTTAAACAAACAAACAAACATAACAACCAACCAACCAAAAAACAACTTGTTAGTCTGGAAGACATCTCCAGTTGATCTCTAATATCATTTCCCTTTTTTTTATCCCTTTTACATTTATTTGTTTGTTCAGTGTGTGTGTGTGTGTGTGTGTGTGTGTGTGTGTGTGTGTGTATGTGTCTGTCTCTGTGTGTGTGTGTGTGCAACTGGAGGCTAGAGGACAATCTCTGGAGTTGGTTCTTGTCTTTCACCATGTAGGTTCTTGGGGTACAACTCAAGTCATCTGATTTGTCAGCAAGTGCTTTTGCCTACTGAACCATCTCTCTGGTCATATAACTTCATTTTCCTAAGCTTCTGCAATAATTCATCTTTTCCCTCAGTGAGCCATAATCCAGCACATGTGGGAAATACGACTTAGATTCTTGACTTAGGCTGCTTAGTGTTTGTCAACTTTATGCATGCTACAGTCATTCTATGAAGAAGGAATGCCAACTATGGAGTTGCCTCTATCACTGTCCTGTAGGTAAGCTTGCGGGGATATTTTCTTGATTGTTGATTGATGTGGAAGGGGCCAGAGCCCTGGAGGTGGTGCCATCACTAGGAAGATGGTCCTGAATTGTATAAGAAAGCAGGCTGAGTAAGCCACGAGGAACAGGCCATAAGGCAGGTTCCTCTATGACATTTCTTCAATTTCTGCTTCCAGGTTCAAGCTTTGAGCTCCTTCCTCAAGTCTCCTGGGAATTGTAGAATGAAATAAACACATTCCTTCCCTAAGTTGATTTTGGTCACCGTTTAACCAAGCTACAGAGAAAACTAACTAGGACAGAGCAGAGCACAAGATTTTCATTTGTGAACATCCTTCCATGTTGTAACAAAACGAACATCCTCATGTTCTTTCCCATTGCTACTCAGGCTATTTCTGTATATTGCGGGCTAATAATAGTGGCCAATGGGAACTCAGTTCTTACTCGGGCTATGCACTGTGTTCATTGCTTTATATGGATGATCTTTTACTCCTCCACAGTCCTATGAGGTAGGTACTATTATTAATTCTATTGTACAGATGAAACATCAGAGGCCCAGGGAGCTAGAGAAAATGTCACACGGCTTCTATGTGATGAGGCTAGAATTTGCCCCTTGGCCTAGGTGACTTCAAATCTGGGGTTGCTATTTTCTCCTCAGGCAGAGTTTGTGAAGCAGCCAAGTGAGGCTTTCTTTTTTGTTGTTGTTGTTGTTTTATCATTAACTTTTCTTTTAAAAATTCATCTATGTTGTGTGATGACCATTACCCATTTCTCCCACCATCCCCTTCTCAATTTCTTTGTCCTCTTTGTTTTCCTACAGAGATTTACTTCTAGTTTCATGGCACAGCTCTGAGACTATGTAAAACCTGGGATCCACAAAGGAGAGAAAGCATCTAGCATTTGCCTTTGGCATCTGACTCAATTCTCTGAATATGGTTATCTCCAGTTGCATCCATAGTCAGTCCCACAATTGTCTTGACTTTATTTTTCATGGCTAAAAATGTCCACTGTGTATGCAAACCACTTCCCTTTACCTCTTCCTCTACTATTGGACACCTACATTGTTCTCATAACTTAGCTCATGTTAGTAGTGCTGTAACAAACACTGATGTACAAGTGTCTCTGACATGTTGACTTTGATAAACACCCTGGAGTGGTGTAGCCGTATGTAAGATCGATGCTAGTGTTCCACTGATACATCTCTGTGCTAATTTCAATTGTACCTTGACTAGTTTACTTTCCTACCCACAGTGTGTAAGGATTCTCTTTTGCCCACATTCTCATCAACATTCATTATCTATTTTCTTAAGGACTGACATTCTGATGGGGTGGAGATGGAATCTTCCAGGGATTTCTTTGTAAGAGTAAGGGGATTGAAGCTGAGCAATGTTCAGTGATTCACCCCAGTGCTATGGTGTTTCATTCCTGACTGGAAGCCTCTACTGTTATGTTGAGGTCAGAGACTGAGGATTTTGAAGGCAGGGTTGTGCTTCATCTACTTGTTTTCCCAGTGTCTAGCACATAGTAGGAATGCATCTAATAAGGTTTTAGTGGTTAAACAAATGTCTCTAATGACGTCTAAATCTGGTCCAGCTTTTGTCTCCTCTAAATGTCAGATTTTTGCTGTATTCCAGGTCTGCATCAACCTTCTCTAACAAATATGGAATATAGATGAGGGTCTGAGCCATCTGTGCTGTTCTGTTTGATTTAAGGTCATTTATAGCTTCATCATCCAGATTTCACCACTAGCATTTCATATATTCATTTCCTGCCACTCTGCTTCCTACAGAAGTAAACACACAGAGGGACAGGCAGAGTAAAGGAAGCCAAGGCTACAGGCATTAAAAAAAAAACCTCACAAAATTCATACTAATGAAAGTTGCACCTTAACAGTTACAAGGGGTTTGCGAGATACTTGATAGTGTTTTAAGAAATTTCTGTGCTCAGATTTGTTCACTCTTATGACAGTCTAAGCAGGTAGCCACCATTATTGTCTGAGGGGCAGAGGTGACTGGTCCCACAGATAACTCTAGCCTTCATGGTCCAGACTCTGTTCCTAACTCTGACACTAAACCACTTCCTTTGTTCCTTTAAGAGTGTTGATGAATTTTGTTAGGAGGACTGAGCCAGAGGCAGGAGCAAGAACAGCTTTGGGATGGGCTTTGTATCTGATGAAGCTAATCACTAAGATGAGTGGAAGAAAGCTAGTTTGGAATGGCTGTTCTCCTAATTGGCTTTTGTGGACATCAAGTGTCAGGTGTCATTGAGACATTCAGTTGAAGACAGTGAGAAGACAGATTGATATGTGGTCTGGAACTCTGTGGAGAATTTTTTGGTGGGGAGGAACTCTTCCTTGTATAGATGAAAATAACTAGCACTTATTCAGTACTTATTGCATATCACTACTGACCTAAAAGATTTGTGTGGATTAAGGATTATAAGTTAACTGAAATGTAACACCATGGTGTTGAAGATGAGGAAGCTGAGGTACAGAGCAGTTAACTGGCACACTTGGGAATATACAGCTGGTGAATGAAGAATTAAACAGTCTGGATCCTCTAAAATTCACCTTCCACAATTGTAGAGCAGAACAAAGAATTTGCAACACACTGGAGTCTAGTAGGGATTCCATCAATTAGAGCTCTTATTGTTCGTAACATCGAATATTATTTAATAGTTATGAATTGATTTCCAAGATTATTATGGCAACAGATGTGGAAGCCTAATGCATTCTTGATCAAGCATTCCTCCTTCTGTGTTTTCTCAGTTTTCATAAGATACTGAGCTCAATCCCTTGGTTTCTCCCTCAACTCTCTTTTTCCATCATTGATTTTAAAGCATACATTGATTTAAAGGCCCCCAGACCTTTGTCTACAATTAGGCATGTTTTAGAGACTCTCCATCAGCACATGATAATTCTGTCCTTTATATCGACTCTCTCTCTTACGACTGTACATACTCGATGATGCAACAAGAGCCCTGTATCCAACCAGGCACCCAGAGCACAGAAATGGGCAAGAAAAAGAAAATCTTGCAAAAGAAGAATCTTCTATTTACTTGCTGTACCAGTCTACCAACAAGGGGGTCCAACCTTGCATAAAATTCTTACTTTTTTTGGGTTTTTTTTCCCTGCAGCAATTCATCAAAATGGAAATCAAGGTGGGAAAGGAACTAAAATGAATAGAACCCCAAGTTTGTCTAAAGACTGAGCTCTTACCTTTCACTGCACCCTGTCCCTTATAGCCTGACCTCATATATAAGAGCCAGATCATGAGGCCAGTATAGCTTAATTAGCTTTTTAATGGAAAGGAGGGGATGCTATTAGGAATTATCTGAGAAACAAGTCAGTGTTTTTAAAGAGTTTAACACAGTGCCTGGCACCTGGTACCAGCTCAGCAAATGCTTGCTATTTATGAGCTCTCGTCCTAGCCAACAACTGAATCTGGTTATATGCTGAGTTCTGCATTCCAGGTACTGTCCCTCAGTTGGTCAACCTACATTACATGGTCTTGGGGATAACAATGGGAGAAGGCTCCATGATCCTGCATTCTCACTAAGGGTGACCCAGTTGGAGGTTCCTTGGTGCCTTTTCCCAGTATCTATACTGGCTGGGTGCTTGATGTGCACACCCTTACGTATTCAGGCTAAGGCTTCAGGTCAGTGTGCTAATTTTGGATTTCAGCTCTCCTGCTGGACTTGGCCTTGGAGGAAGGGTTAGATTACGTGTTCCTGCCCTGGAGAGCAACCCCCATCTCTAAACCAACTGGTACAGAAACACCACACACTAAGACATATGCACATTCTCACCCTCTCTCACACGCTCACTCTCTCAAACACATACACACACACACACACACACACACACACACATACACACACACTGAAACTTCTTCCACTCAAACTCCACAAGCAAATCCCTGCCCAGTAGGGAGGCAGTGAAACGTAACTGAGCCCTACAAGACAGCTGGGCAGCTGGCTCAGGCCCTGCCAGGCACTTTTCCTAGTAAGGGCATCTTTTGGGCGACAATATCCAATTGAAGAGAGAGACCATAAGGAACTTCATGACTGTTTCTTTAAGCCCTGCTAGCAATGTCCCAGAACCCTTTAGGAGGATGTATTTAGAGATCGGTTGGTACTCGCTGACCGGGTCAACGAGCAGCTGGTGCCTGCCTGCCTGTCCTCTCCCTCTCTCATTCCACCCTCATTGGTTTATCTGCATTCACTGAGATGAGTGTGTCTAATGTATCCATGGTCTCTATGAGCCCCATGTGTGACTTAGGAATCCCCTTCACCAATATTGTTGATAAACCCTGGCCCTCCATGCCATAACAACCTCCACACTACTTCCTTTGTTTCTCCCAAGGGGCTGGAAGAATTCTAGCTCTGCCATTTGAAAAATGTGTAGAGAATGACATTTCTTGGTGACTCCTAAAGATCCATGTGTCCATTTCACACATTTTTACGTTGTACCTACTATGTGTCAAATACAGTTCTCAATCTAATGTATATGGCTTAAGGAAAGAGGAAAGGAAAGGAAAAACTAGAGACAGATTTCTTCAAGGAGCTCAAGGCCAAATGGAACTAAACTGTCAGTGTTGTGCTTGCTACATGACAGGCATTGTTTTGAATGTTTTGCCATCTGTTAGCTTATTTCATCTTCTGAACCTCATCATGAAGAACATAAGAAACATTATCTCCATTAAACAGAGACAGAAGCTGAGACTCAGAGATTAGTATGGTGAGTTGGTTCACAGTCTTCTAAATTCATGTCCACCCACAGCCCCACACAATGACTTTATTAGGAAATAAAAGTCTTCGAAGATAAAGATGAAATTAGTTAAGGATCTTGAAGTACTTAGTGTGGACACAAAGTTCTACATCTCAGAAAAGGAGTATGGGTACACAGAAACACCCAGAAGAAGGGGATATGAATATGGAGACAGTTGAACTACCTGTCTGTGTGGTAAGCAAAGCAAAGCTGGTAGACAGTCAATGGAAGGTCAGAGAAAGACAGACCAGTGAGAGAATAAATTTCTATTGTTTTAATTCAGCCAGTTCAGCCAGCTTGTGTAACTTGTTACACCAGCCCCAAACAAAACATCACAGTTGACTTTCAGAGCTAAGAATAGAACCTAAAGGACCAGGACCCACGTCTACCCTGTTAACTCCCAACTTTCTCTCATAGCTATGTAGAAAGGGCTCCTCCACTGGAGAAGCTCGAAGAATAATGCCTATGTTGACTCCAGGTGAGCAATAGCCAGGTCACCTCTAGACCTCATCTTTACAGTTAGGGATGAGAGTTACAGTAGATATTTAAGGTTTCTTCCACTCGTGTCTTTTGTAAGTCTTTGGTTCATTGTTCTTGGATAGAGGAGGAGCATGGAGGAGTAGTGAGAGCACATTGTGGATGAGGGTAGCAATAATAAACAGCATATGCAATTGATGGTCTTTCAAAATTCCTGTGGGTAAACACTCAATTTAAGAAAAGGTTTTCATTATCGTCCTTTTCTATGTTGTTTTCTCTGTGTCTTCTGTCAGGATCCCCCTTCTGTCCCTCTCCATATGCATATGCATCCCCACGCCTACACATGTACCCAGAGCTTTCTCACTAACACTGGAGAGTAAGCTCATATTTATGGATTTCAAGCTGGCACAAAAGAAAGGGGTCAAGGGATGAATGTCCAGCAGTTCCTGGCAAGGAGAAATGCATTGTGGGGAGGGCTGGGGAGGGCTCTGGAGACTTGAAAATGGAAACAGTGTTGTTAAGTATGTTCATTAATGAGCCCAAGAAGGAAATGACTAATAAATTGATGGAAGGAGGCTGATGGCACCGAACCACTTGGTTAATTAAAACCACAGAGGTCTTAGAGTGACTTTGAAAAACCCCCGAGGATGAAAGTGGTCGATAGGAGGCAAATACGGAATGTAAGTGAGAAAGACCATTCTGGGAGTAATCGTTGAAAGGTTGTCTCTTGCATGGAGAGGTATCCAAGACTGGAAAAAGACAAAAGACCAAAATATTGCAGTTTAAAAGTTTTTGCTGATGTACTTTTCCTGAGGACTAGAAGTTACCCACACCTGAACATATTTTTCAGTGGTGTGACACCTGGCCGTTGCTAGGAATGGATATGGCCTCTAGGTGTAGACCAAATGACACACATTATGGCAGCTCATGAAGCCTTGGAGAGATGGATCACATGGCAGTGCATGCAGCAAAGCTCTTCTCTGTTGTAAAGAGCCAGGTAGCTCAGGCTATCCTAGGTTAAAAATACACTTCTTTAGATCAGTCCCAGAAGATGTTTCCAGTGGAATCTTAGGAAATGACTTTGGAAATTGCCACAACAATAAGTCAGGTTCTGGTTGCCCACTTAGGGATCAATATTAGGTACTTACTAGGTTGGATGTAGAATTTCTATAGCATACTATTCTTTTTGTTTTTCCCTTTCTTAAATTGAAATTTGAAACAAGCTTGTTTTACATGTCAATCCCAGTTCCCTCTCCCTCCCCTCCTCCCTTGTCCCACACCAACCCCCATCCCATCCTCTTTCTGCTCCCCAGGGAGGGTGAGGCCTTCCAAAGTGGATCTTCAAAGTTTGTCATATCATTTGTAGCAGAGCCTAGGCCCTCTCCCATGTGTCTGGGCTGAGGGAGTATCCCTCTATGAGGAATGGGATCCTAAAGTCCATTCATATACTGGGAATAAATAGTGATCCACTACCAGAGGCCATAGATTGCCTAGGCCTCTTAACTGACACCTACATTCAGGTGGTCTGGGTCGGTCGCATGCTGGTTTGCCAGCTATTAGTCTGGGTCCATGAGCTCCCCCTTGTTCAGGTCAGCTGTCTCTGTGGGTTTCTGTAGCCTGGTCTTGACCCCTTTGTTCATCACTCCTGCCTCTCTGTGACTGGGTTCCAGGAGTTTGGCTCAGTGTTTAGCTGTGGGTGTCTGCTTCTGCTTCCATCAGGAAGGCTCTAGGATGGCATATAAGGTAGTCATCAATTTTATTACTGGGGAAGGGCATTTAAGGTAGCCTCTCCACTATTGCTTACATTGTTAGTTGGTGTTATCCTTGGAAGTCTCTGGACATTTCCCTTGTGCCAGATTTCTGTTTAAGCCTATAATGGCTACCTCTATTATGATATCTCTTTTTTCGCTCTCCTCTATTCTTCCCCCAACTCAATCTTCCTGCTCCCTCATGTTCTCCTCTCCCCTCCTCGTCTCCCCTTCTCTTTCTCCTAACTTCCTTTACCCCTACCCCCTGCTCAGAATTTCTCCTTTCCCCTTCTCAGGGGGACCATGTATGTCTCTCTTTGGGTCCTCCTTGTTTCCTAGCTTCTCTAGTGGTATAGACCATAGGCTGGTGTTCCTTTGCTCTATGTCAAAAATGTATAAGTGAGTACATACCATCTTTGTTTTTTTGTGACTGGATTACCTCACTCGGGATGTTTTCTTCTAGTTCCATCCATTTGCCTTCGAATTTCAAGACTCCATTGGTTTTTTTCTTCAACTGAGTAATACTCTATTGTGTAAATGTACCCCATTTTCTTTAACCATTCTTCAATTTAGGGGCATTTAGGTTGCTTTCAGGTTCTGGCTATTACAAATAATGATGCAATGAACATAGTTGAACAGCTTTCCTTGTTGTATGAATGTGCATCTTTTAGGTATATGCCTAAGAGTGGAATTGCTGGATCTTGACGTGGACTGATTCCCATTTTCCTGAGGAACTGCTGTTCTGATTTCCAAAGTGGCGGTATGTGTCTGCCGTCCCACCAGCAGTGGAGAAGTGTTCCCCTTTCTCCACATCCTCTCCAGAATAAGCTGTCATCGGTGTTTCTAATTTTAACCATTCTGACAGGAGTAAGATGGTATCTCAGAGTTGTTTTGATTTGCATTTCCCTGATGGCTAAGGATGTGGAGCACTTTCTTAAGTGTCTTTCAGCCTTTCAGATTCCTCTATTGAGAAATATCTATTCAGTTATATCTATTCTTTTTAATTGGATTATTTGGTGTTTTGGTAACTAGCTTCTTGAGTTTTTGTGTATTTTGGAAATCAGGCCTCTGTCAGATGTGGGGTTGGTGAAGATCTTTTCCTAGTCTGTGGCCTGCATTTTGTCTTGTCAACGGTGCCCTTTGCCTTACCGAAGCTTCTCAGTTTGAGGAGGTCCCATTTATTAATTGTCAATCTCATTGTCTGTGCTCCTGGAGTTATGTTCAGGAAGTTGTCTCCTGTACCCATTTGTTCAAGGGTGCCTCCCACTGTCTCTTCTAAGAGGTTCAGTGTGCCTGCTTTTATGTTGAGGTCTTTGATCCATTTGAACTTAAGTTTTGTGCATGGCTGTTGCCATGCAGTACACCATTCTTAAGGCTTTGTTTCTTGGTAGAGTGGTAATGTACACCCATTGAAGGTTGGAGTGAGACTAGTCTTGACATATCAATCCACCTTTCCTTTATCATTTATAAAAAGGGAGGAAGTACAGTTCCTCAGAGTATTGTTTGGAGGATTAAATTAGAGAAGATGATATCATGCCACATTTTGCGCTCAGAAAATAATCTTCTGTCATTTCCAGCTTGATAGTCTTAATGTACCTCCAAATTACCATACCCCAGTGACTGTGGATGGAGGTGGCTCAGTGGCAGTGCCCTTGCCTACTTTTGAGGACCCTACTTTAATCCCCAAAGCTCAAAATGAAACAAATAAATGAGTCGAAATTTGCCATAATGCATTACTTCAGCTTATGGCATCACCCATAACCCACATTTCTTACACTCTAATTTTAGAATCATCCTCATTTTCCCTATTTGCTTTCAACCCTCCAATTCAGTAGATAATCAAGTTCTAGTTCCCCTTTATCACCCCCCTTGGCTCCATGATTCTCCTTATCTATCATAGGTTCTTGTTTTCATCCAGACCATTACAACAGCCCTCTCAGTGGTTTGGGTGGGTCAATGTCTTCTGCAACAATTTCTCCACAGTGCAGCCATGTACATTTACTGAAATGTAAATCTCATCAGGGTATTGAGCATCAGTTTAAAACTTGTCAATAACTAATTGTGCCCCAGTTTGGGGGTTTAAGCATCAGGCCTCATGCATATTTCATGTATCCTATCTTTGTCTTTTTAAAAGCATTTTATTTTTTCCCCTCCCCTCCAAAACCAAGTATATTTTAAAACACATTGTAAACATTTAGTAGTTTTTTTTTTAAAAAAAAAAATGTGAATCTGTCTTTACTATACATCTTTATCTTTTTCTGGCCACGAGTCTTTATCTGGTAAACACTACTAAAATGAATGCCATAGCTGTGTTAGCCACGGTCTATCCAAGATGGCGGCGGGTACATTTTCCACCAGAACTGAGAGCTGTGCTCACTGCCTTGGTCTATGCTGCACCAAGCAGCATGCTCCAAGCTTGGAGATATGGTCACTGTCATTGCTAGCTCTCGTACACACCATTTACACATATTTGGCATACATCTTAGTGCTGAGTTACACATACTTCAATGCCAAAGTTAAGTTTTTTTTTTTTCCAGTACTAGTGATTCAATGCAGAATCTTGTGGGTATGTTAGGCAAATGATCTACCACTGAGTAACATCTCTAGCTCTTCCGGTTTCTGAGTCTACTGTCTTAATTTTGTACTGCAAAGAAACACAATATGTTTTTCCTACCTCAGCCTATGCATACTCATCACATGATAAACTCAAGCCTTATTGAAGCTGGTTTCTATCACGGCAAGCTATTTTACTTTTCCATGCTTTTGTGTGTAGTGTTTCCTTTTTCTGCTCTCACCCAATGGGCCCCTTTCCAAAGTCAGATTCACATTGGAAGGCTTTCCTAAACCTGCCAAGAGGACGTTTGGGTGCCATGTCTATGCCCTCATAGCACATATTAAGGACCTATGTCTACCACTTCTCTTGTTATCTGAACATTGTGTAGCAACATGTCCATTTATCCCACTGATCTGAGAGCTATCCATCTCATTACAATGGTCAGGCTGAGCTGCCTTGGTCAAAGGAGTAGTTACTCAGAGGTGGTCAAGCTGTGTGGTATGCTGTGCTATTACTCTTTCTCTGGTTAGTCCTGAACCAACACTGTCATGGTCCCCCAAAGAACTAGAGAAGTGTGGAAAATCCAGATGACAGTAACTGATGCTAAAAGCAGGTGTAACAGGATAAAATCTCACATAAAATTCTTATCAGCTTTCTGTCTTTAAGATAAATAACCCAATGCCGATGGCTCTGCAATTACCAGCACTTCCAAATGAATGTCAAGAGTCCTGCTTTGGGGAAACTAGCAACTCAGGCCCTCTCTGTTAGCCTGTACTCCAGGGTCTGTTGTCCCTGATCTTAATTCATAGAAAATAGGTATTGGATGACTATAATGTGCTAAGTGCTATGGCAGGCAACTTACAATCATAACCTTGTTTAATCATCATAACAAGTGTATCAAGTGGATATTTTCATCTCCATCTGAAGTATGACAAAAAACCTGATGGTTTGACAGGAGAATTTGCTCCAGACTCTTCAGCTAATAAAAATAATGAATATCATTTAGTAAGTGCTTACTATGTCCCTGGCAATGTGTATAGTTCAACATGGATATTATCCTATCTGGACAATTCTGAAAAGGATGTTACACCGTCTCTATTTTAATTGGGTACCACTGGGCTCAGAGAAATAATCTGACTAATACATCAGGATTTCAAAGCGGTAGAGCTTGAACTATGAATACATATCTGTCTGTCTTTACATCTACCAATTGTCCTAGTGATCTGAATATTCTCTTTGTTACACTTCACACTAGAGTTCTTCATATAGAAAGGATGTCACTCCCATGTCAAGGCAGACAAGAACAGTATATCACCACGTGGTACAGATAAACAAGAGAATGAAATCTATGACTGTATAGTTCAAAGTTCAGGTCCATGTGCCAGTTAATACAATGTGGATGCTGGGGATATCCAGGCCACCTTATAGCACACAAACTGCCTCTTCAGATCCCTGAGACTGGCATCTTTAAAACACATAATCCCATCATTTGTCTACTGTTTGAAGAATCAACTTTGGTCAAGCAAAGAGAGCAGGGGTGGAAGGTGGAACTTTAGCTATTGAACATTTCATATGGTCTTCCTTGGGAGAAACAGGGATGATAAAGCCAGTATGCTTGTCATCACCCTTCTAAGAGCCCCTAACTCGCGTGGCTACTGGCTTCAGTTTCTACATGGGCTAAGTAAGATGACCAAACAGAAACTCTTGAACGTTCTTTAAGTTTGAGTACTATAGAGTTTGACTGTCATTAAGTTTGATTGTTTGGTCCCTCAGGAAGCCAATGCAGATTGGCAGCTAACCTGTCGAGACTGTGAATTTTCTGGGCCAGCTCCCAGGTCAGTGTCAGCAGGACTACAGACCCTGTCTTGGAAATGACACAAAGTTGGGTACTTCATTTTCTTTCTGACAGGCTCTTAAAGTAAGTGGACTGATGAAATGTACAGGAAAACGATGACTCTGGCAAACTCAGTGAGACCATTTCGCCCACCCCCAACACTACCCAAAGCCAAAGCCAAATGAAATGGTTTTTGGAAGGGGATTGCCTCAATCCATTAAGGAGATGAGGGTTTTTATTAATTGAGCAGAAAGTTTCAAAGGCAGAAAGGTCAGTAACCAAGGCCCGTAGCTGAACACTGCAGTGCGTGGCAGAGAATAGGTGGGGGGCATTCCCCAAGCTTGATGTTAGAGTCTTGAGAGAAATGAAGTGGAATGAATGCAATGGAAAGTACCAGTAAAGCAAATGGCATTAGCACCAGTTGGGACTACCCTCTTCCATGCCTCATTGATGCCACTTCAAAGTCTTGAGGCTGTTCCATGTGTTGTTTGCAAACCCCAA
Organism: Phodopus roborovskii; assembly: GCF_943737965.1. Lineage (NCBI taxonomy): Eukaryota > Metazoa > Chordata > Mammalia > Rodentia > Cricetidae > Phodopus > Phodopus roborovskii. The sequence goes on along the minus strand of NW_026125934.1, from coordinate 421,923 downwards.
TCAACTTGCCTCTCCTTTCTGAATTTGTTAGCCTTATTTACTTATTTATTTATTTTTACCGTCTGTTGTCTTAGATGCCATAGAACACTTCAAGAGTTATACAAGGCCCTCCTAGCTCCTTAGCAGGCAATACTCTTCACGGAGGGCTTGTTAAAATACAGATGACTGGGCTCCATGTTCATGGATTCTGATTCAAGAGATCTTCATGAGTCCCATTCATTTTCATTGCTAACGCTAATAGGTTCTCAGTGCTGCCAGGGTTTTGAAAATAAATTTGTGTCAGACTTCTATTAGCACTGATCATCAGAGTCACGTCAACATATTTCTGCTGTTTTGTATGGCATTTTTATGTGAAACAACATTGACGATTATAATATTACAATATTGTTTCATCATGAAGAATACCAATAATGCTTTATGTCCTGAAGTATCAAATATTTAGCCAAGCTTTAAGTCTTTATAAAAATGAACAAGCATATCTAACTCATTAGTATGCAAATTTGCTGTCACATCTAGTCAATGGTAAAATTATATGTAAGCCAAAGAGTTTTATTATCAGCAAATATTTTATTTGTATACATACTTTATATATTGATAAACACATGGCTAAGTAAAATTTTCTCACATACCTATTTTATAACTTGTATGGATAAGACTAAGTAAAATTTCCTCTGGTGGGAAGAATTTTCAAGTAAAAAAATAAAATTAAGAAGCCCTGTGCCCTGGCTAGTTTGATGTCAACTTGACATAAGCTAGAGTTATTTTAAACTAAGAAATTGCCCCTGCTAAATGGCCTGTGGTGCACTGGTTTGGTGGATGGTTGGGGTCAGAGGGCTCAGCTCACTGTAGGTGGTGCCATGCAAGGGCTGCTGGTTCTGGATGCGGTAAGAAAAAAGGCTGAGTAAGCCACGAAGAGCAATCCAGTAAGCTACACTCCTCTATGATCTCTGCTTCAATTTATGCCTGCATGTTCCTGCCTTGAATTCCTACCTTGACTTCAATGAATGGACTACAAGCTGTAAGATGAAGGAAACCCCTTTCCCCAATTTGTTTTTGGTCATGGTGCTTTATCACAGCAATAGAAATTCATCTAAGTCATCCTGTTACAATATGCCATAAGAAAGATCTTGGAGCTTATTCTAAATACAGTCAGAATCCAGTAATACATTAATGAAGAGAAAGAATATGATTTAGGTTTTGAACACATCATTTTGGTTAATGATTAGAGCTGTTGTTCTTATCATTTACCACACATTTGACTCACCTGGATACTTTTGAAAATTATGGATCTCATAATGGAGTTGGTAAGAGAGGGTAGTGGTAGCTGAATATGATCACAGTGTAAGATATAGATTATGAAGCTATGAAACACTTAAAATAAAAAATTAAAATACTGATTTCTGAGTCTCACATCCTTAGATTTTGATGTACATGTTTTACATTAAGACCAAAGGGAGTGAGAACTAGACATAGTTTGGATATGGAATACCGGGCTTGGAGAATTTTCGTGGCCTAACATGAGAAGTAAGGAGGGAGGATGTGGCCCACTATCTTTGGATTTATGGTATATAATAGTGTAATTCACTAAAGTGAAGAAAAATTAGGTAAGAGAAGTAGGTTAGGGCTGGCACATTCCATTGTGGACATGTTTGAGACTTCACCCCCTACACAAAGAACTACAGGCAACTGAGGAAATGTATGAGTAGCAGAGGTGTTCTTCTTCAGTGACGAGCATACGAATTGGTTGTCCAGTGACAAACAGTCAACCCTGGAAATACACATAGAAGTGACATTATATAGATTCGACAGGTCATATTTAGGAATAAATGTGTGTGTGATAACAATTAGTGAAAAAGGCAATAACTTTGAAGGAGAGTGGGGAAGGGTAGATGGGAGAGTTTGGAGGGGGAAAGAAAGGGAGAGATGGTATAATTAAATTATAATCTCAAAAATTAAAAAATTATTAAGGAGAATAAAAGATAATAGAGACACAGATACAGGACTCTATAGTGCATTGGATACAGTATGTGGGGCAAGCCATGGAGAAGCCTCTCTTCTTACAGCCCATATTTCATCCTTTCAATGTCTCTAACCTTTTTTATTTTTTCTTGGTTTTTCAAGACAGGATTTCTGTGTATTGCTTTAGAGCTTGTTCTGGAACTAGCTTTGTGGATCAGGCTGGCCTCGAACTCACAAAGATCCTCCTGCCTCTGCTTCCTGAGGGCTGGAATTAAAGGCGTCTTGGCGTTGCCCACTTCTCTGGTTTGGACCTCACCACTTCTCTCTGGGTTCTAATAGACTATTCATATGAGAATGTGTTAGCTTACTACTGTTACACATCCCTTTATTCACCTACCCCAAATAGATACATCATATGGAACTTCAAGGGGTAGCTCCTTAGCGAGGTAGCTCACCCCTCTGTGGCTGGCTGACTAAAGGAAAAAGGCTGGGTGAAGCTGTGTACCACTGTCCCCCAATTTCAGGGAGGTGAGAACCTTCCAGATAAAGTGGGACAAGTCCTGACTCCCTTTGTGAAAATGTAAACCCTAAGCTATGAGTGTTCTATCCATTGTCTCCTGTAATGTCCCAAGTCACTCTGTTAGTATTCCTATTCTAGAGCTAAAGAAACTAAAGCCTAGCAGGGCTAGGCACTTCATTCCCTCATCCATGCAGTCAGATGCAAAGCCCAGATGCCCTTGCCTGCCATGAATGTTTAACAACTGTGATTCATTCATTTCTTCGTTACCACCAAGACCAGAGTGTATGCCTCTGGCAGTCCAAGCAGGGCAGTCAGGGAATAAAGAACTCTCTGTCATAGAACTGAGATTGACAGGTGGAGTCGAATAAGGTCCCCTTTTGTGAGCTAGATCTCCTGAGCTCTGTCTTACTAATAATTTGTGACCATCCTTGTCTCCGGAACAGATATCTGAAGAGGTGGAGGAGCCATTAAAGAACAAAGAAGCCTATCTCCAGAGGCAGGGAAAGAGTGGAGGGAGGCCAGTTAGTTTGCCCCAAAGTCACAGTGCAAAGAAAAAGCAGTGGCAGGCTAAACCTAAGCCCAAGCTTGCCTGGGGCGCTATTAGTTCCATCCTGGAGTTGTGAGAGTTTTCAGGGCAGCCTGACAAGTTCCAAATCTACCCTTACATGCCAGTGAAGTATAAAAGAGCAAGTGGGGGCCGATGCACCCTCCTTGGGAGCAGGGTTTCCAGAGGTCTATGTCTCTGCGAGGTAGTGACTTTTTAAAGGAACTGGTAAGGGTGAGAAGAACTGAAAGAATCCCGAGGCAACAGCAGAGAGCTCTGTCCAGAACCGCGGCAGTCACGTCCCACCCACAACTTGTTTCTGTGACAGGCCGCCTTGTAGCCCTCAGCTCGGGGCTGGAAAAAGACATAGGACAGTGCTCTTTAATGAGAACATTTGGGAACCTGGGAAAGGTTAATGATCTGCAGCCTCAACCATCCGTCAGCTGCCCAGGCAGAGACAGTAAACACCCGTACTCATCTAATTAGCAGGAAAGGCTGAGCAGGGGCTGGAGACGGAGGCCCCGGGGATTATAGACTAAGTGTCCACCCGCTTAAAACTGCTGAGGGTGGTGAGCAGAAGGCATAGCTTTCCATTCTGGGTGACCGTTAGGAGGGGCCTTTTTTTCAGCTAGTCCTCTGTACCTCTAGCAGCAGACTATGGTAAAGACGTGGGAGGGTGTGGATCTTTACCAAGGGCCTCTCTGTGGCAGGTATTGTGCTAGTTAGGTCTATGTGTGTCATCTTAATCGCCTCCCTCCCACAACATGGCAAAGTTTTTACATCCATTGCACATCTGTTGATGATACTTTATATAAGCTGCCACATTTCAATGCATCTAAAAGTCCTAGAAGGTAATCAATATTTTCACCATTTTATAGGAGAGAACATTGAAGAATAAAGAAAGCATAATTAGCTCATTTGCTGATTTGTTCAATAAAAGTGTATTGCATATGTGTCACTTTTTGCCAAACACTGTGCTAAGCACGGAGGGTATAAAAGTTGAAAGAGCAATACGCACACTTTGTCCCCTTGAAGCCTACTGCCTAAATGGGAAAAAAAACAAGACAAGCTCACACAAGTAGCAAACAAAATCTAGACATGGCATCTAGTGCAAGGGACAACTATAGGAAGAGTGGTAAGAATGCTGAGGTGATGATAAGAAGGCTGTGGGAATCAGACCAGCATGCCTTCGCTCATGACCACCCTAGTCTATCTCCATGGAAGGGCAGGCTCTGCGGCATGCTGTATGACATGTTTGGGGAGGAGGAGGAGAGACCACACAATTATTCATTGGACATTTCCTTTTTTAGCTGTCATGAGTGATCCTAGCTTCTAAGAAGAGGAGTTGGACTTAATGGGTCACCCAAGGCAGGGAAATTGGATTGTTGATATATGTTCAGTCCTGTGCTGAGTCCTGGGGAGTGGTGCTTGGGAGCAAAGACCAAGGCTGCTCATCTCAGAAGACTGGGGGCTTATGGAGGAAGATGGCGAGGGAGGGAGAGAGGGGGCACAGGGAAAGGGATAGGGAGAAGGGAGGGAGGAAGACAGAAGTAGAGAGGAAAAAGATGGGGAAATGACAGAGAAAAAGTGAGTCAATGAATGCAGTGATAGAAAGTGACCCATAAGTGACGGGGGGGGGCAAACAGGGGCTGGAGCTTACAGCTGGACAGGAGAAGCAGCAAATAATGATGTCATTTCTCATTCATTTTGAGACCCTACAGGCTGGAAATGGCTGTGACATCCCCCCAACAATTGCTTTTTTGAACTGAAAATGAGCCTCCTCTTATGGGCAAATAAATGAATACGTATGTGTGTGAATATGCATTAGTGCACATAGATTTGACAGAAATGGATACAGATCCATGTCTTTACATCTTCCACACACACTTCCTCTTATAAGCTTAGCTTCCTGTAAAGTTGAACACCATACTAATCTAAAATACAAGGGATTTCTCCCCCTACCACTAAATGCTATTCTCCACTGTCTTTCATCAATGAGAATACTAGGGATAGCAGAAGACCCAAGCTTGCATGTAGGCTAAAACAGGATCTAGGTACTTATTAGCTCTGTAACCTTGAGCTGTTTCATTAACTTCTCTGAGTGTCAACTTTCTCCCTAACGACGAAGGGGTTGTATTTAGTCCTTGGCCACTTTCCCATTTGAGCACGTGCAAGGAACAGGTGTAGGCTGGGCCCCCAAGGAAATCTATCTTGATGACCTTTCGTTTGAAAGGGTAAGGGGAGAAGAGGGGATCAACAGATCAGATCAGAAGGCAGTGTGGAATGAGGCAGGGGTATAAATAAAGTAATGTCTAAATAAGTCAGCTGAAGTGGAATGGGCCCCTGGAAACTCAGCGCTTGGTCTGGCTCTCTTGGTCCAGTTGATTGACTAAAGGGAGGGGCCTTCTACATCTCACAATCCCTTGCTTCCAGTTTGACTTCAGTATATTTGATATATCTTCCGTTACTCTTCATTGCTGCTAGGGCTAACATAGCCCCACCTTGCAGTAGTGAAAATGCCTTCGTACCTCAATTGTTTTTCCAGTGGGAAATTTCAGTTGTGTGGCAAAATATGCCAGAGTTGCAGGCTTCATGAAATGTCAGGAAGGATTGACCAAAGCTCCGGATGTGGAAAACAACATGCACGATGATGGAAAGGGACGTGGAGTGCAAGGCCTGATAATGGAGTAATCCAGGCCAGTTAAAAGTATTTTGAGAAAAAGTGGCGACATATTATTTGACTGGTTCCCAGCTGTTACCTCTGTGATGACAGTATGATACCAGTCTCTTCTCAGGCTTCTTTACTGCCATTTTTTTCTCTATTCCATTTACCATCCTTCACTTTTGTCTTCCTATATTCCAGTGTTGATCATGTATCTTCTATACTCAACTATGAGCCTTGTGAGAGAAGGGACTGAGTCATCTTCTTAATTGGATACTTCTCTGTGCCAAGTACCATGGTTTTTTTTTTTTTTTTTTTTTTTTTTTTTGTAAAGGAGGTGTTCAATAAATGTGTGATAGATGGAGACAGGAACAAATCAATATCACAGGCTAGTCACTGTGCTAATCACGATACGGTGGTCCTCTCCTGCCCTCCCATAGTCAACAGTGTTAGCCTTTGTCAATGAATTTATACTACAGTTTCTAATTGCTTGTTTATTACACTGGGAATTTGTGCGGACATCGTGTACTTTTCCTGAAAAACCCTTAACCCAGCACACAGCATGGTGCTGAATGCACTAGCTATTCTTTCCCTAGGGATAAAAAAAAATCTCCTCATATCTCTGCCTTTGCATTTTGTAGTTGGTTATTGGGCACATACTATGTGAAAAATCACCATTCCAGGGTTTAGAACATTTGTAGTGAATCAAGACAGGCAAACCCCTCCCCCTCACACAGCCTGGCTACGAGGGTTTGTGCCTAGACTTAATATGTATGGCTATGCCATGTTTGGCTGACGTCCCTGGGAGGCCTGCCTTTTCTGAAGGGAGAGTGGACCTGGAGGAGAGGGGAGGCATGTGCGTGGGAGGATGGGAGGAGTGAAAGGAGGGAAAACTGTGGTCAGGATGTATTGAAAATAAAACAAAATAAAAAAACTTCTACCTATTAGTCATCCAATATTTGAACTGGAAAAGGACAGGCAAATCCCCATGATTCTAGTTGAGCATATGTTTTTAGTGAAATCCCAATTTACCAATGGAAAAGAGGAAATTTACATAAGTGAATGCCACATAGTGATAAGTCCTAATAAGAAACACACACACACACACACACACACACACACACACACACACACACACACACACACAAACAACAACAGGACAAAAAGACAGAGGATGTGGAGGGGATTCCTATTCTATCTGAACACTCTGGGGAAGGCCTCCCTAGAGAAGGTGACACATGGACTGGCCCTGAATAGGTGAAGGATGAGGCATTCAGGAACTAAAAGTACATGTACTTTTAATGCAGAGAATGTGCTCAAAATGTTCTTGGAATGAGAACAATATACCTAAAATATATTGGCCAAGGAAGTGGAAGCGAAGGGGACAAGGCAGGGAGCAGAGCTTGCAGGATTGTGGACACCATGTCGGAGAGCTGAGGTGCTATTCTAAGTGAAATGAAAAGCCAACAGAAGACATTTAGGCAGGTTAGTACTAACAATTGATTTATGTTTTTAATAGATTTGTGAACCCTGGTGAAGAAAGTCCTGGAGGCAATATTAGGAGAGAATCTAGTTAGAACGCTAGTGCAATAGGCCAGGTGACAAACAAAACTTAGTCCTCAGTGTTAGTAGTGGAAGTGGTTGGGAGTAGTTGCATCAGTTTATATATAACATATGGATCAACAGACTTGTGGATAATTTAGACACAGAGTAGGGAAGAAGAATTGAGTGGAAGAATACGAGATGAGTCTGAGGATTTTAGGCAGTTTAAACCTTAGTCTTCATGTCTTGTTTCCAACTATGGCCTCTGGCAGGCCTTCTGGATATTTCCTATTTTTCCATCAGTATCTCCTCTAGATTGCCAGCATCACTTTGCAACTCTGTAACATAATGACATATGTAACATAAATGACACCTTCCAGTTTCTGACAAAATGTAGACACCTATGCAATCTGTCTCCTTGACTGAACTACTGGGAGCACTTTGGGGATGCTGATAGGGTCATCTTCGCAGCTACCCACAGACCCAGTATATAATGATTTGTACAGAAGACTTGGCCAATACAACTGGTATGATTGAATGAATTAACAAAATTGAAACTGTTTACTATTGCTTTCAGTGTATAGTGACAAAACTCTCCAGTTATTCGAAGGTAAACTGAAGAATTATTTCAACATCATCAGCTTTTAATTACTAATGTCCACTTGATGAATGCCTTCACTTGAATTATTGACAACATGTGAATTAAAATGTGGTGCCTTGACTAATAGAAAGCTCATTTGTTGAATGGGGGACAGGGAGAATGCTGGAGAGAGGACATGGTGTGAATCATCCTCTCTCAGTTCAGGTTCAGCTAGAGAAGCTATCATATGTGAAGCTGGTGTAGAGAAGGACCAATTCATTTCTTATACAAATGGCAAAATTGAGAAGAGCTGAGCATTTGGGAAGCAAGAGAACTGGCACGTATGGATCTGGGTTCAAATTGTCCACCTACCATTTACTATTTATGGATCTCTAAGCATGTCATTGGTTTCGGTTGCTCAATTTGCCCTTAATTGAAATAAATCTTATAAACAGAAATGTATATATATTTGAAGTGCAGTATATACATTTGAAGTGAGTAAAGCTTTCCAGATGCTAACACCCATGTGCCCATCTGTTGGAAAGGAATGGCGAGGACTACATGCATCTGCCCTGTGGATACATGGAACAATTTAGCCATGCAAGTTTTAATTCTCGTGCAAATTGAATTTGCAAGTAATTTCAACTCATTAAATCTCACTCTCTTTGCCTCTATAACAAGAACATCAACAGCACTAATACAGATTTGATTTAGAAAGATAAAGTTAAAAAAATATCAGATAGGGACACACACCTTTAATCCTCACACTCCAGAGGCAGAGGGCAGAGGGCAGAGGGCAGAGGGCAGAGGGCAGAGGGCAGAGGGCAGAGGGCAGAGGGCAGAGGGCAGAGGGCAGAGAGCAGGAGTATATCTGTGAGTTCCAGATTAACCTGGGTTACCAGTAAGACCCTGTATCAAAGCAATCACATTAACAGACAAAACCCAAGAAAACAACAACAAAAATAAAATACCTAAGATATTCCATGTGGCATGTAATATAATAGATGAACATGAATCCTTTGTTTTCCTTCCTTCCTTTCCAAGAACTTACAACTGTGCTAAGCACTACTGGGGAAAAAGAGAAGTATAAACAGTAGCTCATTCCCTTTCAGAGATAATGACCCAATTAGGGGAACAAGCTGCATAGGGTTAAGTGTTAAAGGACAATACAACTGTAAAATAATAAGGTTGGGGCTGTAGTTCTGTGATAGATTGTTTGCCTAATATGTGTACACCCTGGCTTGCATCCCTTGCACCACATTAACAAAAGAGTACATATAAAATACCATAGGGGGATGTAATAATATGAATTCTCAATCCCAGTGCTGAGAGGATACAAGAAATAAAGTCAAATGGTTTTCAAAAGCTTGGGGTTGGGAGCATTTGAGCTTTGTTTAGGATTTATTTCCCCATTTGCTTGAGGGTTTTATTTATTGTCTCCCAGTATCAGACTCTTCATATGCAAATTGGGAAAATACTCATGAGATGTATTCATGAGATTTCTGAGAACATAGGATGCAACATATGTAAAGGACAAGGAATACTAGACCATGGGGTTTTCTGCTTTGGGATACAAGGATTTACAAAGACCCAGTGGTATATATCAAGCACAATTAGGTAAGGGGCTTTTAAGTCTCCCCCTTCTCAAGTAGCTAAAAATGCTGCAGAGCTTCTGAGGTGACCATTGAATTACTTCATAAGAAATCTCTCAATATTTCCCTAGAAGAAATTCAAGACAATCTCTGGGCCTTTGAGCTAAAGAATTTCATTCCTTCAATCTTGACCTTTTCTTATCCACAAGGCTTAATATTCAATGTGATGCTGAATAATCTTTGCGTAGAAGCCATGTTAAGGTGACCTCAGCACAGCACTGGAGGGTGCATTTGCCACAAGGAGTGAAAAAATCTTCTGAAAATAAAGATAATTTTAAAGCAGTTTTTATATCACAGTAAAATAGACAAGCAAATTTGGAAATGTCTCATTTGCCTCAATATATACTCACTTCCTCCTAATCAACATCCTTCACCAGAGTGGTACATTTATTAAAACTGATAAAGTCACATTGACACATCATTATCACTCATTCCAACTTTAGGCTTCACCCTTGGGGTTATACATCCAAGAGGTTGGACCAATGTATCATAATCTGTATGTTCTATTATAACATCACACCAGGTGTTTTCACAGTCCTAAAAATCGCCTGTGCTCTGTGTATACATTACTCATTCCTCTCAACCTGTGGCAATCACTGATCCTTTCCCTCTGTCTATACTTTGCCTGAGGAGTGCAATTTTTCAAGGCCATTTTGGAGCCAATATTTGGAAATCTAAATTCTTGAAATAAAACTCAGCAGCACAATGTTTTTAGAAAACATTTTTAAAACTGTTTTGTGTGTTCTGCTTCCTACTGTTCAAAACAAAAGGTTTTTTTTTTTGAAAAAAAAAAAACAACTTAGAAATCAACATGTCTTGAAAATATTTTTCAAACCAAAACAAGTGTCTGAAAAGCTTTTTGTAGATGTGATGATTAGTGAGATGATTCAGCCCCAAAGAATATTTTCTCTAGTGCTATTCTGATGATTGTATTTTTGGGACTTGATTTAGCTAGATTATTTTCTCAAAACCATATTTATTTTCTATATTGCCAAGACACCAAATTTTTTGAAACCATAAATGTTCAACAAAAACATTTGTTGAATAAATGAATCATCTTTGTAATTTTTTTTTTTTTTTGCTACCAGGATGTTCCGAGATATATTAAATGGAGGTAACTTTTTTTCCCTTTGTATGTTTTTCCCATCACTAATTTGGTCTTATTTATCAGCTCTATTCTCCTTAACTATTATTTTACTCTGTTTCAAATAAATTTTCAATATAAAATTGTGAATAACAAATGAAACAAATATTTCAAGTATTATCAAAAAGGGAAGGGGATTTATTCAGTAGAAAATGAAAACAGTATTTGAGTCATCATTTGATACAATAGGAAATATGTATCTGCAGGAAATGTTCTATTAAAGAATTATGCATACAAATTTGAAAAACCATGATAGAGTATTAAATACATATTCCAATAGGAAAATCAGAAAGTCAGATAATACTATGAGCTGATGATGATATAGGGAATTATTATTTACTATTAGATGGTGCATGTATTGATAGAGCCCATTTGGGGAACAATCTGTAAAAGTTATGTATAAACGCTGTGACTGAATTTACAGTGAACAGATTCACTAATGAACATGTGTGATAATGATTATGAAATCATTATGATAACACTGAAAGCAAACTAAATCCCTATCTCCATGGGAATTGTAAATTGAGATATATGCATGTACTAGAATTACTATTTAAATCCAGAAATCCAGTCTAGCCTGATACGTTAATTCGCTCTGACTGCCATAATATAATATAATACTCTGAATGGCTTCAACAGTGAAACTGCACTTCCCCACATTTCTGGAGTTGAGAAGTCCAGGATGAGAGGATGACTGGACTCTTTATGTGGGAGTGAAGGAAGCTTGTCAGTGAGGTTAAGTATTGCTAATAATAAAGATACATATTTTAATATGAGGTCCTTATCCCCATGACCTCATCCAACCTTCATTAACTCTCAGAGAGACCTCTCTAAATCATCCTTAGTCACCAACATTGGTAGTTAAGGTTTCAACTTGTGTATTCTGTAGTAACTAAGATTTCAGTCCATGCCATTTTTACTGAAAAACCCCCACAATCCTCTCTTTCTCATATGTAAAACATACTTTATACCAACAGCAACAAAAACATCTTAGCTTATTCTAACACAAAATATAAAAGTTTCATGTAAAAGATTATCTGAATTTGCCATGATTGATATTTTGGGTCTAATTTATCCTGAGGCGAATTTCTCTCTAGTATGAATTTATGCAAACAAGGAGTTACGGTTGTATCCACCCAAAAGGCAAGGATAAGCAAGTATATCTTGAACACTCCCATCCTTAAGGGAGAAAGAGGGTTAAATATCTGCCATCTGCACCCATTTTGATGGACCACACTCAGTGATCCTACTTGTGGAGATCATGCCCTCAAGGATACAGTAAGAGGGGACACTGTTCTCAGTGCTCCAAGTATCCTGTCTCAGAGGTTTTTGATAATGTGTACTGATAATACCAAGACAATGGCCACAAACCTTTGGGAAAAAACAGTTCTGAAAAATATCTGAATCACCTCTGGGTTCTTTCTTCCCTTTCTTGAAAAACTATGCATTTGCAATGAGATAGCCTTATTGTTCAATCCTGTAAAATTTAGTTAAATCTGGCAGCCTCTCTTCATTCCATTTAAGCTTCTTGGTCCTCTTAGTGATGTAATCCCATCTTTATTACTTGCTTCTGTTGACATGACTGACTAAACTCATGACTCACACTCATGATCTCTTTATTGAATTATTGTTCACACATACCCTTAGAGTTCTGTTCAGAAGAAAATTTTTCTTTATGGATAGACTGAGGGTTTCCAAACCTCCAAGTTCTAGTTCATTTTTGCTCAATGATTCCTTCAATCAATTTCTCTCATTTAATGTTTTAATACAAGTTCATTGAATGATAGGAAAAATATGTAAGTGTTCTCACACTTTAGGGAGAGAAGACAATTTTGGGGGAGCCTGTCCGGAAAGACTTTAACAAGTTCTTCTTGAATACCACTCTTCCAAGTCACTTTTGTTGCTTTTGACCTAAAAAGAAGGCATTCTTCATCTCACATCCTGCATCCTGCATCTAGCATTCTGCAACCAGAATCCTCAGAGCTGTTTTTCTTCACTGCTCTAGCTTCATGACCCAGACCTCCTTCAATGGCCCTTGTTTCTTGTTCTTTTGTTTCAATCCACAGGAAGAGAAATCCCTGTGGATCTCCAGCAGAATTCACATTGCCACATTTCCCAAATACCTTTTCAATCTAGCTGCTGGCAACATCTTTGGCAAGTAACTCGTTCATAAATTAGAGACAGTATTAAAGTGTAGCAGCTATATGACCTCAGCATTTTGAAATTCCTGTGCCTTATATACAAATGGAAACTTAAAACAAGAAAAAAGAGAAAAGTTAGAATGAAAGCTGTGTTGATCAGGGGAAGACTTAGTCATCAGATTCAGGGGTTTGGAGAGAAAAAGACGTTGCTTTTTCTATTTTTTTTTCATGTAAAGTTTTTTTTCATATAATATATTTGGAATATAGTCTTTCCCCTTCCTCAACCCAGTTTAAAAATGGGGTAACGAAGTAAGCAGAAAATCTCAAATAATGATAAATAAATGGCTGAGAAACACTTAAAAATGTTCAGCACCCCCAGCCGCCAGGGAAGTGCAGATTAAACTGACTTTGACCAAACAGTTAGCCCTAAAGCCATAAATACAAGAAACATTGTAAAGACTGGTGCAAACTAGTCCGGCCACTAAAGAAATCTGTGTGGAAGTTCCTTGAGAAGCTAAAACTAGTTCTACCACAACATCCAGCTATACCATGCTTGAGTATATACCCAAAGGACTCTACATCTTACTACAGAGAAACTTGCTCATCTGTGTTCATTTAATTCTTCCCTTTTTTGTTTGTTTGTTTTTGTTTTTCGAGACAGGGTTTCTCTGTGGCTTTGGAGGCTGTCCTGGAACTAGCTCTTGTAGATCAGGCTGGCCTTGAACTCACAGAGATCCGCCTGCCTCATGACTCCCAAGTGTTGGGCTTAAAGACATGTACCACCAATACCTGGCTAATTTCTGCTCTATTCTTAATAGCCAGGAATTAGAAACGGACTAGATATCCATCAACTGATGAATGGATACTGAAAATGTGGTACATTTATACAACGAACTAGAAAAATGAAATTATGAAATTTGCAGGTAAAAGCATGAAACTTGAAATAATTTTCTTGAGTAACATAAACCACACCCAGAAAGAAAAAAATATTGCATGTTCTCTTTTACATATGAATGCAATATTTTAAGTTTTGGATATGCGTGTTCCTTTTTCTATTAAAAGAACTTTGTGCATCTGTACTATGATCATACTCACCCCTATTACCCTACCTTACCTCCTTCTACTCCTAAACCCCTTTTCCCAAAATTTCCTTCTCTTCCTCAAACTGTCTTTTTTATGACACAGGTCTTGTATGGACAGCCCAAACTGCTGTACCATCGTTACTATAGTGGTCATGTCATATCCAGAGTAAAGAATTTCATAACAACTCTTTCTCAACTGCCAGCTCTTACAGTATTTCTACTCTGTCTTTCACAATGTTTCCTAAGCCTTTAGTAGGGTGACTTAGATGTGCCATTTAGAGACAATCACTCAACTATCACTTATTCTCAGGACATGGAGTAGTTAGTAGTGTTCACACAAAAATAACCTTTGGTGGCCAAGGGTGATTGAAGCAATTGTCTAATGGTATAAGCATATACATTAAGGATACAGTCTAGCTATAACTACATTTAGCATAATGCTAACACTAACACTAGCAGAAGCTCCCCACCCAGGGTCTGTGACCTCCCATCCATAGATAGGACTTTATCCAACTATACAGCGCTAGATTTTAATTTCTTCCCATGTAGTAGATCTCAAACTCAATCAGAAAGCAGTTGATCACCCATATAACCAACCATGCCATTATTGCACCATAGCTAATTTTCTAAGTAAGAATCAAGAGTCTAACACTTAAATTATTCCATTCACAATGTGCTACCTCTAGATACCCATCACTCTCACCACCTTTCTTCCCCATGATACGTATACACACAATCACATAAATATTCCACAATGCAGTGATTGCACAAACCTCTCAGACCTGAGTTCCATACTAGTAGTGCACTGAAGATGGAAGGACCCTATAAAGTTGTTCTTGGACTTCCACACCTGCGCTCACACATATCTTGTACAAACATACAATAATGAATACATTTTAAAATGCTGGTGCCGATAGGGAATATTATCATTGTCATTGTCTTTCCAAGTTCACTGGATTTCATTTTAGTGGGAGTATGATAGCAGCATGTGCAGGATGTCAGAAAAGTGCTTGAGTGATAATTGTGAGTAAAGATATTATTCAACGAACTTTAAATATTAAGCATATTTTGTGCCCAGTGAATTTTACAGTTAACAAGAGTGCTTGTCTTAAGGGCAAGTCAGGGTGCCAAGATCAGTTTCATTTTAAAAAGAATTATTGCATACCTATCCTCTGTATACCTAGAATTAATTTTGAAAGATTAAAAAAAAATCCCACATGATCCAAGTTCTCAAAAAAGTCATAGTCAATGAATTTTCCAGACTATCAAAACTGAATCTAATATTAGTGTTTTGAAACCAGTCAATCAACATATTGTCTATGTCATCTTTATGAACAATTTCCAAGCACAGTGGCTAAGGCAAAGAAAATATGTTGAGAATTTACCATGCACGAGTCCCAATGAGGGACTTGTTATGTTTTCACTGGAAACATATGTATTCTGGAAAGGTGGTCCTTGGAAAGATAGGGGAGAAATTAGAGATATTTTTCCTGGGAAGGAGTGATGACTTTCCATTCTCTTGATGTCTGGGGATTTGTTACTTGTAAAAAACACAAAAATAATTAATAAATAAAAATACAATAACAATAATAGTCACTGTTTCATGTGTTGATATATTGTTTATGATTTATTAAAGCCACTGAAGGTCAAACTAGCAAAGCAACCATACTAGTTAGTTATAGAAACTACACAGTGGGGGTACACACCTTAAATTTGAGGACTCATGGTTAGTTCAAGGCCACACTGACTACAAGTATTTGATCCAATCCTAAAAGAAACAGCTCACACAAAGGTGATCTCAGCATGCCTTTAATCCCAGCACTAGGGAAGTGGAGACAGGAGGATATGGCTGGGTAGAGAAAGGAATATAAGGAGGAGAAGATGGGAATTCAGGGCCTTTTATCTATGAAGACTTGTGGAGACAGGGTTGCCATTTCAGTTTTGCAGAGGTGAGATCTACTGGCTTGGCTACATTGCTCCTCTGATCTTCAGCTTGAAGCTTGAACTCCAGTATCAGTCTCTGCATTTTTTATTTATTGCTCTATAGCTTCAATTTATAGATCATTTTATAGATTACTGTGTTGAATTTTAAATCCATTATCTTAATTTGTTCTCACAGAGATGTGATGAGCTAAGTATTCAAACCCAGCTATTTGAAAACTGGCATGAAAAAATAAATTTGGCTGCATTGAAAATTTTTGACCCAACAGTTAATGAAATTAAGGCAAATCCTTCATAGTAGCAACATTGCTTTTTACCCTACAAGATAAGAAAGAATAAACATTAATCAAGATATAGTATACTTTAATATACTCTGTCTGAAGCACTGTGATGATTATTTTTGATTATTTCCCAAACTCTCGATCACTGTTCCCCTTACTTTATTGTTCAACTCACAGACTTTCTCAGCACTCCAAGTCCTGTTCTGTTCTCAGGCTGGGTAGCATAGAAGACTGCATCAATACACCCTGGCAACATGCCTCTCTTACTTTGCAGCAGTAAAGGAAATATGGGAAACTGTGAAAAGGCCAAACCTAAGAATAATAGGTATTGAAGAAGGTGAAGAAACCCAACTCAAAGGTCTAGAGAACATATTCAACAAAATCATACAAGAAAACTTTCCTTATCTGAAGGACATGTCAATGAAAGTACAAGAAGCTTACATAACACCAAATAGGGTGGACCACAAAAAAGTACCCTGGCCACAACATAATCAAAACAGCAAACATACAGAGAAAAGAAAGACGATTAAGAGCAGCGAAGGAAAAAGACCAAGTAATATATAAAGGCAAACCTATCAGAATTACACCTGACTTCTCCATGGAAACTCTGAAGGCCAGTAGGTGCCGAATAGACATTCTACCAACACTAAGAGACCACAGATGCCAGCTCAGTCTATTATACCCAGCAAAGCTTTCAATAACTACAGATGGAGAAACCAAGATATTCCATGACAAAACCATATTTAAGCAATACTTATCAAATAATCAAGCCCTACTGAAAGTTCTGGAAGGAAAACAACCCAAGAAAGGCAACTACAGCCACAAAATATAAGCAACAGATAATCCCACTTTACCAATAGCTAAAAGAAAAATGGAGGTAAACTCACACATAATACCACCATCACCAAATCCAAAACAAACAAGAATTAACAATCAATGGTCCTTAATTTCCCTCAATATTGACAGTCTAATTTTTTTTTTCAAAATAGGGTTTCTCTGTATTGCTTTGGAGCCTGTCCTGAAACTTGTTCTGTAGACCAGGCTGGTCTTGAAGTTACAGACATCCACCTGCCTATGCATAGTGATGGGATTAAAAGCATATGCCACCAATGACCAACCTAATATTAATGGTCTTAACTCTCATATAAAAAGATACAGGCTAACAGAATGGATACGACGACAGAATTTATCCTTCTGCTGCATACAAGAAACATGCCTCAACTTCAAACACAGATGTTACCTCAGCGTTAAGGTTTGGGAAAAGATTTTCCAATCAAATGGACCCAGAAACAAGCGGGTGTAGCAATCCTAATAGCTAATGAATTAGACTTTAAACTAAAATTAATCAAAAGAGATGAAGGAGGTAATTTAATATTCCTCACAGGAAACCATCAGTACAAAGTCTCAATATTGAACATCAATGCCCCAAATACAAAGGCACCCATGTTACTAGAAGAAACATTACTAAAGCTCAAATCTCACATAAAACCTCACAGACTTATAGTGGGAAATTTCAACACACCACTCTCACCAATAGATAAGACCACCAGACAGAAACTTAACAAAGAAACAAAAGAATTAACAGAAGTTATGACTCAATTGGGTTTAACATCTACAGAACATTCAATCCAAAAACAAAAGAATATACCTTCTTCTCAGCTCCACATGAAACCTCTAAAATAGACCACATACTTAGAAACATAGCAACCATGAACAGATTTTTTTTTAAAAAAATAATTGGAATAAGCCCCTGTATCTTATCAGACCACCATGCTTTAAAGTTAGAATTCAACAACAAAACAAATAGCAAACACCATACAAATTCATGGAAACTGAACAATGCTCAATTGCACCATTCCTGGATCAAAAGAAATAAAGAAATTAAAACTTCCTAGAATTCAATGAAAGGAAGACACAACATACCCAAACTTATGAGACACTTTGAAAGCAGTGCTAAGAGGAAAGTTCGTAGAACTAAATGCCCACATGAAGAAGCTGGAGGATAGTCACACTAGAGAATTAACAGCACAACAGAGAACTCTAGAACAAAAAGAAACAAACTCACCAAAGAGGAGTAGATGCCAAGAAATAATCAAATTGAGGGCTGAAATCAATAAAGTAGAAAGGAGGAAAACAATACAAAGAATCAATGTAACAAAGAGTTGGTTCCTTTAGAAAATCAACACGATAGGGAAAAATTTATCTAAACTAAAAAGCAGAGAGAGAACATGCAATCAACAAAATCAGAAATGAAAAAGGGGACAAAACAATAGACATTGAGGAAATCCAGAAAATCTGCAAGGTCATACTTTGAAATCATGTACTCCACAAAATTAAAAAAATAATGTAAGTGGAAAATTTTCTGGATAGATATAATTTACAAAAATTAAATTAAGAACAGATAACCAATTTAAATAGACTTGTAACCCATAATGAAATAGAAGAAGTCATCAAAAGCCTCCTAACCAAACAAAAGCCCAGGCTTCAGTGCAGAATTCTACCAGAAATTCAAGGAAGAACTAATAACAATACTCCTCAAATTGTTCCACACAATAGAAAGAGAAGGTTCATTACCAAACCCTTTTTCCCAGGCTACAATTATCTTACTACCCAAGCCACACAAAGACACGACTAAGAAAGAGAACTACAGACCAATCTCCCTCATAAACATTGATGCAAAAATCATCAGTAAAACACTGGCAAATCAAATCCAAGAACACATCAGTGAAATAAACCACCCAGGGATGCAGGGATGGATCAATATATGAAAATCTATCAATGTGATCCACTATATAAGCAAACTGAAAAAGAAAAACCACATGATCATCTCCTCAGATGCTGAAAATGCCTTTAACAAAACTCACCATCCCTTCATGATAAAGTTCTTGGACAGATCAGTGATAACAGGAACATACCTAAACATGATAAAGCAATATAAAGTAAATGAACAACAAACATCAAATTAAATGAAGAGAAACTTAATGTGATTCCTCTAAAATCAGGAACAAGGCAAGGCCGTCCACTATCTCCATATCTTTTCAATGTTGTACTAGAAGTTCTAGCTAGAGCAACAAGACAACAAAAGGAGATCAAAGGGATACAAATTGGAAAGGAAGAAGTCAAACCTTTGCTCTTTGCAGATGATATGATAGTTTACATAAGTGACCGGAAAAATTCTACCAGGGTACTCCTACATCTGATAAACACCTTTAGCAAAGTGGTAGGAAACAAGACTAAATTAAAAAACTCAGTAGCCCTGCTATATACATATGATAAAGGGGCTGAGACAGAAATCAGAGAAAAATCACTCATTACAATATCCACAAACAACACACAATACCTTGGGGTAAAGCTAAGCAAGCAAGGAAGCATTTTGTATCTTAAAAGAAAAAAATTAGTGAAGATACCAGCAGATGGAAAGATGTGCCATGTT
The DNA here is from genome assembly GCF_943737965.1 of Phodopus roborovskii. Lineage (NCBI taxonomy): Eukaryota > Metazoa > Chordata > Mammalia > Rodentia > Cricetidae > Phodopus > Phodopus roborovskii. Next base: position 402,442 of record NW_026125934.1, on the reverse strand, counting down.
CTTGCATAGGTAGTATCAACAAAGTAAAAATGGCACTCTTGCCAAAAGCAATCTACAGATTCAAGGCAATCCCCATCAAAATCCCAACACAATTGTTCACAGGCCTTGAAAGGATAATACCCAACTTTATATAGAAAAACAAAAGATCCAGGATAGCCAAAACAACCCTGTACAATAAAGGAACTTCCAGAGGCATCACCATCCCAGACTTAAAGCTCTATTATAGAGCTATAGTCCTGAAAACAGCTGGGTATTGGCACAAAATAGACATATAGACGAATGGAATCTAATTGAAAATCATGAAAATAACCCCACTCCTATGAAGACCTGATATTTGATGAAGTAGCTAAAATTATACAATGGAAAAAAGAAATCATCTTCATTAAGTGGTGCTGGCATATCTGGATGCTGGCATGTAGAAGACTACAGAGAGATCTATATCTATCACCATGCACAAAACTTAAGTCCAAATGGATCAAAGACCTCAACATAAAGCCAGCCACACTGAACCTCTTAGAAGAGAAAGTGGGATGCTCCTACTCTTTAATGAATTGGTACAGGAGACTGCTTCCTGAACATAACACCAGTAGCATAGACACTGAGATCAACAATGAATAAATGGAACCTCCTGAATTTGAAAAGCTTCTGTAAGGCAAATGACACAATCAACAAGACAAAATGGTAGCCCACAGAATAGGAAAAAAATCTTCACTAACCCCACATCTGACAGAGGGCTGATTTCCAAAATATGCGAAGAAATCAAGAAGTGAGTTTCCAAAACACCCAATAATCCAACTACAAAGTGGGGTACATAACTGAAAAGAGAATTAATTCTCAATAGAGGAATCTAAAATGGCTGAAAGACACTTAAGAAAGTGCTCAACATCCTTAGCCATCAGTGAAATGCAAATCAAGGCAACTCTGAGATACCATCTTATTCCTGTCAGAATGGCTAAAATCAAAAATACCAAAGACAACTTATGCTGAAGAGTATGTGGAGAAAGGGGAACACTGCTCCACTGATTCAAACAGCCATTTTGGAAATAAGTATGGTGGTTCCTCAGGAAAATGGGAATCAGTCTACTTCAAGATCCAGTAATTCCACTCTTAGGCATATACCCAAAAGATGCACATTCTTACAATGACATCTGTTCAACTATGTTCACAGCAGCATTATTTGTAATAGCCAAAAACCTAAATGCCCTTCAACTGAAGAATGGAGGAAGAAAATATGGTACATTTACACAATGGAGTACTACTCAGTGGTGGTGGGGGCAATATAATCTTGAAATTCACAGGCAAATGGATGGAACTAGAAGAAACCATTCTGAGTGAGGTAACCCAGTCACAAAAAAGACAAATATGGTATGTTCTCACTGATATATGGATATTAGACATAGAGCAAAGGATTACCAGCCTACAATCCATACGACCAGAAAAGCTAGGAAACAAGGAGGACCCTAAAAGAGACATACATGATCCCCTTGAGAAGGGGAATGGGACAAAATCTCCCAAGCAAATTGAGAGCATGGGGGAGGGGAGAGGGAGTTAGGAGGAAGAGAAGAGGAGAGGTGAGCATGAAGGATCAGGATGATTGAGTCAGGAAAATAATACCAGAGAGCAAGAAAAGAGATAACATTATAAAGTGAGCCATTATAGGTTTTAAGAGAAATCTGGCCCTAGGGAAATGTCAAGAGATCTACAAGGATGACCTCAACTAACAATCTAAGCAACAGTGGGAAGGCTACCTTTAAATGCCCCTCCCTGAGAATGAGATTGATGGCTACCTTATATGCTGTCCTAGAGCCTTCATCCAGTAGCTGATGGAAGCAGAAGCAAACACCCACAGCTAAACGCTGAGCTAAACTCCTGGCATCCATTTGCAGAGAGGGAGGAGTGATGAGCAAAGGAGCCAAGACCAGGCTGGAGAAACTCACAGATACTGCTGACCTGAACAAGGGGGAGATCATTGACTCTAGTCTGATAGCTGGGAAACTGCATACGACCCACCCAAACTCCCTGAATGTGGGTGTTAGTTAGGAGGACTGGTCAGTCTATGGAGTCTCTGTTAATGGATCAGTATTTATCCCTGGTATAGGAATGGACTTTGGGAGTCCATCCCACGATAGAGGGATGCTCCCTCAGCCTAGACACATGGGGGAGGGCCTAGGCCCTGCTCCAAATGATCTGAGAGCCTTTGAAGACTCCCCATGGAAGGTCTCACACTCCCTGGGGATCAGAAAGGGGACGGGATGGGGGTTTGGTGTGGGAAATGGGGGAGGACGGGAGGGTGAGGGAACTGTATAACAACCTTCTTTCAAATTTAAATATAAAAACTAACAAAAAATTTAAAACGATTTGAGCCTATCCTGGTGTACAGTCAGCCTACCAAGGGTCACATCATTAAGGAAAACTGATTTTCCCTCTCCTAGAGGCTACCAGCGAGTGGTTTGGATTTTAAGTCTAACTTTGCATTTCTATGATGGAATTTTGTTTGGCATTAAGCTTGTGCAGGTCTTCTACATGCTGCCATAATTTCTGTGTACTTCTATGTTCATCTACCATGCTGTGTCTGACAAATACTGTTTCCTTCATGGTATTGACCACCTCTGCCTCATATATTCTTTGTGCCCCCTCTTCTGTAAAGATTCCTGACTCTGGGGAGGTGTGTGTGTGTGTGTGTGTGTGTGTGTGTGTGTGTGTGTGTGTGTGTGTGTGTGTGTGTGTAATATGAATGTCCCATTTAAGGTTCTTGGTCTACTTAACATTGGAAGTTATAGGCTCCATCTCATGTTGTTGGCCTTAGATCTAGCTAGAAAGTAGTTGGCTACTCCTATAATATCCATGTGACTATTGTACCAATGAGTGCATCTTGTTGGAGCAGTCATTGTTGTAACTGGCAGTGTTCACAACTTGGAGAGATTGAGGCTTAATTTTCTCCTTCCAGTGCATAGCACCTCCCACAATAAATTCTAGCAACTAGGGATGAAGTTCCTTGGTAAGGACCATCTTGAATTCTCCATGCCCAGTGACTCAAGTATTACCATAACGTTTGGGAGGTAGCTAGGAATTGGTAATATCCTGTAATACTTGAGTCTATATGATTCCAATGGGCAACCACTTAAAAAGATGTAACCCATTCTTGACATTGGGTTTTTATTTGCCAGCATGGGGATTCTAGTTGGGGTATTGTTCCATAAGGTAACTCAATTTTTGTTCTGTATAATCTCTTCTATACTTCTCCTTGACATCTTATCTTTAACTTCCATTTTTCCTTTAAAATCTTTTTCATTTTACATAGCAACCCCAGTTCCTCCTCCCTTCTCCTCTCCAGCCCCCAAAATGATATGAGTCTATCATTTGGGGCAGTGCCTAGGCCCTCCCCATGTGTCTGGGCTGAGAAATTATCCCTTTATGTGGAATGAGCTCCCAAAGTCCATTCCTATACTAGGAATAAACACTTATCCACTACTCGAGGCCCTATAGACTGCCCAGTCCTCCTAACTAACACCCATATTCAGGGAGTCTGTTTCAGGCCTATGCTTGTTTCCCAGCTACTAGACTGGGGTGCATGAGCTACCCCTTGTTCAGATAAGCTGATTCTGTGGGATTCTCCAGCATGGTCTTGACCCCTATGCTCATCACTCCTCTCTCACATTTTCTTTATCCATTCTTTGGTGGAGGGGCATCTAGATTGTTCCCAGATTCTGTTTATTACAAATAAGGCTGCTATAAACATAGTTGAGTAAATGTCCTTGTGGTATGAGTGTATGTCCTTTGGGTATATGCCCAATAGTGGTATTACTGGGTCTTGAGGATGATTGATTCCCAATTTTCTGAGAAACTGCCATACTGGTTTCCACAGTGACTATACAAGTTTGCACTCCCACCAGCAGTGGAGGTGTGGCCCCTCCATATCCTCTCCAGCATAGACTCAACAGTGATTTGATCTTAGCCATTCTGACAGGTGTAAGGTGGCATCTTAGCATTGTTTTGATTTGCATTTCCCTGATGGCTAAAGATGCTTAGCAATTCCTTAAAAATCTTTTTTTTTTCTGTTGAGAATTCTCTATTTAGATCTGTATCCCATTTTTAAATTGGGTTATTTGATATTTTTATGTAAAGGTTTTTGAGTTCTATGTATATTTTGAATCAGCCCTCTGTCAGATGTTGGGTTTGTGAAGATTTTTTCCCATTCTGTGGGCTACCGTTTTGTCTTGTTGACTGTGTCCTTTGCCTTACAGAAGCTTTTCAGTTTCAGGAGGTTCCTTTTATTGATTGTTTCTTTCAGTGTCTTTGCTATTGGAGTTATATTTAGGAAGTGGTCTGTGTCAATGTGATATTAGACATACAGCAGAGGATAACTAACCTACAGTCCACAACCCCAGAGAAGCAAGGATACCAAGAGGACCCTAAGAGAGTCATATATAGTTCTGCCTAGGAAGGAGAAAAAGACAAGAGCTCTTGACCCAATTGGGAGTTTGGAAGCAGGGGGATGGTGGAAGGAGAGAGAGGAAGGGGAAGGGGAGTTGGGTGCAGAACATGATGATATAGGATGCTTGAGTTGGGGGAAGGACAGAGAAAGAGAACAAGGAAAGAAATATGTTGATAGAGGGAGCTTTTATGAGACTAGAAAGAAACCTGGAACTAGGGAAACTCTCAGGAACACACAAGGATGACCCCAGACAAAACTCTAAACAATAGTAGAGATGGTGCCTGAACTGGCTGTCCCTTATAATCAGATAGATGATTACCCTAATTGTCATCATAGAACCTTCATCCAGTAACTCATGGAAGTAGATGCAGAGTTCCACAAGTAACCACTGAGCTGAGCTACCAGAGTCCAGTAGAACACAGAGGGGAGCCATAATATGAGCAAATGGGTCAAGGCCATGATGGAGAAACCCACAGAAACAGCTGACCCGAGGTAGTTGGAGCTCACTGGATTGACAGCTAGGGAACCTGCATAGCTCCAAACTAGGTCCCTTTATAATGCAGGTGGCATTGGGAGGCTTGAGTAGTTTGTGGGGCCACTGGCGGTGGTACCAGGATCAATCCATAGTGCATGAACTGGCTTTGGGGAGTGAGCCCATTTCCTATGGAGGGATACTTTTTGATCAGCCTAGACACAGGATTGCGGTGGTGTTGGTTCTGCCTTAGTGTGGTGATGGGACAGACTTTGATGATTCCCTATGGGATACCTTACCTTCTTGGAGGAGCAGAGTTAGGGAGAGGGGGAGCAGTGGAGGGAGGAAGGGAGGGAGAGCTGGGATTGGTATGTAATAAAAATAAAGATTGCCAACACACACACACACACACACACGCGTGCGCACACACACACACACACACACACACACACACACACACACACACACGTGTGCGCGCAACATCTTTTTCATAAACTCTTCCACCAAACTAGTTTTTCTCCTGTCAGGATACAGGATAGGCTTTCTTCTTTAGAAATCTGTTATTTATGTCATTACCTACTTCATGCACTATTGTAACTTTACCATCTTTTAAGTTTTAAAAACTAGTAATGTATAGCATGTAAAATACATTGTGTGGCTTATAACTCAATCTCCTCTTCCTCTTCTCATTCTCTTAAATCAGTATGACCTGGCTTTAATCATTCCATTTCATTACTGTCCATTCTTCAGGAGTATTTGTTAGTGCCAATTTTAGCTTTATTTAGGCATATAATAAATTGGGCATTTAAAAAATTTACATTTCAATGAAAATATCCTCTCAATCAGGATAATGTATATCTACTACCACAAAAGCTTTGTGGTACCCCATTTGTATACAAATATCCCCTGGGCTGTCTCTAAGCAACCCTTGTTCTGAATTTTGTTAGCATAGATTAACTCATATTTATAGAATTTTATGTAAATTGATTCCAACAATATGTACTCTTTTTTTAGAATTTTGACCTTTTATGCTCTGGGGGTTTGTAATTACTTCCATTCAGTTTAGTTAAGTTTGAAAAATCAGTACTAACAATTCATCACCAGTCTCTTTTAAAAATAAAATATCTCTAGCAGACATTGACATATACTAGGTGCTGAGTTTTCTTTTCTGAGACATCCCTACTGAACTATCCATCTCCAAACATACACCTTTGACTTACTGTCATTCTCTGCCAACTCCTCTTTAATATAGTCATACTATTATTTTAAAAGCTTCATGTCTATCCTGTAAATAACAAAATGGTCTTTTCCCTTCATAGCTATGTCTGTCAGCTTCCTACTGTATAAGGACACTATAACTATTCCATTTGCCTTCCTCTCCCTCCTTCAACATTCCCACTTGTCAACTGTACTTTGAATTCAACACGAATACTGTTTGTATTCTACTTGTAGCATATGTGTTCCTTCAGAAGATTAAAGGCTAACATTAATGTTATTATGATTATTTAAAAGTTATATACTGACTAGCCTAGTGTTGTTCTATGACTGCATTTCTTTTCTTTGACTTCAAGGTCTTTACGTATGGTCTGTTCAGAGACACTGAAAGACAATTCATTTTCTTAGAGTCCCATCATTATATTTTGTTTTGTGTTTCAAGACAGGGTTTCTCTGTGTAGCCTTGGCTGCCTTAGAACTCACAGAGATTCAACTACCTCTGCCTCCCTGAATGCTGGGATTAAAGGCATCTGCCACCATTACCCTGCTAGTCCCATCATTTTTTTAATGTTCTTTTTAGTTTTTTTGCCTGCCTTGTTTCAGTTGTCATTATTTTAAGAATCACTCATATTTTTGTACATAAACAGTTATCCATTAAATTTCTCAGGTGAATCTCATTATTAAAATACAAATACACTATTCAGACTAATTAAAAGTGGGACTACTTAATCAAGACTAAAATGAGTATTTGTAGGTTGTTCAAAAATACTTTATTTTAGGGATAAATACATAGGAGAAAGATTAATAGATTGTAAAGCAAATATATGCTTAACATTTATAAGAAAATGCCTATTTATGTCTACATATATGTGTGCATGCATATAAATCAATAATAATTAAAGAGGATGGGTCATGGGTTTGAGATAGTGGAGGGACATGGAGGGAGTTGTGGGGTGAGAAGAAGCAGTGGGAAGTGTGTAGATATAGTAGTCAAGTATGAAATTCTCAAAAAGCTATTTTAATTTAGAAAACGAAATGAATAAATGTCAGTTTGTTTTCCCAAATGGTTGTAATTTTTCATATTCTGATGTAAATGAAAGAGCAAACTGTTTAAAATCCTCCTTGATAATCTATGGTCAGTCTTCAGCATTTTAGACAGATTAATAGGTGTGTAGTTGAAGCTCATTGTGGGTTTGATTTGTGTTTCTTTAGTGACTAATGATATTGAGCATCTTTTCATGTGCAAATATTTGCCATCTGTTTTTCTTTTGTAAAATGTCTGTTTTAATCTTTAGTTCATTTTAAAACTTTATTGTGTCTTCTTATAATTGAGTTATATGAATTCTTTATACATTCTAAATACAAGTTCTTTATTGGGTACATGACTTGCAAATATTTTCTTGTCTATGACTTGCCTTTTCATTTTAGTTCAATTATCTACTCTAAATCTATCCTTCAGGTTTATTGTATTCTATTTATAAAATCTTTAGCAAATGCCAGGCCACTTAGAGTTTCTATTATATATCTTGTTACAAGTTTTATACTTTTGTATATAGCATGAGATAACTACTGAAGTCCAGTATTTTTGTATATGGTATTCCATTTTCAGCACTATTTATGTTACCATGTCAACTTTGTTGAAAATCAATGATCTCTGTATGTATTGGTCTATCTCAGACTTATTCTTTTGTCCCCTTAATATGTATTACTATCTACAGTAATGATTTTGATTATTGTATCTTTACAATAAATCATTAAATAAAATAGTTATTTGTTTCATATTTTAGGTGTTTTGGCATGTATATGTCCTTTAAATTACAATGTAAATTTTAGAACCAGCTTATCAAGATTTACAAACAAGCCTTCTGGAATTTTGAGTGAACGTTATGAATCTATAAATCAATTTTGGGAGAACTAGTATTTTCACAATACTGAGCCTTCTGATTCACAAACATGATATATTTCTCCATTTATTTGGATCTTTTAAATTTTTTCCCAGTGAGGATGTGTACAAGTTTTCTACATCATTTATCAAATTTATTTCTATCTATTTTGTATTGTTTAATGCTATTGGAAAAACTATTTTTAAAATTTCAATGTTCTTTTGTTTTTTGCTAGGATTCAACAGTTGATTTTGAATATTTGACTTGTATCCTGCAACCTTGTTCAACTCACTTTTTGATGCTCACATTTTTTAGATGCCTTAAGATCTTCTGCGATGATGATACTGTAGTTATGTACAAAATATATTTTTTTTGTAATCTGTATGTCTTTAATTTATTTTTTCATACCTCATCACAGTGATTATGGTCTCCATTAAAATGTTGACAGGAAGAGATGAAAGTGTGCATAGTTGCTGCATTCTCCTAATTAAGGAAAAAAACATCGAGTCTTTCAATGTTCAGCATATTAGTTGTCAAGTGTTCATATGTGCCTATTGGGAGTTTGTGGGTGTTCTCTTCTACAACAACTATGCATAAAGATGTTTAATTAGCACCAGGAATGGGTATTGAATTTTATGACATTCATTTTCCTTGTACTAAAATAATCACAAGATTTATCGTTTTTAGTTTCGGTCTTTCAAGATTTACTTTTGCATTTAATTATGTGTATGTATGTGTGTCTATGTGGAGGTTTCCTCTGGAACTGGATTTACTGGGCATTTTTGTTAACATAGATGTGAGTTGTTGAGTTGTTTTGATCTATAGTTTTCTTTAGTTGGAATAATTTTTGAGTGGTTTTGTTGTCAGTGTAATGTTGGCTGATAAGTTGAGATATAAAACATTCTTGCATCTTTTTCTGATTTACTACATTTTGACTTATTGTAATTAACAATACACATGGTATTCATTTTGGGATTTCTATACATGACTACATCATGCATTCATCATGTCCACAAACTCTTCTACTCTCTCTCTTCCTGCTTCCCTATGACTTTCTTTCCAGTCTCTCTAATAATACTCTTACACTTTCAGGTCATCTTTTTATTTTTATCTCCATATATGAAAGGAACAACCAGGACTTTTCTATAATTATTTAACCTGACATGATGCTCTCCAGTTCCATCCATTTTCCTGCAAATGACAAGATCTCCTTCTTCAAGGCTGAATAACACTCATTGTTGACATACCATATTCTTGTTTTGCTTTTTGTTTGTTTGTCTGTTTTTGCTTTTTTTGTTTTGAGACAGGGTTTCTCTGTCTAACAGTCCTGCTGTCTTGGAACTCACTCTGTAGACTAGGCTGGCCTCAAACTCACAAAGATCTGCCCACTTCTGCCTCCTGAGTGCTGGGATTAAAGGTGTGTGACACCAACACCATACTGTACCATATTTTTTATTCACTCATTGACTGGTACAAGGCCGATTACACATTTTGGATATTGTGTACAGTGTCATGACAAAATTTATGCATATTTTTCCTTAAGAATGCCAACTCTTTCATTCTTTTGTTTCCAGAAATATATTTGTATAGTTAGTATTATTTCTTTCTTCAGTGTTTGATAAAATTTACCTGAGGGGGAGTGGGGAAGCCTGCAGAACCAAAATTTTCTTTGTGGGAAGGCTACCACTACAAATTCAGTATCTTCAATAGTTTTGGGGAATTTCAAGATATTATCCTTCTTGGATAAGCTTGAACTTTATGTCTGTTAAGGAATTTCTCTATGTCACTGAAGCTTCTGAACTTAGTGTTATAAAATGATGAAGTAGTCCAGTATTCCTTATTACCTACACAATGTACATTATTATCATATCTCTCATTTCTTAACAGTAGTAAATTGTGTCTCCTCCCCTTGTTTCCTGAATGGGAGCATTAATAAATTTCATTTATTTATTCACAATAATGAGATTTGTGTTTCATTGTTTTTATGTTTTATATTTTATTGATTTTTTGTCATTATCTTTATTATTTCCTTTCTTACTTTTACTTTTGGTTAATAAACCTTTATTTTATGGCTTCTAGGATGAAAATTTCAACATTATATGAGACTTTTCTTCTTTAATATATAGCATTTCATTATATGCATTACCTTCTAAAAACTTACAAATATAGCTTACTGGTACTATTAATTTCATTCAGTTCAAAATGTCAACTTTACTATTTAAAATTTTCACTTGATCACTGAGTAATAATGTATTGTGTGCTTTTTAAACATTGGGGGAGTTTTCAAATGCATTTCTGTTCCTTATTTCTAATTCAATTGTTTTCTTACCAGAGAGCATATTATCATGTGTTTAATATTCACAAAATTATTGAGGGGCTAGAGAGGTGGCTCAGTGGTTAAGAGCACTTGTTACTCTTAGAAGGACCTGCACTGAATCCCAACCCTCATATGGTAGCTTCCATTCATCCACAGCTCCACATCCACTAGATTTAATTTCCAGTTGTGACCTCCAAGGGCACCAGGCATGCACGTGGTACACAAACATACATGCAAGAAAAGTATTAATACATGTAATAAAATTATTCAAGCTTGTTTTGTATTGCATGGTTTGCTCAAGTATGGTAAATGTTCTGTATGCCCTTAAAATACATTTATTCTGATACTTTTGGATGTAGTATTATATAAATGTTGCTTAGGTCAATTTCATCTGTGGTATACTTCTCCAATCTTAATGACTTCCTATTTGTTCTATAAACTAAGAGATGGATATTGAAATACGTAGCTATAATTGTAGAATTGTTTAAACTCTATTATTATTTTCATCATGTATTTTTGGAGGGATGACAGCATCCTAAATGTCAGTTTGTCCGAGCAATCACGGAAATTCTCGTGCTTCAGTCCCCAAAGTGCTAGCATAAGGTAGTATGCCATCATGTATCAAATATTTTTGAAACTCTATTATTATATTAACTATATGTAATATTGTCATATATATTTGATGAATTCAAGTCTTTAATGTTATGAAATGACTTGTTGGACTGATGCTTACTTTGCATATTGCCATACCATTTATCCTACATCTATTGTTAGCATATTGTTTCCTGGTATTTTCTGGTTCAGTTTTTAAGGAGAAATCTTGTTTCATTCATATATTGATTTCTTTCTTTGCACTACCTTCTTTTAAGACTTTATCTTTATAACTTATTTTGAGGCACTGGATTATGATTTGCTTTGGAATCATTTTTCAAGCTTTTTATTCTTGGGATATGTTACAGTTCTTAGACATGTGGATTCATATTTTTATCTAATTGGGAAAATATTCATCCATTATTCCTTCCAATATTTTTCTGTCCTCCTTCCTATTTTGAGGATTCTATATTAATTAGGCTGATTAAAATTGTATCACAGCTTACTAACAATATGTTAATATTTTTCATTTTTCCTCTCTATCTTTAATTTTCAACAGTTTCTTGCTTTTATTCTGCTACTTTCAGCTCTAAGAAATAGTTCCTGGGCACCTTCACTAATAACTTCTTACTCTGAATCACCAAAGTATGTGATATTTTTATTACATCATTTCATAAATTTATAAAATATTTGTTTATGACAGTTCCCATTGCATACTTTGTGATTTCTCGAGTTGTAAGTATGATTTTAGTCATTCCCAAATCCCTTAATTTCTAACACAATGGGTTGTTTATGAAAAGTGCTTAGTAAGTACTTATTAATGTATACAGGTTTTTCCTTGTGTGTAAGATTGGTATCAGACATGATAAAATTTAAATTCAGATTTTCAGAATTAAAATCCTTGCTTGAACCATTATATAATGCTATCTTAAATCAAATTTCTAACTTCTCTAGGGCTCATGTATTTTTGTTCAGTTTTTCCACATTTATTTTATAGTACTAGACTTTGAAATCTGGAAATCTGGACAATATACATGTTTTTATTCTCAAATGATAGTTACTGCAATATCACATATTCTATAACAAAGTCAACAAAGCTGCTCCTCCAGCAAGAAGCAGTATATTTTCTACCTCTTTGAGTCCAGGTTGTACCCATGGCTGATTTGGCCAAAGAAATACAATATAATTGATGTTGTGACAGTTCTTGGAATAGATCCTAGCTGGTCGGGCAATTGCCATTTCCTACTTATCAAAAGCTAGCCAATGTATGACTAACCTGTGACTACCGAAACTTGGAAAGCTCGAACAATTTTTAAAGGCCTCAAAAGATAAAATGCCATATTGATAAGAAGGGATGAAAGCACAGAGAAGAAGATATGTGTGAAATAGAGAGGGCCAGGTGCAGAGCCTTGAGATGACAAATGTGGAGTTGGGGAAATCAGTTTGAAAATGGGCTATCTATCCCCAGGTCTTAGCTGACTCCATGTGACTCAGATAAAACATGAGCTAAGATATCTCCGAATTCTTGATCCATAAAATCATGAATAAAATAAAATACAATTTGTTTTAGTTCACTAAGCTCCAAATGATTTACTATACAGCCATAGATAACCAGAATGGAGAAGAGAGGCATGTGGCAAATGTGTCTATCATGGAAAGTTCAGAACAAAATATTTTCTCCTAAATCCCAAAACAACAAATAAATAAGTAAGTAAATAAATAAATAAATAAATAAATAAAGGAAGTCAGAATAAATATAGGTTGGAAAGAAAGGCAAAGTCAAATTAAAAAGGCCCTACTAATTTTTCCATCAGGAAATAGCCATTGACAGCATGTTATCCTTTAACATGGTGAAGTCAGAACAGAAATGACATTGCTTCTCAGTAGTACACATGGCAAAAAGTAAGAAAAGGCAGCTACTATTTCGGAGGGTAAGAAGAATATTCCCCAAAGACATGAGAGGAATGAATAAGGCATTAAATATAAAAGATAACATTTAGCAAGCCTTATTGAAAAATGAGGCACCCGAGTCCATCCTAAATATGTATAAAAGTAGTTAGAATGACCAGAGAGAAGATAACTTAGGTGACAATAATTTTTCAGAAAGACAAAACGTTTAAAAATCCCATTATTAGAGGTGTAAAATTCCAAAGGAGGTTGATAGCCCATTTCTATTCAGAAAACACCTATAAGATTGTCCTCAGTTCCATGAGAGGTGAGAAAATGCTGAGGCTCTAAAAATGAGACATAGCACTGTTGACCTTTTAGGTTTCTGTAAACCCAGAGAGCCTTGGAATGTATATGTAGAGCCGGTTTTGAATTTTGAAGGTCTCACACAATTCCTCAGTACCCTATCCCAGTCTGGAACCCTGTAGTTCTATCCTTCAAACTTATCGCATAATGAGCTGACATGGTCTGCAAAGGCAGAGTATAGAGGGAGAGCTGCCTCTGGGCTTTCTCAGGGTAAGATGTGATTTAGGCACTGTTCTATAAGGCAGGGAGACTGTTCTGGGTCTTGTTAGGAAGGCCCTCCTATCTCACAAACAGGAAGGATTTCCAATATCCCTCTTAGAAAAAGGCAGGAGGCCTGAGGTCAAGGTCAGTGGGACATGACGTCACCAAAAATTTGTCCCTGTGTGTTTTGCTTTGTGAAGTATGACTCATCATAATTAAATTTTGAGCTAGATTAACTATAATTCCTGCATTTATTAAGTAAAGAGGATGAGCTGTTCATTCTGATAATGCAATTAACTACACAACAGAGCTAATATTTTACTTTAGGGAAGAGTAATTTTTGATTAATGATACATTTTATTCCCCAAATCCCTGCAGCAGTGGGTCAAATTTTTGGCGAAACTGTCAAAGAGAAGGGTAAAATCAGAAAATCAAAATGTTTAGAGGTGAATTAGTATAAACTCTCTAGATTTTGGCTTCTCTCTGCGAGCTCTTTCTCAAGTCTTGAGCCTCTGTTTCCTTGGGCACACGTGTATCTCAGAAGTCTACAACAGCATCTGTCACTTGGAAGACATTCCCGAAAACATGATCTCTATTGGCCTGAATCCCACTTACTGAAGTAAGGGATAATGTCAACATTTCCCCAGTTCTTTGCCTATTTTGCACTGGTATTTTCTGTGCAGCATCTATGTGAAGAAAGACTGGCTGGGAGGGGTCAGGAGATGCCTTCATAAAGGTGCTTTTTGTAATATAAAAATTTTTGAGAGTTTCATATGTGAGCATTATATCTATGTAATTTTACTCCTTCCTCACTCCTCTCGAGCTACTCCCTCCACTTCATCCTAAATTTAAAACCTTTTAATTGGAGCTGGAGAGACAGCTCAGCAGTTAAGAGCACTTTCTGCTCTTTTAGAGGACCAGGAGTTCAGTTCCCAGCACACATATTGGTCAGTTCTCAATCACCTGCAATTCTAGGTCTAGGGGATCTGGCACTCTCACACAGATTTATATGCAAGCAGAACACCAATGTATATTAAAAACAAATCTTAAAAAAGAAAGAATTAGAAAAGCCCTCTTATTTATTATTGTCACACATGAATGCAACTTGCTGAGTCCATTTCCCATTATTATGTATACAAATTTAGTGCTTACCACTTCGAGTTAGATAACCTATCAGGGGGATTTTCCTCAGAGAAGACTGAATTTTCTTCTCTCAGCAGCTACTGATTACTTATGTGATTGATTTAAGGGTAGGGCCTTGTAAGGAATCCCCATCTGTACTGGCTTGTCAACTGGTGTCACTGTGCAGGTCTTGTTTAGGTGACCATACTGTCAAGATTTCATGGGTGCAGCTCCTTGTCATATGTCACAGCAGACAACCTGGTCCTCTGATTCTCGCAACGTTTTTGTCCTCTCTGGCATAGGTGTTATTTGAGAAGTATTGACTCAGAGCTTGCATGAAAATTGTCTCACATATGATTTGGAGTTCAGGTAATAAGCTAAATTAGTTTTGGAATTCCAATGAGATGCTAGCAGTGATAATGGAGATAAGCTGACATCTTTAGCCAATACTAAAGAAACAGAAACTTAAGGATTTGATTTATTGAATGATTGGATGTTTAGGAAACAGTGAGTGGAGAGAATTAGAGGTAAATTCCCAAGCCTCTAATTTGACTCATAAGCTGTGTGATAGTAAATTAAGTGGGAAAAGTTTTCATTGAGTGGTAGAATCATTCCATTGGAATGATGGGACTGCTTCTGAGGTGCAGTTATTTGTGAAGCATCAACACAGAAATGTCAAGTGGATGACTTCCTCAATGGGTCTTATACTCCAAGGAGAGAAGATGTAGACTTATAGGCATTGAACACAGTAGCTGCAGACATGAGTGGGAACCATGCCATTCAGAAATGATGTGTTAATTAGACTTTGATAGATGAGAATCTAAATCACACCTATAAATGAGTTGTCTAAGGAGTAGCCAACAAAATAGACAGAGCAGAAATGGGTATCCCATGGGTTTATCTGTAGAGATCTGAGCATCACTGAAGCAAAAGACAGAAAGAAAAATCTCCAAAAAGTCAACCAACATGTTTAACAGACAGATCTAATGGGAGAGTGGCCGGCAAAAACACTGAAGATTTCAAGCTTCACACAAGTAAAGATGAACTTGGGGAGTATCTACGGCAAAGATACCAGTGAAAATAAAAGATAAAAGCGTTTCCTCCTAAAGGAGTTTGTCATTACTACTCACCCTGCAAAAGATGCTGCTTTTTCCCTTTATGGAGCCCATGTAGACATCACCTTCTTTTCTTTGAGCTTGTCATTTCATGGAGAAACAGCCATGCATTGTACCTTTTCCAAATGCTTCCCTGAGTAGCCACTGCTGCTGGCTGCTTAGAAAGACCTAAGCCACACTATTAGACATTTCCTACAGTCTACCCCAAAGCATATCTTCTCATTTTATTTTATTTTTCTTTCTTGTACACAATCCCAGTGCCTTCAAAATAAAATTATCCGCTGACTCTCATCTAATGTATCTGGTGTTTTCCTTCTGTTCCTACTTCATCTTGCTCTCTGTTCCTGGCAGCTCCCCACCCCACTCATGTCCTATTTCTTTAATTTCTTCTGAGTCTTCATAGATTTATCTCATAAACTATGAAGTCATTTCAAAAGAATCAGAATCTTCCCTTTAGACTACCAAAGCATTTTGCTCTCTCAGGCCTTAAATTTTATTTTGCTATATATTCAGGGCAAGTCATGTTTGTTTCTAGTTTTTCTCTTGGGCTACATTGGTTCTTTAAAGGTTTGGAACATGCCCTGTCTTTTCTTGTATAATATTCACCATACTAAAAACAGTAATTTACACACACATACACACACACACACACACAAACACACACATACACACAAACACACACACATACATACACTGGTCAATAATAGCCAATGATAGTATATGGGATAGATGAGTTAGTGGATAAGAACAGCATAAGTGGTTCTGGACGAATCCAATACCATTCTTACATTTACACACACACACACACACACACAGAGAGAGAGAGAGAGAGAGAGAGAGAGAGAGAGAGAGAGAGAGAATGACTGACTTCTTATCTTTGGTCCTTAGGGTCTAAATTGAATCTCACAGTTGTGTTTTCTTATTCTAGTCCCAATAAGCTTTAACTGTACAACATGACATATTTCTCCATGGTTAAATATATAAGTTTCACATAATTCATTTTTACACACCCCGTGATGAGAACCTGCCCTGGTGTAATATAAAAAGAATGGTTTGGATGCAGAGTTAGTTGGGTTGAAATACTAATCTTACTTTACGTGCAGTCTTTTGACTCCAGGACTTGACATTTACCCTTTCTGTGCTCTGTAGAGAACAGTTTCCATTCCTACTTTGCCTCCTGCCCAGTACTCAAAAAATATGGTGTGTACATGTTATTACAGCAATAGAGTGGACACAGGTCAGGGACTGTCATTAATGAGATAATTAATTTGGCTTACAATAATACGATTCAGATCCTGGCCTTGTTGGACAGATTGTTTTTAATCACTGTGTTCACTGTTGCACAGCCCCGGGATATGACTTTGGGTTATGTAGATAACACTTGTTAATGGCATAACAATCTATGGAGAGAAGAGCTTAGAAAACATGGCCTGATATAGTTAGCTTGGCTAGTAACATGCAGAGAGCACACCTTGCATCAAGTTAGTAATAACATCATCAGGGAAATAATGAAAGGAAAAGGGAGAGAAAGTTGAGACTAAGTGTGGATTTTCAAGCAGTTTGCGAAAGTTATGTGTACACATATATTCATGCATATGCAGGAAAAACAGGGTCCTTAATTATAACTCTTGTCATTTCCATAATAACCCTTGACAACTTTCAGAGTATTCTCATAGCCACCCTCCCCAAGGTCCGAAAACAGTACCTACACTTTACAGGACCACATTAAATAAAACTGGAAATGCATCTCCATCTCAAATTCTGCCTTTCCTGTCCTCTGCTCTCACATTCACCAATACTCTCTGTCACTCAGTCTTAGGACCATGAGGACAGTTTTAGAAACCAAGTCTCACACTGAAAAACAGCTTATACAAAGGATAAAGTTGGGACTTTAATTTTGGGCTGATCTCTATTTTTCTTTTATGTTTTTATTGTTTAGTACAATAAATGATACCCATCGTACAATACCTTAAGTGAGAGAAAAACCTAAGTATAGAAACACATTTCATTCACATACACTATCCCAAGGATAACTCAATACTTGATCTATATTTCCTCTTAGATTCCTTTTTTTCCCTGTTAAATTTGAACTATGTGATATTCCAGATATAGATATAAAATTATGTGTAGCAATATAACATCTTCTGCAGTGTGAACTTTATAGGTCTCTTCTCTACTAGAAGGTAAATTTTTCCTCAAATTCCTATAGCCTTCCAATTTGTATGTATTCTTAGCAATGTCCTTTTAACCTTGTATAGCTGGAGGAAGGATACTTTGTGATTCTAAAGGCAAAGGGACTCTGGAAATCATAGCGTGTGATTGATGAGGAGAGTCTCAAGCCCCAAAAAGCTTTAGACTGCGTTAGTAAGAGGCAACTCTGGCTTCTTTTCTAGAAGGTGCTTTTCCACTCACTAGAGACCAACATTTTGTACAACTTCCTTTCTGAGCACTTGCATGAGCAATCCGGTTATGACCCTCCCTCCTACTCCTTCCTACTTGGTCCTATTTCTTGTTTCAAACTAATAGGTGACTCTGAAACAGTAACATGCATGGGTGTTAGGATCTGATGATATTAAGTATGACTAGGGACTGAGCAAGTCCTCCTGGATTGTCAAGCTATTTAAAATGGTAACCCTTTCCCATGCTGAGCATTGATGGCACATGATTCTAATCACAGCACCCAGGAGGCAGAGACAAGCGGATCTCTGTGAGTTCGAGGCCAGCCTGGTCTACACAGCAAGCTCCAGGACAGCCTCCAAAGCAATATAGAGAATCCCTGTCTCAGAGTGAAAAACAAAAACAACAAAAACCAACTAAACAAACAGCAACCCCTTTTCTTAATTGTTTTCCATATTGGGCTAATTCTTGGTCTTTAATTATTATTTGGATTAGAAACTGATCATCGCCAGGGGACAGGTTCCAGTTGTAAAAGTTCCATTTTCTATAGACTGATCTCCCTGGAAGTTTTAAACCTATGGGAAACTTCTCCTTTTGGTGATGAGACAGTTTTTCATTGAGGGAGATACAATGGTACAGTTATCGCTGGTGGCTTAGCCCCCCGGGAACTTAGATTACTGGCTACCCAGTAATTCTGGGTACCCAGGGAAGAATTTCATTGAGCAGTGAAGATAGTTATACTTACTAGGTAGCCTGCAGAGAGAAAGAGAAAAAAAATATTTCTTTCCTCCATGTATTCATGCCTAGAACTGGGCTTTGCCCATTATTTTCATTCCCACTTTTTGCATCAAAGATTAACCTCATAGCAGACAATAGTAATTCTCAATGAGTAGTACATGAACTCCTTACACTGGAAGCATTTTAGTTGAAGTCTGAGAATCTGCATTCGAAAGGCATCAAAAGCAATTTAGATTCATGGCCAAATATAGTACCCAATGTTTCAGTTCTTCAAATTTTACATGAGAAAGAAAAAGATGCATCGATTGTAGAAGTTTTGGCGATCCTGTCCACTATTTCTAGACTCACTTAATTCTTTTCTTCCCAGCTCTAACATAAACATCTGTGTTATGCTCTTCTCCTCAAAGATTCAGGGACCTTTCAAAAAAGAGGAGACAGAAAGACTTTAAGAGCTAGATGGGGTAAATGACTTCAAGGAAATGGTGTTTTCCAGATACAACAAACAACTGCACATATGAACAAACTCCAAGCAAGGAGCAAGGGAGGTGGGCATCAAGTTTTACACCTAGCTGAGCAGTTATTGGCATTTGACAACTGTTGGAAAGGGCAGAGGGATGTTTTATAAGTGGGGCAGGCATCGCTTCCAATAATAGCTGGGGAACACAAACTGGACTCTATAGAAAAAAAGAAAGAAAGAAAACTGAAGATTGATGGGTAGGAAAGTAAGGATAGATATGGAAGGTGTGGGAGTGAAAGTGCTCAAAATACAGTGTATGAAATTCTCAGAATTGCTTTATTCTAATTAATTCACATTATATAGTGACATGTACTTACTTTCTCCCCAATGTTACACATGTCAGTGTTCTCTAATAATTATAGTAGCCATTCTGAAACAATGGAGCTAT
This sequence comes from Phodopus roborovskii, assembly GCF_943737965.1. NCBI lineage: Eukaryota > Metazoa > Chordata > Mammalia > Rodentia > Cricetidae > Phodopus > Phodopus roborovskii. The sequence goes on along the minus strand of NW_026125934.1, from coordinate 382,798 downwards.
GTTTAGGAATTTGCACATTTACCACCAATAACATTATGTACATATGCATTATGTATGTGTTTATGTATATATGTATTTATTTATATTTATGGTTTTTGCTACTTTGATAACAAGAGAGCTAAAGTAACTTATCTATACCATTTTTTTAAATAAGGAAAATTATGACAGAGTTGAAATGCGAAGAAAAATGGTTTTTTATTCTCTTGGGATATTCATAATCCACATTAGCATTTTAAGTCTAAGACACCCTTCAATAAGGAAATGATCTTGAGTCCAGAAATGCAAGACTAATTGTATAAAATATGGTTCAGATACAGGAAATCTCTGTGGTGTCATTTTAACACAAAGTAGCACTCTGTGTTCTGAGAAGGGTCTTGGTATAGATGTTAAGTGTGTGCACTATGGAAGCAGAGCGTCCCAAATTCAAGACCAACATGCATTAGCTAATAGGTGTGTGATCTTGAGAAAGTTCTCTGTATCCAATTTTCTTGTCTCTATAATGTGAAGAATAGTTGGGCTCATCTCATGGAGTTATTGTGAGTTACAGATATAGGAAAACCTGGAATACTTTCAGACATGTGCTTGGCACATGGAAAATGCTTTCATGATTTTCATGCCCATTGACACTGAAAAATGTCAATGACATATTATTTATATATAAACAGCACACAACGCACAAAATTTGTGTTAAAAGATTTTGTATAATAAATAATTGCTTAGAAAAATATGTGTGAAGGAAGACATACTTTTTCAACAGGACAAGAGGAGAAGGGATTGAGATCACTAACTTTTAATGCACATACTTTGGTGGATTTCTTTCCCATACAAGTTTAATAAAGGTCTATTTGACAAATCAACAGTATATACTTCTAGTGTACAGTGTGGTGTCCTGATGTGTATACACATTTACAAATGATTAACTCAAGCTGGATAACATATCTGTTACCTCACATACTGATTTTCTTATGTTCTGAGAACATGTACAACCTCTTTCAGCAATTTTACACTATTACTCACCCTGCCATGCAACAGACCCCCAAAATCTCAGCCTCTTGTTTAACTAGATGTTTGTGCCTTTTGACCAAAGACCTCCCTGTATCTGCCTGTCTTTAGAAACTATGTGTTTTAAACCAGATAAGTAAAATAATAATAATAATAACATTTTCTAGAACTAAAACTCTGTGTGGGTCTGAAGAATGCAACCTGAGCAGGTGGATGCGTGGTTCACTTTCTCCTGCCACAAGTCTCACTGTACTTCTGACTCATCAATCTGTCGCTTGCTGACTCCTCTGCCTTCTGCACCCTGACAGCTGCTCTGTATATAAACGTATGTTTGTACATGTGAATTTCCAAGTCTTGGTATTGGTTATTGCATTTCACAGAGGTCAACCAGTTCTCCAACCTACTGAGATTGTTCTGGATCCTAACTGTCACTTCCAATTTGTTAGCTGGAGTCTTTGGGTTCCCAGTATCCTCACCCTTAGACAGCATGCTTCTGTTAGCTGTAGTCTTTGGGTACCCAGTATCCTCACCCTTAGACAGCATGCGTCTGTCTTGATCTTCACATGATTTGATTCACATGAATTGATACATAGACCTGTCTCCAGAGATCATGATCCACATTATTGGCAGCCACTTGCTAGCTCGGCATCTCACCTGTGGTCTTTATTTCTTCACCTGATCAGTAAAGGGATCACAAGAGCCCAAGTTAAAGGTCTTGTTAAAATCCAGATGTGTCCTGTCTACAGCATTCTCCTGATCTACAAGCCTTGTAACCTTATCAGAAGAGTAAATTAAGTTAGTTCTGCCATGACTTGCTTTCCTAAAGGCCCTACTTAGTGTTATTACTAAAAGAGATTTGATTTGATCCCAATTGTGGTTTCAATTTAGACATATTTACTGTATTTCTGTACCTGCTCAGTGTCCTTTCCTGTCCCTTCAAGGCCTGCCTGGAGGTTGGAGGAAATTATATATATAAATTCATGCAAAAGGACTAGGGCAAAGCAGGAGCTTATATACACTGCCACAAGAATGCTGTGAAAACTGTAGAAATATTGACATGTTTGTGAAGTTTGAGTTCCTAGCTTTCAGTGTTACAGCATGGTAGACCACATGTCTGGGCCACAGAAGGATTTTAAGTTGTGAAACTCCACATTAGATTGTATATTTCACTGCTTCAGAATGCCTACTCCAACTGTGTAAAAGCTTGTTGAGATGCATAAACGTTGGTCTGATTAACTTCAGTGTTGTGTTTTTTATTTATCAAGTTAATTAAAAGAATTTGATGTCATTTATGGACTGATAGGAAGTTATCATTGCATTTGCCAAGACACATAGTGATGGAAGAGTGTGTTGGTTCTTTATGGGTCTGTGACCAAAACTTCCTACCAACTCTGTGGCTTAACACAATGGATACATACTATCTCAGTCTGGAAGCCAGAAATCGAATGTAAATTTATCTGAGAATTAACAAAATTAACTTCTTCCCTCTGGGGTCCATGGGAGAATACATTCTTTGCCTCTTCTAGCTTCTAATGGTGGTGGGAATGCCTTGGTTTGTGGCTGCATCACTCTAAGCCTTTACAATCACACTATCTTTTCTCCTTCACCTATAATTTCCCATCTGACTCATTCTTGTGGGGCAATTTTAACTGCATTTAGGACTACGCTGGACAATACAAGTGAATCTCCCCATCTCAAAATACGTGAATAAGTTGTATCTGCAATGTGCCATAGAACACCACAGTTACAGATTCTGGGGAATGAATGTATAGTTTTGGGAGGGACATTATTTAGGACCTATACCAAGTGGTTAATGCATTCCCTTGCCATGCTCTACCTAGTCCCTTTGGTTTGTCTTCAGAGTGAGCTTGGACAGAGAAAAGCAAAGTCTTGCAGATGATGCTACTAGTCTTCCTTAATTCCTTTGGTCCCTTGTGGTATGTCCACTTGTAGATCTGTGTATGTGTATTCAAAGGTCCTTACTTTGCACACCCAGTTAGGAAGCTGCCTGGTATAACCCACTCCTAAAATTCATCTTTGCCAATTTTCACTTATTTGGGTGGCTTTCGACCTCTAGAGCATAATTGCTGACGCAGGTTGAAAGTTTGATGGGGAGGGCTGAGATGGGGGAAGATTGATTGGCGCACCAATAACATTTGTCTCTTGGGCTGGCAGTGAGCACAGAGGAACCATTTATGCAATCTAATTATTACGTCAATTGGGGGATGGAGTAATGTTTCTCAGATGCCATTTGGCACCTGGAGAGCTACCATTCAGCATGCTCATATAGGAAACATTAATATGGACCATTGATTGGATTCATTGATCCTGCCCCCTCTTGTCCCCCTTTTAACTTTCTTATTTTGGTTTACCTTTCTTAGCTACCATGTCCAGACAGGGAACTCACATTGATTAGATGCCTTTTACAATTAAGTGTACTTAAGAAATGATGTGCAGTGCTAAATTGCTCTCACTTTTCCTGACCTTGCATCATTCAAAATAACAGGGGCCAGTAAGATGGACATCTGGGCTATATAAATGCCTGAAACAAGCAGGGTGGAGAGGGAGAAGAGCGATGAGCAAAGATGCTCTTGTAAACTCAGTGTCCTGAGCCTAGGAAATAGCTGCTTAGAGATTTTACTGGCCCTTTATGGTGCTGCAATAATTCCTTGGTGCTCAAGAGTTATAAGCCCCCAATTCGATTTACTTCTATTTTTTCTTTTCATTAGTACCTAAATAATCTGTTGGGATTAGTTTCAACTGATTGCACAGTCACGCAGCCTGAGAGGAAAAAATGTGAAGATTCCTAAGGAAGTCCCCTTTCTTCTTCGTCCATTCACAAATAATTCTTCTCCCTCTTCACTCAGTGACAAAGAATTTCAGAATCAATTAGAGACAACACTTCAAATGAGGCTAAGTCCATAAGGGAGGAGTGTGGCTAGTTAAATTCCTATCAAGAACTAAATTTTCTTATACTGTCTATTAAGTTAGAAAAGGTCCTCACTGTCTTGTGTCTTCTTATTACAAAGAAGAGAACCGAGGAATGACTCATCCAAAATCGTTTTTGTTGCTAATTCTTTTCTGAAACAGCTTAAATTGAGAACATCTTCAGAGCACTTACAAGTTTTTAACCATAAATCACTTCTGGGTTATCTAAAAACCTTCTATTACTACAAGGCAACCAATCACTAAAAGAATTAAAGATGGTAGGTCTATCTACCAAATACCCAAGACCCAAAATACACAATTTATTTGGCTCTGGCTGGTAACACTTACCAAAAGTCCATTTATGTTATTTTCTGTCCACTCAGTATCTAGCAAGGTGCCTGCCTCACAGAAACTAGTCAGAAAATGTTTCTTGAATGACTGAATCTCTCCAGAAACATGGAAGGCTTTCCATGGCCCCTTTCCTGCTCTCTTACCATGATTCATGTGTATACATTGCTTAGAAAGCTGCCAAGCTTACATGTTTGGTCTAGCATGGGACTGAGGATGCTATTAGTTCTCAGAGATGCAAATTACTCCAATAAGTAACTTACGATGGAATCCATAAAATTCCCTGGACCATAATCAGAGGTACCCAGACTAAGCAAAGATTTTACAAAAGAAGACCATGAATTCAGTCTGTCTTTGGAGTTCAGCTCCACCAACTTCTATCACTATGTATTATGGGCAACTTAACATGGTGTATGTATGTTCTAAGTCATGGACTAGCACACCTTTCACTCTCTCAGGAGGAATCATCTGGCTGTGGGCACACAGGGTAAGAATACAGAAGACACTATAGAGTTTTGAATAGGCCCCTTGCACATGTGTAATTTGTGGGAAGGAGGTAGTAACAATGTAACTTGTCAAGATCTGCCTTTGGCATAAAAGTATTCACTCCCACCCGGGGCTACCTCCTTGCATTCTTCCTTTGCTGATATGCCTGCACTCACCTGCAGGGGCTGGGCACACACTCAGCCCCTGACCCCCAAGTATGCCTACCTCTCAGGCTGTCTCAGTTAGGTCAAACTGCTTATGTCTCCTGTGTTCTTGGCAGAAGCTTTCAGTCAGGGATGACAGTGGAGAGACAGGATAGCCCTTGAGGCAGGGCTACCTTCAGATCCAGATGGAAACAAGATCCTACAGCTAAACCCACTCCTTTGGCTTATGGCATAGCATTGGCTGGCAGTCCAGAGAGACTTCTGTTAGCCTGAACCAATGAAAAGGGGCCAAAGATAAAATCTCTCTAGCCATTAAAGAGATACGTCCACCTCAAGATCATTCACCTCAAAGTTCTCTCATTGGCTTAGAATAGAATGCTGGCAGCCAGGCCATCCTGTACTGAGCAGGCACCTACGTAGGCATGCAACCAGGCACAGCCTGCTTCTGGGCACTCAGGGGACAGGCAGAAAGAGGAGGAGGTATCAAGATCCTCACTATGCTTAAGTGGTGACATCTTGAGAACCCACCCACTTCTCCTTTCTGTGTCTCTCTCCTCAGACTGGGCCTGCTTGCTCTCCTGGTCCCATTCCCTAAAGGACTTCAATTCTCAGGTATGGTGGTGACTGACAACGCAGGGTAAGACGTAGCCTTTTCTCTGAGTTATTTGCATTGTCATAGAGGAATTTGAAAGGAAGTGATGATCCAAAAAATCATAGGTCCATAGGATTTAGATGCCAAAGGGAACTTTGGTACAGTTCCCATTTTACAGATAGGTAAGAGAACTGAGGTGAACTCTGAGAGGTAATGCAATTTGCTTCAAGGCATACAGCTGATTAGTTGTAGGTATCTTAACACAAGAAAGGACATCTTGGATGCATCACAAATGCACATGATATATATATATATATTCACTCATACCATTGATATTTTGCCCCTGAGGAATTTCTAGTTACACTATGGGAGGTCTTCAGGTCACAAATGTGGCTTATTTGCTTTTATCTATCTTTGTGTCTTCGGTAGAAGGGGGCTTATGCCCTGTTTCCTACCGACACTCTGTTCTTGTGGTTACCAAGACACAGTAGTGAATTGAGTGTGACCAAGTCTGGAGTCATGTAACCAGCTGCCTACCTAAGAAGTTGTCCAACTGGGGACCCTGCCCTTCACATTATGAATTGTGAGCTGTCACTGTACAATATGTAGCAAAAAGCCAATTCTAAATGGCAGAAGCTTTGAGCCTAAGCAATTGTTCTATTAACATGACTGATTCACTCTTCATGCATCTATTTTCCAAATCCCTTTCAAGTAAGAAACCTGGTTTTACTTGATCATACAGAAAATGGCCCTTTGAAGAGTGCCAACCTGGCCATGGGTAGACTTGGTTTTTTCACTTTTCTAATGTAGCTTTCCTTTGGTTCAGTTTCACCAATGCCTCCCTTTCCTCGCCTTCCCTGTTTATCCTTTAAAGAACAATGTAAATCCTTTCTTGTCTGTAAGCCTTCCTTTCTAGCCATATCAATCTCTCCTGCCTTTGGATTCTCCCTGTCTTTCCTGCCAATCTTTCTAAATGAAATTAAATTATATTCCATTTTGCGTTTCTCCCTATTGGATCATGTACATGTCTTGTCTTCTTACTCAGACTAGATTCCACAAAGACAGGGCACACATTCTATTTTAAGTGTGACCACTGTGGCTGCTGGACATTCAAACTACACTAGCTTTAGTGCTAAAATGAGACAAGTCCTGAATATATTGAGAGTACAACTCAAAGCACAAAACTCTATGATCAAAATTTTATGAAAGGAATGAAAACAAAAGCAAACAAGGAAGAAATCTACTGAAATGTGTAAGAAATGGGATGATAAGTGAGTTTAGACTTTCATATAGTAATCTGACTGCTTAAATTTTTAACAATGACTATGTATTACTTCTGTGAAAAATAATATATATATATGAAAATATATATATATGTAATTTTTTAAAAGGAATAAGAGATTTGTTGGGCCTCAAAAGTAGAATAGAAAGAGGTGGTGGGTCATCTCATGAATGTCCTCTTCTCTTATTTTATGGTTGAAGACCTCGGGCACTGTTGTGGGAGGCTCCAAACTTGTGAGTTATCATGTATGCCTTCTAGAAGCTTTGAATCTGAATTTTTTCTAACTCCTAAAATGCATCTACCTGACTGGATTTCTTCTCCAGGCATTGTTCTGAGAGTAGTTGTGTGATCTTCTCTTACTGGGGTTTACCATAATTTGCTGGTGTCTTCTGAATGGGAAAGCGTGACAATTTAATTTGAATTTATGCTCTTCTCCCTTATCAATCTCTTTTGGAAGCTTTGCTTTGACTCTGGAACATGCCAGAACAATAGAACATAGTACTCCTATTCTCAGATAGCTGGAAGTAAATATATATCCCTCTATGTTGAACAATCAACATGAACTCACTGAATTCTGAATACTGCTGTGAAGGGAGTCTTACACAGCCCAACAGAATAGGCTCAAGTACCTGCAATGCCAACATACCTCTTCTAGTTAGGCCTACATTACCCACAGCCAGGGAACAGACTTGTAGTTTTTCGTAAGTGTCTACTGATTGAATAACACAAGATGTGTGACAGGCCATTTATTTTCTGGTAGCAGATTTACTTGGGATGGATTTCTCCAATATTGTTCCTCTTGCCAGCAATTAAATTTCATTCCTTAGAACTGGGCACTCTTAGTTAGAGTTATAAACCCTCGCTTAATGTGCATTTCTCACTTATTTGGAAAGACAATCACATATAATGAATGCATTACACCCATTTTTATTATTATCTTCCTGCTTATCTGCTTTTAAAAAGAAAACAGGGGCTTCTTACTACAATTTCTATGTCTTTTCTATGTTTAAAGACAAGGTCTTGCTTTGTAGCCCAGACTGGCTGATAACTTTCTAGGTTGGCCAGGCTGGCTTAAACTCATGGCAACCCTTCTGCCTCAGCCTTCACAGTGCTGGGATTTCACAAGCCTGGCTAATTTCTATTTTTACAAAAACACAAAGAACTGAAAACAACAACAAAGTTTGACACTAAAACTCGTTTTAACTTACCCCAAGATTTATCCTGATTGTCACGTAAAAATATTGAGTTTCCATCCTACTTAGCATAAATATTCACACATTTCTTAACAAAAATATGAACATGTTTGGTCATATGAGCTATGTAACTATCTGGCAAATATATTATATGGTAAATGCAAATATGGGTGCTTATCTTGATAACACCTTTCAATGTCAAAATTCGGAAATGTATCTGGCTCCAAAAGTTTTTGATAAGGCACTTTAGTGTCTTAGATTTTAGAATGAGGTACTGGTGGAGACTCTACTCAAGTTGGCCAGAAGATGCTTCAGAGTGTAAAAAGTAGGCACTGAAGTCTTTAGAGAGTAGAGCTTGCTGAGGTTCAGAAAAAGAAACCTAGTTTGGTCCCTTAGCCATTAGTCTCAAGGGCATGAAGAAGACTGCAAACAGAATACTAGAGTTGTGGTGGGGGGAGACAGAGCTGCAATGGAGCCAGTATAATTTGGGAACATGGAAAATGAGTAGGGTTCTAAAAAATAGAAGATGCATGGCGCCACTGACTTCAGTTGGCTGACATCTGTTAGATACAGCTTTGGTTCAGACTGGCTTTAAAGATGAAATATCACTGTAGACAGATACAAAGACAAAAAAAGAGCCTCAAATCCCATTACCAGGAGTGTGAGAAGATGAGCAGTGTGAGAGGATGTGTGGCCTGAGACAATGGTGCCTTTGACTTTGTCTTGCCTCTGTTTTAAAGCATTCTCTTAAAATATACTACACAGAAAGAAAAAATAAAGAACATAAATCATTGGTGTACAGCTTATTAACTGAAAGTCCAGTGATATCTGTTACCCAAGTGGAAAATAGAATACTACTGTTGGTCATCATGGTGCATGCATGTCTGTAATCTCAGCATTTGGAAATCTCCATGAGTTTAAGAACAGCCTAGGCTTCAAGGCCAGCCAGTCTAGAGCTGCATAGCAAGGCCTTACCTCACCTATCACAACAGAAACATAATATCAGCATTTCTGATTCCAAAATTATGCCTGCTTTCCTAACCTGAATCCCTTTAATCCCTTCTAAAAGATAATAACTCTTCTTTTTTACACAAACTGCTTTATTGTTTTTTATAGTCATACATTACAGCCTTAAATATTATGTTTGCTAGTCATTGCCCTTTATGCAATCATTTGGTATGTACTTCTTGGTATGTGGATTTTTTTAATCAATACTATTACTTGTAAGATTCATCCATATTGTTGCATGAAACTTCTGTTGTTCTGTCTTGTTGTATAATACTCCTTTTGTGACTGTGTCACTGTTGATTTATCCATTCTGGTAGACATGGAAAGCTAGATACTCCAGTTTAGAGTTATTTGGACTGACATCACTCTGAATATTTTTGTTTTTCTTTTGGTGCACATGTGCCTGTGTTTGTTAGGAGTGGGATAACTGAGTCATAGCATATGCACATGTTCCATTTTGGTAGCTGTTGCCAGTTTTCCAAAGTGTGCACCAATTTACACCCTTTCGTTGTGCCAAATCCTTATCAACACTGTTTTCAGATTTTGAAATTTTAATCATTCTGGTGGGTGTACAGTGGTATCTCACTGTGGTTTTAATGTGAAGTTCTCTGGTGACTAATAAGGTTGAGCATCTTTTCATATATTCATTGGACTTTTCTATATTCTCTTCCACGCAGTTCCTGTTTAAGCCTTCCATGCTTCTACTATGTTGTCATTTTCCTTATTAATTTGTAAGAGTTCTTTATAGATTTTATATGGACATTCTTTGATATAAATGTATGATAGCAAGCCCCCATCTCAATCACAGGTAAGTTCCCAGCACAGTGGCTTCTCAGTTAATACTTGTTGAGTCTCATCTCCACCACCCTAATGTTCATCAGTTTTCCTGAGCCCAAATGGTGCTGATTTTGCTAAGTCCTTTACAAGCTCACCCAGACACAGGGGAAGAGGATACATAACTAAGGCTGCAGAGCTGTTTTCTCTGTATCCCCTTCCTTCTTACAAGACTCATCTCTTCTAATCTATGTTTCCTGACTCTTCCTCCCTTCTTTCAAACCTTGCTTCCTCTTGAGGGCGCATTATTATTCACGGAATGAATAACAATGACCTTTGTCCAGTCATAATGCTAAAACTTTAGATTTGCCAGAAAGCATTCCTTCTAGGGGGAAAAAACCAACTTGGTGATCATGTAGTTTTCTTTCGAATCATAAGAAACTGGAAGCTCAGAGAAATTAAAGGACTTGCCCAAGATTATGCTTCAAATTTGGTATCCCAGCTAGGACTAGCTCTAAGGTCTCTTGCATGATTGCCATAGATTTTTCCCACTCCACTATGCTAAGAGAGTCAGGACACACATCTGCACATTGACTGAAGTGTTTTTTTCCTTCTGAAAGTGCTGTCTGTGTCTGTGTAACAACGTAATCGGTAGAGACGATGGCTCATGTCTGTCTGGACCCAGCTTGAGAGATCGCATCACCTCTGATACTTTCCCATCTCCTGGCTGTCAAAGCCTGAAGGACAACAAATGGCTTGAGTAATGAGATGAGTTAAGATAGTGTCTCCCACGCTGAATTATGTGCCAGTTCCAGGACTACAGGATTCTGCCACAATCCATTTACACAAGAAATTAAATTGAAGATCGCAATGTAATATTCATATATTAAATCCTGGCGGACAATCAAAGTAATTAAGGCCAAATGCTCTGAATCATCCTGTGGCATCACGAACATTCTATTGCTGGATTTTTAGAAAGACTTATTTCTACAACCAATTATCTTGGAAATCATTATGGCTCCTTTGGAATGTGAATAATTTGAAAGCCACCTTCGTATACAGTAATACCTGAATCCTCTCACCTCTGTGAAAAAAAATTCTTTTAGGTAGGGGCATTAGAAAGGCAAAGGAAGAGATTTCCAAGGGAAGAGAATTAGAGAATAGGAGTTTTGTTCTCTTTGCTTTGCTTTATAAAAGGGGTGGGTATATTTTATCCTAAGTTGAAGCAGTTAAGAGTGAAACAGGCTACTGGGCTAATGTCAGCTACAGAGTGATCTGCTTGCTGTATTGCTCCCTGGCTCTTAAGAGCACATTCTACTGTTTTCACAGAAGGGCATGGAGGAATGGGGATTGCTTCTTTTTATCCCTTATGTGATGTATATGGAGTTAACATTTATACCTCCCTTAGCCTACCCCACCAAAGATTCCCTTGTCTCTTAGAGTCTCTCTAGCTACACTTGTACCTCATCTTTCAGTCTTAGTTCTCAATTCCTCTTTTTTCTACATCTCTTTTAAAATGCTCATTGTAAATTCCTTAAACCGTGTGTTGGTCCATAAATCTTTCACAGGCAGAGGTGCATCTGAATCTTCTCAGTGTTTCCACACTTAATCAAGTGTTTGAGTCAGGGAAGGTGCCTGTATATGGTTGTTGGATACAAGAAATGAGTGAACATTTAACAGTGTGCCCAAAACTCTTGCTGTTTGGGAATGATGGGATTAATGCCATGACAGCATCAAATAAAGTTTTTGTTTCCTTATCTTTCAGCAAAAGTCCAGATACTCTCTTAAACAATGTTCTCAAAACATTACCAACAAATGAAACCTCTTCACCAAGACTGGTTAACTAAAAGATAAACAAAACACATTCAACTAAATTGGTTTTTTGTTTGTTTGTTTGTTTTTGAGCTGTATTTACAAAGCAAATGATTGCACCTGAACTAATTACAAGACTTCTATGACTTTTGAGTACTGCATTTTTTTAAAAAGGCCTTTGAATCAACTATTTTGCCTGGGGTGGGAAATTACAAGTGTATACAACATTAATAGTCTTACCAAATTATTTCTTCTTGACCTATGTTTGTTGACATTAAGGAGCATTACTATTATGTGGCTTTACCTAAACTACTGCTCCCCTTCACTATACCACAACTTTGACTCCCAGATGAGCTATTGTTCCTAGCTCTAGTACAGAGGTTGGCACAGCAAAAACACTCTTTGCAGAATGAATTAATGAGTGAGACATAAGGAGGCAGAATCTTTAAGTGATGCTGTTCATCATCAAAGTAGAGACATACACTTTAGTTTCTCTGTGTAATCAGCAGACTACGGCAGTTCTAAGCCTTAAGACTGCCCTGATTCTGCCCACAAAATACTATTTCCCTCTAAAATACAGTTGTCTCACACTCCCATGTACCCAGCCAAGCCAGAAAGGGGTGATACTGCCTGCATGTCAGTACATGCCAGATGGACCCATGAACAGCCATCTGTGACTTATCTGGAAGGGGCTCTGGAGGCTATATGTTTCATATTGTCAGGGGTATAGCAGTCAGTATCAGAAGCTGTGCCAAGAAATATTGATATTGAACAAAATCAATAAACTGGGGCCAGAGCTAAATATTTATTGGGGCAGATAGTGACACCATGTTTGTCCAGAAAATCCAATCAACTTCTGTACAATTATTGTAGGTTTAGATTTGAATGAGTTAGTTCTTAGTCATAGAATCCCAGAATATCAGAGCTGGGAGCACCCTTAGAATTCGCCTGGCCCTGTTTACCCCTGAGGTTTTTAAACTTTTCTTATCAAGAAACACTTGGTAGGCAAGGAGATGTAGGCCATTTCTGTTAGTTTACCTGGGGTATAGGTCACATAGTTTAGTCTCATCTTATACAAACTGCAGAGGACTGTGATGTATACTGGAGAAAACACTAGTCTTGGACTTGAAGTCAAGACAGGTTACAATTCTGTCTTAGCTATAGGACTAGAAATTCTACCATTTACATCCATGCTTGAAGAGGCTTTTTGGATAGTCATTCAAGCTGGGGGTTGGGGAGGTGGACATCTGTTCCCAAGGAAGGGTGACATAGTAGCTAACAGACTGTTAGCAGGAGTGAGTTTATTTAAATAAATCACATTGTTACCAACTGTTACAAAGCTCAAAGGAAAATTCTGAGGGAACTAGAGAGAAGCCAGTATCTGGCATTGGAAAACTTCCTCAATGAAGTAGGGAGGAGTTGAGCTAAGGCTAAGCCTGCTCCTATCCTGGCTGCCTATCACTTCCTGTGGCCATTTTTTTCCAGTCACTGTCATCTCTGGCAGTAGTGTCTCAGTTTCTGCTTGGGTCCCCATTGTGGTTGGACTGGCTTTATTGATGCTTGACTGTTGTGAGGTCAGATTTGGACAAATGTCTTGCATCTTTTGACATCTATATATCTGGATTGTTGTCTTTCATGTGCCTACTTGCTAAAGGAACTCATTCATTCTGAGGCAAATAGGCACATGAAAGTTTCTGGAAAAGACAGGGGAGAGAGAGAGAGGGGATAGGAAGATGGAGAGAGAGAGAGAGAGAGACAGAGAGAGAGCGAGCGAGCGAGCACTGAATCTGTCCTCTGTAAAAGCAGCAAGTATTCGTAACTGCTGAGTCATCGCTCTAGCTTGTACAAGGGCATGAGTCTTCTAAACAAAAGTGGAAATCTAACCATTTTTAAGGTCAGGTTGGGGCATCACATTGAAATTGAATACGCTCTGCAATCAGGGCTGGGGGAGTCACAAGTGGGGGTAAATATTTCTCAGCCTTCTACGGATGTTTCTTCTTTCCATATTTCTCAGATTTCTTCATTTATTGTTTTTACCATCTCTTATCTACGTGCCTTTTCTTTTTATTGTCTCTTTATTTTTGATGATTCTATTTTTCTTTTTATATTTTTCTTATTTTTCTACGTTCACATCTTTCTCTTCTTCTGATGCTACTTGTTCCCCCAACACTTATATTTTTACATTCAATTCTTTTTCTATCCACCCTCCACTATCATCACAAACTTCCTTTCTGAGACTTTTGACTGTTCTTTTTTTTCCCCTCATTTTTTTTTTCTTTTTATTTCTCTTGAGCATACTTTCTGGCAGTTTCTTTTGCTTGAAACCTTTTATTCTTCATTTTTTCCTGTGGTGTTTCATTTTATTTATCTCATCTCTCTGCTCTTTATTTTATCTTTGTCTTTCTCTATTCCTTTACTTTTTATTTCTGCTGTCCATTCCTCTCATCTCTCTTTGAGGAGTTTCTAATATCTCAGAATGCCAGACTCTTTTGTGCTTTACTTCCTCCTCAAACATACTTTGTTAAATTATTATTATTTAATTTTTTTCTTATTTTACATATTGATCCCAGGTCCCTCTCCTTCCCATCCTTCCATGCCGCCTATCCCTTCTCTCCCCCCACTCCACAGGGAGGGTGATGCCTTCCAGGAGGGGTCATCAAAATCTGTCATTTGGAGTAGGGACTAGGCCCTCCCTCCTGTCTCTAGGCTAAGGGAGTATCCCTCTGTGTGAAATGAGCTCCCAAAATCAGTTCCTTTGATTTCTTTCTCTACAGCAGAGACGTGGGCGTGTTTGCTTTTGTTTGTTTGTTTTTTTTCTCCTCCAGGTATACATATAATTTTGAACCTTTTGTAAATAATAATTTTGAACATAAAGATGCCTGAAATTCATTAAAGATACAATTTCAAAGTTATACATTTTAACTGGGATATATGAGCCTTGGCCCATACCTTTAATCCATCACAGCAGAGGCAGAAGCAGGTATTTCTCTTGATTTCCTCAAACATACTTTAAGCATCAAGAGGGGCCAGGAATTACTCCTGTATACCCTGCGCTAAACTGTGGGTGGGTAAATTCATTAACTATCTTCTCACAGGTGGATGGGATTGTTGCTGCTCCAGGAACCTAATCTCTCCATGCGTATTCCCCACACACAAGGACCCTATCTGCACAGTCACTGTGTAACTCTAGTCACTGCTTGCATTCCCTGCACGTTCCTTGCAGAGCGATGAGCCCCCAGGTGCAGTGGGAGAATTCATCAGAGTCCGACAGGGCTAACGATTTACTCCTGAGAAATAATCCATATCCGGATAATGGATCACCCACTACTCCCTGAGACCATTTGTCTTGGCACTTAAATGGCACCAGAATCCAGGGGCAGAGCCAGGACTTTATCCCAGGTTCATTGGTAGATGAATAGGCTGGAATAATAATGTTAAGGATTATGATAAGGAACACTTTGCATTTGTGTGGTGCTTTTAAGCTCTATAAATTTGGAGGAGATTAACCTTTCTTGGCTCGTCTCTCTTAAATTTCACACACTGGACCCTATTTGCAGATTCAAAAGCAAGGGACTTGAAGTGACTCCCTGGAGTCCTCCAGCTCTCTACTGGCAAAAAAAAATGATAGGAAAATTATTTTCTGACTTCTTGAGACTGTTCCCTTTGACTACTACATGGCTTCCTAATCCTTGGATTGTACTGTTTGTGTATGAGAAAGGAAGCCAGCGTCAAAAGACAGTATGCTAGTAGTTTATGGACATGTACAGGTTTGAATCTTGACTCTATTAGCTAGCTGCATAGTCTTTGGCAGGTTGCTTAGTCACTCGGAACCTGAATGTCCTTCTCCATGAAGTGGGGATCTTAATAGCCCTTTTTCATTGGACTATTATTGGGGATAAACAGAAATTCTTCACATAAAATGCTTATTGTAGTGCCTGGCTCATTGTAAAAACTCCATGAGTGTTAGATATGGTTATTACTACTGCCCATGTCTTTGCAGGATGCTAAGCAAACTCATACAAATGCATGAGAAAATTGGTCTGGAGGAGGGGAAGAGATAAGTGATGGATCAGCTTCTACAGTGTCCCTGAAGCCATCTATGGGGGAAGGGATTGGAAGGCTGAATTCTGATGGTGGCAGGAGCTAAGGCTTCTGTGGGCTCTGAAAACAGGCAAAATAAAGGAGGCTGGGGAGCTGCATTTAAGACCTTGACTATGTTTAAGATCGTAAATGTGCAACAGGATCGATCAATTGCTGACTTTAAATTGCAGTCGACTAAAATTCTTCTTCTCTGGCCTTAGCTGTCCCTGTTTCTGTGGGTTGGTTCCCATTTCCCCAGACTGGATAGGATGCTGTTTGGGGGAAATGCTAAATCCAAAAAAAAAAAAAAATATTGAAAGCGAGCACAGCACAAGCTAAAACTAAAAACAAAATAACTTGTGCAGGAGCCCTTTGTGTAAATGGTATTTCACTGTCCAAATATAAGGTTAATAATATTCCCAATAATAGTACTGACACAATCCTTAGAGCTCATTTTATGGAATGTAGCTGCTAGAAGTTGACACACCATTTAGGTGGACAGAAACATCCCCAGAGTCCATCTGCATTATGAATCTCAACTCACAGCTCTCCCTTCCCCCCTTATCAGGGACCTCACTCTCCCGAAGTCACACATATAATTTAGCCTTCAGTGAAATAATTCTGATGTTATGAGGCTTTCAGGAGAATGGATGCTGTGAGGAGGCGGGCAGTGTGGGTACCTCACTTCAAGCTGAAGGGCTCAAATCTTTTTAGAGATAAGGGTTTTGTCAAAGCCTGACAGTTTATTAATAATTATCTCAAGGGAAGAGAGACCCATGCTTATCAATTGTCACATGTTTAGTAAGAACTGTCTGATGATGTGGCTGAGGAGATAGACCACAGACTTAAAAGATTATTGACAATACTAAGCAATCTCTTCAATAAAGAGATTTGAGCACGGGGGGTGGGGGGGAGGGCATAAAGTCAGGATACTTGATGTCACATAGTAATTTGATCCTAATTTCACTATACTTTTAGAAAGGCAGCCCAATATCATTGAAAGAACATTGACTTTGGGTTAAGACCAACTTGACTTAAAATTTCACATATTTTACAAACTAACTAAAGAGTCCTTGAACAAGTTACTTAATTCCTATGAGGTGCAATTACCTTATGCATATATTGAGGCATAAATAATAGCACTAGGAGCACTCAATCATTGGTTCCTACAATTGTAATATACAAGGAGAAAGTCAAGGATTATTTAGAAATAGAAAGGTTTTCTTTTCCCTTTCAGCTCATTACATGCCTGACAGTAAATTTCATAGGAATGCAGACCAAAAAATTACATATGTAAATAATAATTATAATATCACTCTATAATACCTTTTGTATGCCTCCGTAGTATTACTCACTAGATTTGCTATGATCAAATTTACAGAACAATGAAATAGCAGAGGAGGCAAATTATATGCTCCTTGTGATCTTGGACTCCTTTCTGAGTTTCAGTTTTCCCATCTGTAGAATGTAGCTAAGAACACCTACTTCACAGTGCTTTCTGGAAATTTAATTAAAATGTGTATTAAAACACTTGGCATAGAATGGACTGAAAATAAATGCCTGCTCTATTTCACCACTTTCATTGGCAAAAATGGGAATAAGACAAAACCACCTGCACTGGGATATTATGAGTATGGTATCAAATAAATATACAGAAAATGCTTGTAAACTTTAAAATAATAGCCTTCATGGAACATTTGTTATGTATCAGGTAACACATAATTAGAAACTGCTAATCAATTAGGTTAACATTAATTGTCTTCTCTATTTAGTACATTATTTCGGGTACTGAGAATGATCTACAGAGACAAAGGTCAGCAGAAAGATGAGTTTCTCTACATAAGAGTAGAACACCTCGGATAAGACTCTGAGGGATAATTTGTTAAGAGTACCAGAGAAGGCTGTAGAAGCGGAAGAGAAAATCTACAGTGTCTTCAGAGAAAAGGGAAAAGTGTGTTTTTTTTTTTTTTTTCGTGAATACATATTCACAACGAAGTATTTTGCAGGGAGGCAAGTCAACTTTAAGATAGAGGCATGTCCTCTTAGATTGTGTTTTCAAAAGAATGTTGGACTGGGTTTCCAAAAACAAACAAGCAGACAAAAACATCTTCACTAAGAAGAATAGAGTGTTCTTGTATGTGTGTGGAGGAGTGGTAAAAACCATCTTCCTGGGTGTGAGGAAATGCTGGGAGAGGACTTTATGGGCATTTGGGACTGAGGCTGACAGAAGACTGGGAAAGACCTGGAAGGAACTAAGTAAGGAGAAGAGAAAGATGTTGACTGTTAATGGTAGGATGAAAAAAGAGCTTCAGGAAAAGGGAAAATGAGTAGACAGGTGTGAGACAGGATGGTTGGTAGGCAGAAGGACTCTTAGAAGTGACACCTTGCATATTATACTAAAAGAAGAGAGAGGCTGCAGTTTTCTAAGCAGGAAGGGACCACCGAGTAGCAAAACAGTGCCACATGGCTAAATGAACTGAGAACTGAGAAGGAGTTACAGCATCTAGAACTGGGAAGCAACTACATAGGCCTTCAATAGCTCCAGCAGAGTATGAAGAGGCAAAATAATGAGTAGATAGCAGAGATTATGCATTATAAAATGTTCGTAGACCTAGAAGTAGCTTTTAAAAGGCCAGAAAAAGATGTACCTTATGAAGAGAGTTTATATATATATGGTAGGAGTCTGTGAGAGGGGAAGCTAAAAGTACAAGAAGGTGAGATGACAGCATCAAGAGAGCTGATCTTCAGAATATCCATGTGAAAGGCTGGACACAGAAAGGCTCCCTTCTTCCTATAGGATGTGAATGAATGATCAAAAGTATAGCTTGCTTCTTTAGTCTTGATCACAAAATCACCATCCCCGAAGCCATGGCATATAGGCTGTCTCAGTATCAATGACAAAGATGGAGAGCAGTATTGACGACAACAAATGTTACTTGAAAGATAATTTGGTGAGTCTCTGTATTTTCCTATGGTGGTGGTAGCGAGCTGTGGTTCCAATTTCAAAGTACTAGACCACATATCATGCCTCACTGTGGACAAAGAAGCCTACAGTGTATGTTCCATGCTCATGCCACATAGTCTTTTCTTTCTCCATCTCTGAAATTTCCACCCCAGAAGCCCACTTAAAATCAGTCACTTAAAAATGACTTAACTGTTTTTCTCATTTGTTAAGGTATTAGGGGTCCAGAGTCATGTAATATATCCAAATGCATCCTCCAGTGAAGGAAATAAAAATGATATTGCCTATATACCCAGCTCTAGCTCTTTGACATACACACACAGCATGCTGGATATGGTGTGTGCTCTTCTTTTACGCTTGATCTGGACCAGTTATAGCTGCTTTTCTCCAGCATGGCTGCTTCCTGGTCTTATGCACGTTCTTCTCCAATGGCATCAGCCTATCTTGCTTCTTACTTTGTTGTCTCACAAGTCTTCTGGGGAGGTAGAAGAGTGGGGCAATTATAACCCTGATGCTTGAAAGTAAGAGGGTGCTAGGCACTAGAAATCGGGTAAGGGGGCCTTAGTTGGTGCCAGACCCAAATAAGGTTAAATAACATTTTTTTTTAAAAAAAATATCTTTAGCATCTTTTGTTTTCTTATTGGACCGGTTCTCCAGTTTGCTCACATACTAATTTTTGTGGTACCCAGAATTCAGAGGCATGAGGAAAGAAGAGCAAATGCCTCGCTAGCAAGCTCTGCATCTCTCTTTAAGGCTTCAGTTATCTCAGAATTGAATTATAGTAGAGAAAGACTTATTTGCATTGACAAATGGCAATTAATAGTGGGAATTATTAAAAGCGAGAGAAGCTACAGACTCGGAAATGTCAGTGGTTTGCAAAACAATTCCTCCATCACATTTTCTTCTCCCGTTCTTGCTCCTTCATTCTCTTCTCTCCTCTTTTTATGCTTCTCCCTTCTTTGCATGTCCCTTCTTCCTGCTTGCTCCACCCACCCCCACTGGAAGTTACTGATGTGATTTTTCATGATCTACAGTCAAATGCCATTAATCCCACAGGCATATGAGCGTCCAGCTAAGCTGTCCCAAGAACCAATCTTGTAAGCAGTCAGATCAGGGGAAGTAGCAGACAGACAGCTCGCCACCCCGCCCCTGAAGGGTAATGGACGTTAAACCAATGAACCAGAGTGACTGTCCCTAAAGTAGTCAATAAATCATTGGGGTCTAAGAGAAGTAGAAAACACCCCAGCAAACAGTGTTCAAGACATTTGCCATGACCTCCTCTGTCTTGAATGCCCATGGTACACCAGGCACACAGGCAAGCCCTGACTCCTCTCAAGGTGCCGCTCCCAGATTCCGCCTGACCCGTCTCAGTTTCAGAGGGAGCTCATTCATTCCAATGGGATGTGACAGGTGCCATCTTCAGACGCCTGGCTCTGCTCCCAGCAGCAGCAGGGACTGTCGCTGCCTGCAAATCCCCCCACTGCTATGCTTGCCTGAGGAGAGCAAGCCCTGAGGTGGGGAGATGACCTTTCGAGAACTCAGGAACTCAAGGTGGGATGGCAGTGTGGTGTTACAAAATGAGCCCTGGCCTAGAAGGTTGGATATCTGGCTTCTAGTCTCATTTTATCTACGAAATTGCTAGATGAAGTTGGGTAAGTCACTTCCCTTTTCTAGATTTCTGTGATGCCCCCTGTGGTGTAAGGTTGTACTCGATTATCTCTAATGACACTTTCAGCCTTAATAAATTCTGAAACTGAAAAAAATCACCTATGTTTTGAAATATCCATCTCTAGTTAGAATTTCTTTGGGACTACCTTCTCTAGGGCTTCAGTTTTGCTGAATTGTCACTAAATCTTTCTCTCCCAAATGGTCACTTAGCACTTGTTAACATTATATTCAAGTTTCACCTGAGAACAGAGTCCTCACATATTATGTCTAGCCTTTTCCCTCCTGCTGAGTTAATTTTGCCTTTGGAGATGGGCCACCCTGATGGAGTGCTATGGATGGGGAATGAGCCATTGGCACTCAGACTTAGACTGGCTGGTGCGGCAGCTGCCTAAGAGAAGGTTCCCCTCAGCTTTGTATTTTCAAATATTTTTGTGTTGAAATAATGGACAATATAGAGTTGTTTACAATATTAAAATGTTGATTTCATGGGAATTAAAAGCGAAGCGATCGTTACCAGAGGCTGGGACTTAAATATTGTAACACACGTGTGTATTAATATATCGCCTGATATCCTACCAGCAAATATATTATTATGTAACTGTGTATCAGTCCAACGATAAATTGAAATTGAAAATTACTTGTACATACCACCATATTAACAACTGTCAACTCTCCCTCATTGGGAAGTATGTTGCATTTGGATTCTGCTCCTACATTTGGGGATGCATCTAAGAGTAGTTGGAAAGATTGTCAGGCTTCCTAAGGGAGTTTGAACTTTCAGAAAAGGGAATGTCTCCAGTAGATGACACTGGAGGTATATACAATCTAAAAAGAGTCAGTACACATATAATATGTAGATTTCAGTTTTCATATGAATAGCTTATTCAAGGAAGGCAGGCACTAGAGAAGGAGAAGCAAACGGTGGTCCAAATATAGGCTTAAAATAAAAGGCAGTGACCTGGAACAAAGTCATTTATCTTGCTTGATCTTTAGTTTCTTCATTTATACATCAGGGGTTTTGTTGATCTCTCCTTCACCAGCTTTCTAAACTTCCCAAAGCTGTATGTGACAAGAGCACTTTGTAAGTTGCTTAAGCACATAAGGGCCACAGATTTGCAGAGAAGAGCTTCAGAGCTAGTGAAGGTCAGGGGCTTCTCTGGCCACAATTCTGAAGGACTCTGGTAATGCATTAAAGTGGACACTTTCCTTGCTCATTCACCAAACACTTGTAACTGAAAGCCACAGAACTTTCTAGATGAAAAAAATCTTGGTAGTTTGTATCTTTTATAGTTTTTCAAGGGTGTAAGCATACACTGTAGTTCTGTCTCGTTCTTTTTATGTAATGTCATTTGCTCTTATTGATTGTGGCAAAAAAGAAAATTCACCTCCCCACTTTTTCTTCTTTGTGACATTTTCCATGTCCCCCCAGTTTGTACTATTCTCCCTGCCCCACCCTGTTGAAACTTCCAGAGTTGGAAAATTCTTTCATCCTGCCTACCCCCTCACTCAGAGAACAAAATGCTTCACAA
Organism: Phodopus roborovskii; assembly: GCF_943737965.1. NCBI lineage: Eukaryota > Metazoa > Chordata > Mammalia > Rodentia > Cricetidae > Phodopus > Phodopus roborovskii. Next base: position 360,970 of record NW_026125934.1, on the reverse strand, counting down.
AATTAAGTGAACATTTGGATTTTTAACTTGATTTTTATCTTTTCATTCAACCAGAGGGGTATGCATGTGGGAGATGCACTTGTCAACTAAAAGCAATTTCTCTGCCTCCTTGGGGGCTGAAAGGAAATCATGGCTCTGTCTTTCTGATGCCAGGATAAAACTTGCATGTTCTTGAGTGGTGTCAGCACATTGACAGACAGCTCCTGGGAGCTAGTAAGGAGTACTGGTGAAACAGGGCTGGGGTGAGGACGAGAGAACTGGAGACTGGTCTCAGCTCATCTTCCCCTGGGTGACTTTGGACTAGTCACTTGGTTAACCTCATGTTTGTAACTTAAAAACACAAGAACAAATCTGTTTATTTCTATATTACAAAGCTTGGTAGAGGACTTGGTCAAGCAGTCATAAAATAAGTGGGTAGAAATTCCATGGAAAACAGTTAGAATGCAATTAAAGAGCTGGAGGGAAAGGTCCAGTTTTCCTTGTACATGTCTGCCTAATGGACAAAAAAGAGAAGAACATTTGAGGCTCAAGTCCCACAAAATTCCCTTGTGGTTTCATGAGTAGTATAACCATGAGCCCAGATAGACTTCCCATGCAGAAAAGCAGGGAGGCAGAATCCTGAGGTCCTGGGGTTTCCTTTATTGAGTATGTATGATTGCCATATGGATATTCTGATAGATCTTCTCAAAACAGGATGTGCTGGGAAGCATAGTTGCTAATCTATCCTGCCCTCCATAGGCCCATAGACTTTGTTATCTCTCCTGTGGGATTTGGAGTGGTGGTCGCAAGAAGACTCACCCTCCATTCATAGAAGCTCAGGGAAGCTGCCATGCTCACATTTATTCACTTGGTTATGTAGTGTGGTATTTCAGCCCCGCTCTTGATGCTATAACTTAAAACGCTCTGCTCATTCTACATCTTTTTCTTAATGTAAAGAGACCAACACATAGGACTTTCAAATGAAAAGCCTGACTAGAGAGTACCAATATACAAGGATTCTCAGAAAATTCAAACAGACGAGCTGTGTGAAGTATGCTCATTTTTCATACACCCTGACTAGAAAGGTAACGTTTTAAGAGTTTGGTCATTTCTTGTGGTAATATTTATTCATTTTCCCCAAAGGAGTGAAGTTAAAGTGACCAGTGTCCCTAAGTGGCTACCCCAAGGTTTCTTGTATCTTACATGCAATAGGAAGAGAGTGTTGGAGGGTGTGGTGGAGTGGGATATATTCCTTGGTATTACACTTTTTCCAGCTTTGGTGACCATTAAAAATTCCAATGAGCAACCTGTGAAATATTTTTTTTTCTGCTCCTTTTGCTCAGAATACGTCTGTTTGTTTTGCAAGGAAGATTTCCTGAAGATTGATTACAATGTGTTTCACATGCTAAGAAACGTATTGGAGATAAGGAGTCATTTAGCTATCTATATTGGCCTGGAATTTGTGATTGCCTGCTTTGATCTCTTGAGTAGCTGGGATTGCAGGTGTGTGTCACCATGCCAGACCAGAAATTCTTATTCAGCAAAACTGGAGAGAGAGAGAGAGCAAAGAGTGAGTGTGCATTGTTATAGCACCTTCCAGTTGATGCTTCTTTCCCAAAACAACATACCTTGAGAAACAATGAGCAATGACAAGTTTTAAAGGCCTTTGAGTCTTAGAGTTGTACTTAATTATCAATCATTGTTTGCCTGGGTAACAAGTACTTTTGTCCTTCATAGGGAAGAAAAGTCTGAAACGTTTTTTTTTTGCGAGGTCAACAAGTCACTAGAATGACTTCCTCACTCTGGCTAAAGGCCTCACAGTAGAGTATGGCCTCACAGTAGAGTATGACCTACCTTAGGAACAGCGTTCATGGCTCTTTATTATAATGACATGCGATAGGAGACTTAAGAGACAGCTAACAGTCAAGTTTTAGGACTTGAACTGTCAGGACAAGGACAAAGATGCCAAGTGTGTCCTTATTAGCATTCACTTAGGAATGAGGGGTCTCAGGTCCATACCAGTAGGCTCCTGACACCTTGATGGGGCTTCTAAGGACTACTGTATAGTAAGAAAGATGCTCTAGCTGGATATATGCCCCCATACAGGAACGGAATCTTCATGTTACTCACAAACCTACTTCTTCAGCTTTTTTTCAGTCACCAAAGTGACCGATGCCACTAGCACAACACCAAACTACAATCCCAAGTCATTAGTATACCTGGCTTAGTCCTTTGTTGAGCAGGGATGTTATCATTTGTTTGTGATTTTATGAGTATGGTTTTCTAACTCTAGAGAATAATGTTTATTAAAGAAAAATTAGAAAATGCTCCAATATGAAAATAATAAAAGAGTTAAAATTGTCTGTAATTGCATTGCCTAAATACAATCATGATTAAGATTCTCATGTGCTACCTCTTGGCTTCTTCTTTCTGCATATAGATGTATTAGTTATTTGCATTGTCTGGATGGCAATGTTCACACATTTTGCATCCTGACTAATTTTCACTTAAAAATATCGTAAGTGTATTTTCAGATTATCACATAAGCTCCCAAATTATATATTTAAAAATAATTGCATAATAATTCATCCACTGAACCAGCATTATTTGCATGGCCAAGTATCTGGCACCTAGAGGACATTTGGTAAATATTTGTCGAATAAATGAGATTGATGGATGAATACACTGCCCTATTAGGTGACATTTACTTAAAGATAAACATTTTCAGGTGAACCATTATTGTTTTCCTCTTAGAATCATGAAGTCCATGTTTCCCTTTCTCCCTTCCCCCTCAAAAGTGTAGACAGTTTGGTTTACCTGAAGCTCTATAACAACTATCATCATCCACACTTTACATATGAAAAAACCAAGAGGTTAGACTACTCTGTCAAGATTACATTCCTAGTGCATACATAGCACAGCTAGATTTCCCATATAGGTTTGTGAGTATCCTGGCATTTTCTTTTTGCTTTACCATATCACACTTCTTGAAAAACAACAACAAACAAACGAAAAACAAAACACAAGCAAACAAACAAGAAATGACCACAGAGAAAGATTACTTCCTGGTTTTAGACCAGTTTGAAATATTCTGAAAGCAAGCCTTCAGTTAGTAAAGACCTAGAACAGGAACAGGTAGGCAGGTAGTCTTTTTATAATGAGTGAGTCAAACAAAATTTCCTTCAGTTGAATTTTTTTAAAGGTGGGAATCTGTTGAGGCCATTAAAGACACTGGTGCTGGGTGAGAGCTCAGAGAGCAGGTCGGGTCAATATCCAGAACCTGAAGGTGGACTTTTCTAGGGGGCAGACTTATTTGGCTTGGGGTGAGTTAGTATTTGCACAGCAGAAATTCATAAAGGTGCAGGTATGGTGAATGTTTGCTAGCTTTGATTGCTTTGAAAATATGTGGGAAATTGGAAATGGTTTAGAAAATGGTGCAATGGATGAGGGGTGCCATGTTTTCCAGAAAGAAAGGAAAACGAGTTGAAGCCCTTTAAATTCTAACTACAACTCTACTTTGCTAAGAATTGCATGGCTGAGTCCATGAGATTTTTCCATTTTATGCACCTCTTTTGCCACACTGACACTAATATCAGTGTCACTAATATCAGCCAAGCAAATGTCATAACTACTCTCCTCAAAGGACTTATGATTGCAGCTTCCCCTCTTCGGGCCCATAAACTAGCTGTTGGAATAAAACTTCTCTGATTTCTTTACACCTTCTCCTTGCATTTTGAATGACAGGACACCATTTTCCCAGTGGAGGAAAGCCTGGGTACAGAGACACATCTGTACATGTAGCAATGAAGAGCAGGGTAGAAATTAATGAGGGTCTTTGGGCTTCATGGGGAAAAAAGAAACCGGCTTGAGAAATTTTTGTTCAGTGTATTCTGCAACATGGTCCATCTCTGATGGCTACATCTACCTCAGGATTGGGGAGGGGTAGAGCTGGTTTACCTCCACCAGAAATCCCAAACATTGAGCCCACTGCAGCAGTGCTTTACATATGTCTATAAAATTAAAAATACAAAGCCTTAAGAGAAGTGCAAAGAAATCTAATACCGTACCACCCCTCACTGAAATATCAAATATCAAATTCTTTCTAAAAATAAATGTTGGTGCCCCTCCTATGCCAGGGCTCTGACAAAAGCATTGGCTGTGGCGCTGTGGCTGTAAGTTAGAAGCAGCTGAAGGCACCCCACATTTATGCATACTTGACATTAGGACAGGTAGGAATCAAACTTCTTAAAACAAAATTGCACAGGCAGGAGAACATTGTTCCCTTTCCTGAGAAAATCTCAAGGCCAGGACTATAAATTTCCTCTCAGATTCTTCCGGGAGGGGGAGCATCTATCTATCCTATTTATTTTCTGGGTCCGCTACAGGCAACCAAGTGCTTTAAACTCCATATAGAATTTGGGGACACAATGGCTGAGGTGAGGATCCCCTAAAATGGGTGACAGGAGTGGGAAATGTTCCCAAAGATTAAGGCCTCATTTAGATTCAGGGTTTAGGGGGCCAGTAATAATTTCCGCTGAGACTGGGCTTCCTGACAGCTGAGATGGCCTCCGCTAAAACATGGGGTTTCTAGGGGCTGGGATAAAGTCTCACCCTCAGATCAGAGGTTTCCTGGGACAGGTGCACCTTGTTGTCCTCAAACGGAGCTTCTGGAAACAGGCCTGATTTTAAATGTTCCACCAAGGGCAACTGGGGGTTCAGGAGGGACCTTCACTCCTTCTCAGATTTGGGGCTCACCAGGGCTAAAATGGCTTTACCTCTCAAAGTGTGAGCTCCCAGAGGGTAGGGGCAGGGTACTGTCCTCAGAGTCACAGCTTCTCTAGACAGGATCTGTGTCTTGGACTCCCTATGCGTGGGGGAAGGGGCTGCAGGGCCAGAGGCCCTTCCCTCCGGCGGGAGGGGGCCTCCCATGAGGCCCTGCCCCCTTGGTGACATGCTTGAGGTGTCCGGTGACCAAGATTCTCAGAGCTGGGTGCAGGGTGCGGCCCAGGGCGTGGTTACCGGGGGCTACTTAGAGCAGCTCTTGCGGGGCGACTGCACGGAGGTTAGCTGCGAGGCTGCCGGGCACTCAGCACTGGTTATGGCGTGGATGCTGGACTGCCTTTTCGCATCGGCCTTTGAGCCCCGCCCCCGCCGTGGTGAGTGGGGCCCACCTTGTCACAGGGCTGGGGTGCTCAGCTGGGGGCTGCCGGGGGCTGCAGCCCCGGCTGGATGCCCTAGGGCTTGGCTCCCCACCCCCTCTTGCCTCCTTTCCTGCTGGCTTTTAGCTAATTGTTCTTGGCTCAAGGGACTGCCCCGTCGAGGACCCGCATAAATCACCAGCTTTGCCGGGAACTCAGAGCAATCGCACTAATGGTTCGGCGGGACACAGGGCGAGTGCAGGGGAGGAGTCGCTGGCTCTATGCTTAGGCTAGAGGGCCAGCAAGCCAGCAAGCTGTCCCGCAACCCAGGGCTCTAAAGGCCCCAGGAGGACCTTCTTTTTCAGGGTAGCCAGAATCCAGGGACCTTGACTTGAAGGTGGGGTTCCTTTTTGCCTTAAAGCTTGTCCCTTTTGTCTCAATCTTAATTAAAGAATAGCAGCCTGGCCCCTTTGAGTAGTCAATTGAACCCCTCCATTTAAAAGATGATGACATTGAAGCCCAGACAAGGGAAAGGCCTGCCCAAGGTCATCCACGGAGTTAGCAGTCAATCTGGGACAGTTCAGGCCCTGCTAACTGCTCACTGCCCCAAGGTGCTAAGTCGTGGAGGCCTGGGGTCTTTACTTGGGTAATTGAGGTCAGTGTTTAGTTCTCTCACCCCCATGGAATGGAGGACATAAATATGCAAACTTCACAGCTCCTGTGTTAGTTGTGGATCCTATTTCACCCTTCTAGAACGCCTTCCACAAAGCAGAATTTTTCTTTTTTGAAGTTTCAGGAGGATGACGTATTATTTTGGAGATTCCCTAGGAATCGCCCCCCCACACTCCACAATGTCCTTCACTTCCCTTTGACAAGCTCCACCCCCTTCATGTTGCCACCTGCCCCCACGGCCACCTGTTTTTCCGTAGTCTCCAACTCCAAAATCTATATTGGTGAAAATGCGTCATTGGTCACCAGCCATAGACCAAACCTGGAGTTGTCTCTTCTTTCTCCTCCCCCCTCACAGGCAAGGGAGGGGAGGCAGCAAAAGGAGGGGCCAAAGAAACTTAATTCATCAGATCTGATTTTAGTTCTTGCCAACCCCTGTACCCTGCTAACAACCATCCTAGTAGTCTAGTTTCCTGCTAAGAGCCTGAAGTGGCTTAGCCAGTTCAACTACACACTCTGACAGGTCATAAGCTCTCTGAGCTTAAAAAGGACCTGCATACACTTATGGTTAAAGATTTTCTTTTCTGTGTCTTTAACATGTGCGATCCTGGAGAAAGAAAAAAAAAACAGGGAAGGAAGGAAAGTAAAAAGAAAAGAAGCTGGGTATAGTGGCCTTAGTCTGCTAAAGCCAGAACTAAGAATACTGAAGCAGGAAGACTGAGAGTTTAAGGACCTCCTAGGCTAAGCAGTAAGTTTGAGGCCAGCCCAGGCTGTAGTAAGATGAGCAGGAAAAGGGAGAAGGAGAAAATAGTAGAAAGAGGGGATATGATGGAGGGCACGAGGCAAGGAGGAAAGGAAGACGGAGTCTTATGCCTTTTAAGGCCTTAAGACTTGAACAGCCTTGAAGGCTGTTGTATAACTCTGATGAGGTGAAGGTTATGAGGCTCCTTATGGGAGGAGGTCAGTATCACACAAGGAATTCCATGCACATCAAAAACAACAGGGTCAATGATAATCAAATGGTAATTTATGTCCTGGGGATTCCTACTTGTGACTCTACTTGTGTCAGCCCTCTCCATCCTACCAATTAGTCCAGTTCTCATCTTGTTCTAACCTCCCTAGTTTCTTCAGTAGTCTAATATTGGCAGGGCCCACCTCTAGCTGCTCCTCTTGGAACACACACCAAGTTATAAATGCCAAGGACCAGACCGAAAGAGGATTTCCAGCTGTGCCTTGTAAATATAGCCCTGAATGGCTGACTTAGCCTCTTCTGGAAGCCTGCACTGCACCAAAAGCACACATGTACACAGCCATAAATGTGTGTATTCATACACATCCCAAATCCATGCATACTCCCACACAAAGCATGAGCAAATATAAATGCACTATACGTAGCTTGCTTAATTCCCATACAACAAAATGCTACCCACATCATGCACACAAGTGCCACCCACACGTCCCATGCAAATTCTACACAGTTCATAGCCTATTTGTACTTCAATTATTTTCAAGCAAAGCTACTTTAAACAATAAGTAAACACAAGTTCTTTCCACAGTGGCCATTCTTTGCTTAGTCAGGGTTTAAACACAAGTACAAGACTTTCTGTTTGCTGCTGCATTTCCAACTGGTGAGAAATGTCCATCAAATGCTTCCATAGCTCAGCATTTCCTACACCAGATCTATTACAAATACATTAACAGTTAATATATGTAAAGTGCTACCTAAATACTGGGCCTTTGAGCTCTACTTTACATGCATGATGTCACTTACGTCACAAACATCTCTTTTAAATAGGAAATAAATGTTAGGGTACAAATCTGACCAGGTAAGTGTATACTCTGTTGCACTCCCACTGGGAAAAACTGTGCAACAGCAACATGAAGAGTAACTTTGGGAATGGAGTAATGATTGATATTCTATGGTGTTATAATTGTCCTTGGTTTCTAGTTCCAAATGCCTTTTAAAGACTTATAGACATCAGAGGTGTGAGAGATAGATGACCACAGACTCAGCAGAATGTGGGAGGTATTCTAAATAGTTCCTTTGTCAGAGCAATCTGTTGAGGTTGGTAGCATCAATATGAAGGTCTTTGGAAGAGGCTATCACTATGGCCTGGGATGCATGAGGGCACAGATTGGCCTTCTTTCTTAAGGAAAGGGACAGCACCACTGACCCATTCGAAACTCTCTTCTCAGTTCACTCATGGCTTAAGATTCAACTTCCATACAGCGGGCAGAACTCTAAAACTGGAGGGGCCCTGAGGTTCACTTCACATACAAATGCAATTTTTTCTTAGAGATGATAACTAATCGATTTTCTGAGGCCAGGCCTAAATAGGCTACAGCAAGATCATTTTCCAGAGCAAGGGCAAAATGGCCCTAGAATCAGATAAATATGCAATTCACCAGGGACATCACTTCCCAAAACTCTTTTATGAATGACTTCTTTAACACCTCAAGACATTTCTCCATAGGAGAAAAGAAGTATGAGGCTAGAGCTAAGCTTACCAGGTCCAACCCACAGTAGTTACCAAGAGAATGAAATGCAGAATTTGTGTGATGAAAACTGGCAGAAATAATCCATTCGCAAATGTACCCCAGGCTCTAGCAGTAAAGCTGACATTCATCAAGCTTAAATATCAAATGACAGAAAGCACATTGAACATTGAGAGAGCAGGACACCAGGTCCCTGAGGGTGATTATGGCAATTGTGAAATCAACATCATTCCTTTGTTTTCACACTTAGCTAGTAAGACAACCTAAATGACCAACAATAGCGCAGTGGCTAAATAAACTTAACAACATACCTACTTGATAGATAGTATACAACTATAAAAAGGGGTCTCTGAAGAATACATAATAGCATGGAAAATGGCATGATCATAACTGTCACAAGTGCATTTATTTGGGAAAGGCCAGAAGAATGTTCACAGCAGGTAAACTGGGAGATTCTGTATAGGTGGCAAATTGCACTTGGGCTTATTTTTTCACTCTTTTTTTTAATCTGCATAAAATTTGTCCTTAAATTATTCTTTAAGCTTTAAAAAATTATTTTAAAAAGAATACTCAAAGAGTTATGACATGCAATCAATTCATACACTAAACTAAAATTCCATTATACATAGTTCAATCTTACCATTTTTCCCTTCGTATTTTTTGTTTTAATATAATGACTACATCAAATCATTATCTTCCTGGTGATTGTGAAATGTCCCCTACTGCTGGGTGAGAAAAAGGCACAGCTGGTTGGAGTCCTGGGCCTCCCAGGCTTGATCCCACAGTGTTGTTTGTTACAAGCCTGCTATTTCACTTCTCTTAAAGTGGCATGCCTACATTTTTGGGTTATTAATTACAGTAATACTTGTCATTATTGTTGCACATGAAATTATTTTAAATGATTTTTATGCTCCAGGTATCAAAAGATATATTTGTTGTTTCTTCTCCAAATATTTACTAATAACCAGGCACTTTATATAAACTATATCTTTTCACCTCCAGAACAACTCTTCAAGGTACTATTCTCCCTGATTTAAAGAAAAAGTTCTGTAATTTGCTCGTTTTTCACAGTGACTGAGGAAAATTTTTGATCCAACTTAAAAAATTGAGTGAAAGGAGAAGAGATGGTAATTACCAAAGCTCCAAATGCTCTGCTGACATACAGCACACATTTCCAAAACGGTCAATATTATATCACTGATGATGCCTTGCCCAGGATCCAAATTCTGGAGTTTGAACTACCTGGTGTCTTATAGGTCCCTTTCTGTGAAAAGGTGCACATTTCAATGGGGAGATGCAGTGCAAACATCACCTGAGTCCTTAGAGCTGGGGCTGTGAGTCACTAGGAAACAATTTCTGTGTCCTTCTGGCAGTATCATTTGTTCTCACATGCATGCGCAGAAGTGGTAGATGGGATATTTGATGAGCCTTGGCAAAGCCTGTCACATCTCAGATACACCTCTTAAGAAACCACTCAGCTTCCTCTGATGGGCACACAGTACCCAGCAACCGGTAGGTCCCTGCTTAATAAGGAAACCCATGAAACTCTAAACTGCTACTCCAACTGTTCTCTGTATGATTTGGCTGATGCTTGTTATTCCTCTCGCTTTTTCTCTCAAAGAAGAGGCCCCAGGACCTTCTCAGATGCATATAGAACTGCTGATATAATAATATATTGCAAAATGGGTGCCAAGGGTCAGTGGGGGAGGGGAACATGTAGGACATGTGGGTCAAGGGTAAAGGAGAGGGTGGAATTTAAAATATCTTTCAAAGACAATAAACATAAAAAGGCTGGACTCTCAGAGATCTTGCCCCCATGAATATCAGTAATTTTCTGCTCTTTTGTAGTTTTGGTCCCTTTCTAGAATATTCCCACCCAGGCTATTCCCCACCCACATCTCTTAACCTTACTTCATTCAGCTCAAGTGTAACTAACTTTAGCTTGTAGTAACCTGCTTTGGTCTCTAGAGGGAGGCAATGGCATCAGGGAGGAAGGGGCACAGAATAGGGTCTTGTCCCATGTCACCACTTTTGACAAAAGGGAGAGTTAGTTTTCCTTTATCTGGGAACAAATAATTAAGTACTCAATAGAAACTTCATTTTGATTCGGTCATATCTCTCAGAGAAATCCCCCATATTCCTCTTACCATTGGATTTTGCTAGAATTTAGGAACATTTCTTGATCTCCAGGGCAGAGGTAAGAAGAAAATACAAAAATATCGTAAGGGAACTTTGGCAAGAAACAATCTCTCCTTTTTCTTTAGTACAATAGCACCTATTTAGGAGGCAAGATTGGGGCTGTGGCTGGGTGGGGCTGCTGGGATTGGGGATGTCTGAACAGGAGATTTCAGACACTCTTTTGTGGGGTATTAGGTCTCAAACCCAGGTCTCATTAACACTGCCAGGAGAAATTGCAGAGTGAGAATTGGAATTGAGGTTCAGTTCTTCTGGGGCTGCTCTAGGCTGCTCAAGACATCACCCTGAAAGAAGAGGGGCTTGTTTCAAGAGTGTCAGACAAACCAGTAATGAGAAACATTGTCAGCATAGTTAGTGGCACCACACCCTGAACCTCTTGGTTGATCTATTCTGTGCCCCATGAGAAAGGGGAAAAAGGAGAAGGGAGTTAACTAACCTTTTCTTGAACATTGATTTTTGAGTGTAAGGGCTTTGGCTGGTGCTTTCTATGGTTCATCTCCTTTTATCATCTAAGCAATTTTAAGGCAGCCATTGTACAAGTGGAGAAACTGAGACTTAGAGAAGTGAAGTAATCTTCCCAAGACACAGATCAAGTGTGACTTAGCTGGAATACAGCTTCAATGCTCTCCTACTCCAATATCTGTGATTTTTCTCAGCTCCCATAGAAAAGACAAAAGAACTGGCAATCAGTGATGTTATTTTCATGGGAAAGTAAGATTTCTTTCTTCAGTAAGATTCACAATTTATTGCCTTGAGCCTGTAGATCCTTATTCTTTCAGGATGAAAGCAAACAAATCTCAGTTTGTGTTGAGCAGTAATCTAGAGGCACTAAGGCACTTTCATCTTTCCAATACTTCATATGGTCCTCATACTGTTTGGACTCACTTCCCAAACCCCAAAGATAGGTAAACTGATGGGAGCTATTTCTATAAGGAAATTGGTGGTGGTGGTGGTGGTGGTGGTGTGTGTGTGTGTTTTCAGTGTGTGTGTGTGTGTGTGTGTGTGTGTGTGTGTGTGTGTGTGTTTTCATGGTGGTGGGAGTGGTTCTGGCATCCACATCCTATCTCATCATTTACATGGCTCTTGGTTAAGGGTGTTTCAAAGTATGTTAATACCCTCTGGCCCAGGACTATATCTTAGAAACCCCTCAAACCTGGAACCTTCAGCTTCTTCAGAGTGTTCCCATTTCACGGGCATGAACACTGAACCAAAATGTCTGCGTGGATGCAAGTGGATTACCTGGATTCAGACAGTGGTGTGTGTGTGTGTGTGTGTGTGTGTGTGTGTGTGTGTGTGTGTGTGTGTTGGGAATTGGACACAGGAAGAGAGTCTTCTTTCTAGAAAGGAGAGGGCACAGCTGGTTGGCAATTGAAGAGGCAGAAATGAAGCAGATGTTCAGAAGGGGAGTGTGGGAGTGCCAGAGTGACCTGTACAGGGTGAATGCCTAAGACCATCTGCTGAGAGAGAAGAAATTTGTCTGAGCTCTTTGTACAAATGGAAGTGTAGCGAAATCAAAGGTTTCAGGTGGACCCTGTCCTGTGAATCTCAGACCTTCCACCGCTAGTCTTTTTCTATTCCCAAAAGAAGCCTTTGTGTGTACCTAATACTTTAAACAATGCTTTTCCTGTCCCGCCCCACCCAGAATGAGATGCTGACCCAGGCCCAGCTGGGGGTCAGCTTTATGGATGTTCCTACTGCTTTTCATCCATAGACGAGGCTCATTTGTGCCAGTTGAAAGGGCACAATAATAACAGTGGCAATTTAAATCGTGCTTCTCACTTTCCCCCCTGAAAAGTGGCAAAGTGACTCACCACCATTGAATTGTCCCTCTCTCTCCACCCCATGACCTCTTTGCAGCAGTCCAGGATGGTTCCCTGGGTGCTCAGTTGGGAACCAGTGCTTCCAGCTATCCTTTGGCTGTGACTAGGCTGACACCACACCCCCCATAAATGTGTTCTCCCAAATGCAATGTATTGTTTTAATTAGAATTTCTCAGATGAAGCCGATTGGAAAGCAACAGTGCAGCATGAGCCTCGTTAGGCAAGCACAGTGCCCCCCCCCAGGCATGAATAACACAAAATAGGTCCCATTCAGTAATTATTTGGGGGTTTCTACTTGTTTTTCTAAGAGAAGTTTGATATGGAGAGAGCTGCTATGCATGCAGAGCAGCTTCTCTTGGGGGTGCTACAAGAACAGGTCTGGGGGGACAGTCCCATACTCCTTCCTTATCCCTCACCTCCATTCTTCCTCACTTTCAGTTCTGCAGTGCTATGACCAGAAGAAAAAACAAAAATCAAAAACAAAAACTCATTCTTGGTTTTCTTTCAGCACCAGCTTAAGGAGAGCTCCCGGAACAGGGGCTGGTGAGGTGCAATTAGAGGAGGCTTCAGCGGTCTCAGAGACAAAGTAATTAATGCTGAGTATTCTTGGGACTGTCAGTAAACTGAAAAGAAACAAATCCTGGGAAATGATACTGTTTGATAAAGACTTCACTGTCTATCAGGAATCAGAGTACTTTTGTTGAAGCTGCCTGATACAGCAGAATGATTTTAGGGAGCAGGGCAGATCTGAGTTCAAATACCAGCTTTGACGCCTATGATCTACATGACATTGGGGAAATGAATTAACTACTCTGAGCCTGTGTTCTGAAGTGTAAAATAATGATAATTATACCTCTGTCTACCTCACAGCCTCATTGTGAGGAGTGAAAGAGACAATACATAGAATGACACTTAGCACCACGCATGTCTGGTACACAGAAAGTGCTTAATAAATGAAAACAGTATTATGATATGTATTATCAATCCTCCTGTATACCAGGTGGTCTCTGTAGTAGCCTCACATTTGAAAGGAGGGTCTAATAAATGCAGTTATGTATGATCGTTGTCATAAGTATGAAGACTGTAATTATGATAGCTCAAAGGAGAGAGCCCTCAACTGGATGGGAGGGGTAGGAAAAAAAGCAGAGAAAGTTTTGTGATTCTTGAGTTAAGTCTTAAAAAAAAAAAATAAGTAGGAGTTTGTCATTAGGCCCAGGGGGAAAGGGCTTCCAGGCAACTCAATCTGCCCACACAAAGTCAAAGAGGTGTGAAACAGCCAGGCCTTGAACAAATAGTTGTGCTCAGCTGGAGACAAACTGGGACCTCCTGGTGGGGTGGTGGTGTCATGGGTCAGTGACCAACACTCTTTCCAGATTACTCCCACTAGCCCCTGCACCGCGCATTAGGCACCCTACCTGGCCAAATCTGCGAAGCCCTCCTCTTCGTTCTCTAAGCAGCAGGTAAGTTCACACCCTGCTTCAGCGGACCTGGCAGTCAAGGAGATGGGAGAACTGACCTCCACCGAGGAGATCAAGCCCGTGGGCGCCCCTGCTGGGGTCGCCAGCCCATACTTTCTTCCTTGCCCCAATCTTGGTGCAATGTTCACACACAGACACACACAGGCACACGCGCGCGCGCGCACACACACACACACACACACACACATACACACACACACAGCATACAAAAGATCAATTGGGTTCTTTTTAATAACCTTGTGATTTCACATACTGCACCCATAAACTCCCATTATCTCCCTCCAAGACACACCGTATTCAATCCTCTGTGCACGTATATAAACTGGACACACATTCAAACAACATACATGAACATATCAATTAAAATATACATAAAATCCTCACATGCACAAACCTTTGAACACAAACACTTCAGTACACTTATAGAGGTGCCTTGCTCACAAATGCACACTCTACACACCACAATGGACACAACCTGTAAAACCACACTAACATACTCCATCTAAGTGTAAGCACACACCAAATATACATATGCACACAAGCTTCAGCAGGCACACACACTGTTAATCTACATACACTCACCACAGCAGAAACACAGACCCCGGCAAAATTACACATCGAACACACCTATATCCAGACCGCACCCTCATAGTCACTCTACAGTCAGGCAGAATCATACATCCTACAAGCATGAACACACTAACACATGCTTCCTCGTATCAGAGAGCAACGACCCCACACCAAACACTTATGTTAAAACATGCACCTCACCCCCCTCGCACACATACACCTGGCGACACATACACAGACGTGCAGTACCCGAGCGCGCACACACGCTTACATGCATACATACATACACATACAGCCCGCCCCCTCCTCTCAAGGCGGAAGAGAAGGGGGCGAGGAGTGGAGGCGGGGAAGAAAGGAGGGAGGATGGGCTTGCAAGGCGGAGCGGGCACAGAGGCTCTTTTCCCTTTGACCTGAGGGTGATCCCCCCTCTGTCCCAGGCCAAGACAGTGAGTTGGGTCCAGGTGTGGTCCAGTCGGAACCCAGGAAAACAGGAAAGTCCGGGGATTTCACCAGCAGGCGCCAGCACTCTGCGAGGACCCTGACTCAGATTGTGGTCGACCCCGCTGGAGGCTCCTCCTCCGAGTACCCTCCCCCTGTCCCATCTATTTGACCTCTGCCCCTCCCCCAGGGTGTGCTACTTCTTTTTTTTAACCCCTAGGAGCGGACACCTGAAAGTAAGGGGCTTTATTGATTTCAAAAAGTAAAGAGTTGAGATTTGCATAGAAGCTTTTTTTTTTTTTCTTGCGAAACCCCTAGCTTCTAGCTGGAAGACTAATGTTAATGGAGAACTCATTATTTTGCATAGCAACAGATTTACTACATACAAGGCAGTGGCAATTAGAAACCACTGACTCCGCGCTGGACACACAGTAGGAAGCTGTAAACGACCCCCTCCCCCTTTACATCAGCAAGTCTGGCAGGGCTATTTGCAGACTAGCCCGAGCCTGTGTTTGCTCTCACTCAGCCAAAGAGCTCTCTTTTTCCTTTTCCTTAGCACTCAAGCCCTGCGCTCCCTGCACACAGCAGCCTTGGACTTGGAACCACCAGCGGCAGGGGGCGGCAGAGTGACTGAAGGTGGTTTACACTTCCTGCACTTTAGCCTCCCTGGAAAACTCCAAGGTTCCATCCTGCTGTAAGCAGGCTAAGGGGTCATTTCACAGTTTTCCACGGACAGATTACTGCTTAGGCTCCTGTTTGTGGTTTATGTTGTTCTTTTTCTGTGGAGATGGACCACGGGCAAGAGAAATGGGGGAAGACAAAGTCTTTCCTTCCCTTCCGGACACCCAGCTCCAAGCAAAGCCTGTGGGTTTCCAAGTGGTTCGAATTATCATGCTGTCACTTTGTAGATGACCATGTTGGCCAGTCGCTGGCTTAAGAAGCAGCGTAGTTGGGGCATTGGCATATAAAAGATTTCTCTTTCCTTCCGGGACACTTATAAAACAAAATATAAGGATATGTGGGCTTGGGGTCAGGACAGTTTTGTGGAACTTGGCCATTAGCTGATGCCCCTAAGCCAGATCAGGAAGGCAAAATAGGTGGGCAGGGGCTCAGCTGACTCACTTTCTTAAGCAGTCTTCTTTGTTGAAGGGAAATGCTTGCATGGATGGGTTAGTGATGCCACTCCCCAACCATATGAAACTCCTGGTCACAGCTCCAGTTCTTGAGGTTGCACCATCACAGGAACTTCCTACCTCTCTTGCATACTTCCTCCTTACCAAGATGGTACATTAATGTTGGTCAATTTGTAGTGAACAGTCATTGGGTGCTGGAGATGTCTTCCAATATACTCTGTCAGTGCCTAACACAGTGCTAGAAACACAGCTCAACTGCAATGTGGAAGAGACACAGAGACATGTCCTGGGTGAAACCCCTGGGCAACACAGACTTGGGAGTTCAAAAGATATCATGAAGAGCACAGAAGAGAGACTCAAATAGGGAATAGTGGCAATACAGGCACTCAGGGGATAAAGGGCTTTTCAATTTTCAATTCCTCCTCAAAGCTCTTCATCTTTAAGCTTTAAGTCTGACTGGAAGGTTTTTTTTTTCTTTTTTTCTTTTTTCTTTCTCTCTCTCTCTCTCTCTCTCTCTCTCTCTCTCTCTCTCTCTCTCTCTCTTTGCAATGCAGCTGAGGCTTCTGCAATCAATTAAGGAGAAAGCCTCTTTCCTGGAGGGCAGAGGCCTTAGCCAGCCAAAGGGTGAGTCACCACCTAGGAGTTGGGCAGCAGAGTTGGTGCTGAAGTGGCAATGAATCAGTCCAAGATACCACAGAGTGATTACCTGAATGGTGATGAGAAGGGGGATCAGACAGGAGCCTGAGCCTCAGTCCCCTGAGGCTGAGAATAAGTGATAGAAGGACTACGTTTATATGCACAGAATCAACTTCTAACTAGCCTCCCTACTACTACCTTCACAAAATCCCCAAGGATTGTCCTGGCAGCCTTCTTAAGAGAAGAAAGTAGAATGTAAAGCACTCATCCTAGGGCCAGGGATGTGTGAGGAAGAAAGAGATAGGTTCACATCAGATTCTACTATCTGTTTGGTGATCATGGACAAGTTCTTTTTCCTCTCTGGCTTCAGTACCAAGGTAAGTGTTCAGTATTTGCAGATGTGAGGGTAAACATGCGTTCTCCTATTTTGCAGTTGAGTCACCTGAAGCCAGGCCTAGTAACATTCAATGCTAGAGCTATTTCATACCTCAGATCATCTCTGTGTATTTATGTTACCTCAGCAATCATTGTGATTTATGTATGCCAGCAAGTTGCCAGTCCACTGTCTAAATTGGCTTCCTATGAATTCAGGTTCAAATCGTGTCTCCCTGCAGCCTTCCAACACTAATATGTTGCTAGTTACCTAAGTGGTAATTTTTTCCCCATCTCTGATAACATACCCTCCTCCCCAAATACTAGTTTTTCTCTGTCATGCCCATTTAAACTTTCACCTTAAAAGGCAAGCATCATTCCTGAAGTGTATGTAGCTCTGTGGTGGTATATTGACCTAGCTTGCCCAAGACCCTGAGACAAGACCCCAGTAACACCCAAAGCAAACACTAATAGAAAGATGACCCCATTCAGCCCCTTATCACAAGGAAGGGAGGAATTGCCTGCAGGATGCTGCAGTGAGTACAAGGGACAATGCTGCCAGGGCCAGAAGGAGGGGCTGCAGAAAACTCTAGAGAGGGAGACAGGGAGAGAGAAAATGAGAATGAGGATGAATATGCCAGGGACAATTGGACCAGCCTCAAGTGCTCCCTCCCTCCTTTTCTCCATCTCCTGGTCTGGTGCTCTAGAATGTATAAAGGGGAGGCACCCAGCCTATTTCCAGCAAGAGAGGAAGACAGCCTCTCCTTCAATGGAGAGCAAACTCATCCTGAGCATTGCAATTATACTTCTGAGTGGGGTAAGATTTATTTAATCTTAGGGGGGAGCAGGGGGGAAGCTCAGGATCATCCTGGTGGTACTTGAACCCCAAATAGCACACACATGCAGCCTAAAGCAGAACCTCTCTCTCTTTCCCTCTTCCTTCCTTCCTTCCTTTCTTTCCTTTTCTCTCTCTCTCTCTCTCTCTCTCTCTCTCTCTCTCTCTCCCTCTCTCCAGTGCTCTACTGTATCCCCTCTCATCCCCCTCCTCCCTGCCTCCTTTCTGAACAGAAATATTCTATTGAGCTTCTGGGTCTTTCTTCTAATCTGAATTCTTCAGAGTCACATGTCTTACTTGGACAGTCTTTGTGGCCATGTATACCCAGAATAAGCAACTGTTCTCTAACTTTCCCTTTCTCCTTTCATCCCTCTTTCTTTTACCTGTATTCTGCGTCTCCCTTCTTCTTTCTTGCTGGGCTCATACATAGTCTTTAACATCCCGGATTCTCACCTTCTCTAATGTTTTACCTTGTAGCAACCATGTTCTCCCATTCTCCATTCTCCGTTGATTTGACCCAAGAAAGCAAGAAATTCAGTTGCAAGGGGAAGTCATTGTGCATTGGAAGTTCCTCTCATGAGGGCTTGCATTAGAGTACCATATTTCTCTTGGTGCATCAGAGGAGAATATTGGAGATACACAATCATTGTCAATACATTGTTGCTTGATATGATGTTTATTTGTAGGTATGATTGGTAGGCTACAGATTAGAAGAGGGCAGTTTGGGAAGACATTTCATATGCATGGTCATATGGCTTCCCCGGGTGCCTAGACATGCAAAAACAGTAAGAAAGAACGAAGATAATAGGAATGGGGCAGGGGAGGTTACTGAGACCCTTGACAACCAGGTGGGTGGAGGACTTTGTGAAGTCAGCTACTGTTTGCTTCTCTTACTCACTGAACTTTGAACAAACTGACCTTTTAGAGCAGAGGCCTTGAACAAGAGTGAGAAACATGGAGCTTACAAAGGGAAGCAGGGTGTGGTGGGTGGTGGTCTTCAAGGAACCCTTGCCCTGCAAAGAGTCTGCAAAGGATGTTCCCTGCTCATAGAAGGCAGGTTAGAAGGCAATAGATGTACTATACCATGTAGAGTGCCAAAAGGTGTGGCCCCTCACCTTGGCTCCGTAACTAATTAGCTCAGTGTTTGGGGGTACATTTCTTAACCTTCTGAACCCCACTTCTGCCTTTCCTTCATCTGGAATGTGAGACTGTGAAGCATGACCAGGAGAGGGGGGGCGGATTTGGAAAGCTCGGGGGACCCTTAGGGCTGAATTTTAAAGCTGCGATTGTTTTTAAATAAGAGGATAAAAGATTGTGGGGTACGTGGAAAAACGGTGGGAGTAGCCCAGGGGATTCAGCAAACAGGTATGCCTAAGGCACGGAGCTGGCTGCTGTGTAGAAAATTGCTATGAATCAGCCCCTACCCCACCGCGGAAAGCTGTACACAGGGTGGGGGAATCCGAGTGGCAGAGCCGAGCGCTCACAGCGCCTGCAGCTCCTCTCAGGACTAGCAGCGGCGCATTGCCAGGCTGCCTAGCAGGTCTCCAAGCCTCTTATTCCTTGGCCGGACCAGGAGAGTCGCCAAGAGGTAGAGCAGGGGCTTGACATCAGGGGTCCGAGTGGGGCCCCCTGTGGGGTGGCGAGAGGGGGGCAAGGATCTTCTCTCTGGAGGGTCCGATGTGTGGGAGGGACAGGAGAGCAGAGAGTGTTGAACCTGTTGCCAGGGTTCTCGGGTAAGGGCACTAGGGAAGAGTTTGGAGGAAAGAGGGAATTTTTTCAGTTCTCACTGGGTGGGTAGCAGGGGGCAGCGGAGAGTAGTTTTGGGCGCCAGAGGGTCTTGGATTAACTTTGCAGATTAAGCGCTCCCAAGAGCTGCATAGGGGTGGGACACGCAGAGGGAAGCCCAACTCAGTCTGAAGGCCTTGTGCCCCTCCCTGCTCAGTGACTGCCACTGGCTGAGGCTAACCCCTTGACTCCTTGATTCCAGGCTACAGAGTTTGTGCTGACCCCTTCCCCCTACCTCGGGTCAAGATCCTGCAGCTGGGCCCCAGCTTGCATAAGACAAGGAAGGAAACTAATTTAATAGCCCCACCTTCTACACTATGGGCCCCATGAATCTACTGAGGAAGAGAGGGGGTCTCTTTTGAGTAGGAGGCATGACATCAGCACTGCGATCCCCTTTGTCCTGGAGTTCATTAAGACCTTACCTAGAATATTCAAGGACTCTGCAGTCAGAGGGCCCTGTCTCTGCAGTGCTGTTTAGATAAACAAGATAATGATAAACTATGGCAGCTTGGGGGCTTGGAAAAGGACATTGACTTGCCCAAGGCCACTCAACTGTGTGGTCACTAAGCAGGCCCCCTGACTCTTGGTCTGAGGCTTTTTGAAGAGCGTGGTCTTCTTTGGAGAGGGAGAATGTGTAGTTTGACCCTGCTATTTAAAAAATATGGTTATTTGAAGGTAGTTTTAAAATGTCATTCTGTTCATGGAACTACAGGGAGAAATCTCTCCCACAGACCCAATTCTCTGTGACAGTCATTCAAACAGGGATTTTGAAAAAGAAAACTGGCAGAAAATTATATGCTTGTTGAGGAAGATGTAATCAAAGGGAAGGAAAGTGAGCGGGGAGAGGGCACAAAAATGAAGGAGAAACCCTGAGCCTAGGCTTCTTCATTCTCTGGGTTTCCTTGACATGACCTCTGCCCAGATGGTCTGGGAGATGATGATTATTATTATTATTATTATTATTTTCTCATGTGTGCTGTGCAGAAGCTACAGATAGGATCTGGAAAGGCAAATGTTTCATGATGTTCCATTTAACTGACCTTTACCCCTCTCCATTATAGTTAACACGAGAGAAGTGGGGGGGGGGGGAGTGAGTGTGTATGTGGATGCTTGTGAGAACAGAGAGGGAGGGGGAGGACAGAGGCAGAATGAATATCTGGGAAGAATGTGCTAGAATTTACTGAGTGTGTTCTGGAAGCCTACAATTAAGTGAGGGTCTGTCCAATGCCAGTAGGCCTAGAAATATAGTCAATTCTTAACAGTCTTTAAAAGGAACAAAGAAGAAAAAATGGATTTAAACTAGTGAAGGGAAACATGGAAGGATGAGGATCCCTCTTAGTCATGTGACATTTATGTGACCTTCAACTAGGCTATAAGATCCCAAGGGTAGGAGCTAGGGCCTTCCATGCAGATAGCTCTCCCTTTCTCTTTAGCAGACCAGGCCAATAGTGGGCATTCCATTGCTCAAACAAACTAGTCTGCCCATATACTGCATCTCCCATCAAGGAAGACCCAGTGAAGAAGTAGCCCTCCTTTCCCCTCTGAAAGTGTGCTTTTTGCTGGCAGTAGGTGAGTATTCATTTTCACTTTTAAAAGCTGGGTCAGGGGTATACTTCAGCAGGCAGAGACTCCCCCTTAATCCCAGATAGAAGTACTTCAACCTAGCAGTCCTGTCAAGGTTGACTTGAAGGGTTTTTATTTTTATTTTACTTTTTCAGAGAGAGAGAGAGATGAGGGGGTCCTTTATCTAGAACAAATGTACCCTTTCAAGGATGCTTTCATCCCTCTCTCCCTTTGGGTTCATATGCACCCCTTACATGTACTGTGTTTGTTATAATTTCATGGACTTGAGAATCACAGGAGTGAGGTAATTTGCTCTAAGTAAGTGTAAGTGTAAGGCTGAGATTTGAATCTAAGCTTCCACTGTTACACACACACACACACACACCGAGAGAGAGAGAACATACAGAAATGGAGGTGGAGAGACAGAGAGACACACAGAGGCTGAGAGACAGAAAGAGGGAGTGGGTGACACACAGACAGACAGAAGACAGACAGACAGACACACACACACACACACACACACACACACACACACACACACACACACACACACACACGGGGGCTTTCTTCCCACTTCTCCCATGGGTTTTAGAATAACTTGAGTTAAGCTATAAGCTCTCAAGAACTCTAGTTTGTTGTTGTCTGTAAAAAGGGGATAATCCCAGCCCACCTTCTTTCCAGGGGTTGTTGTGAGAAGAAAGTGGCATGATTCATTTGTTCATGAATCATAGATAGCTCTTTTAATTGTAAGAGTTTTATATTCTTGCAAATCCTTAGACTTTATAATCCCACGATTCACTCAAGGAACACTTATTGAACACATACTGTGTGCCAGGGTCTAGACGTAAAGGACATCTAGAAAGCTTTTGAGAAAATGAGAAGCACAAGGCAAATTAAGCATTAATTATTTTTTTACCACCCATTGATAGAACATCTTATTTTTGCCTCCTCTGACACCATTTAATAGAAATAGCAACTGAAATGGGGAAAAGATGACATAGCTTGTGATGGCAGCACTATTATGCACCCTGACACATACTGCAGTTGACAGGAAGAAAATCTACATCCTGTTGTATTTGGTGTCCCATTGCCTTGTTTACACTATCCTTTGGGATGTTTACAGCATAAAGATTGCCTTTCACCATTCTGAGCTGGATTTCTTTCTTTAGTCCATACAATTTTAAAAGGGCACATTTTATGGAATGATGAATGTACTTATTGTAAAAAGATGCAGTGATTTCTGGTAGCTGTCTGCCTTCTATATGAGTTCCTCTGGCTTTATGGAATTAGCCTTTGATTATGTATGCATTCTTGAGAGTTAATTATCTAGCAATGCAAAAAGCTTGAGAGGACTGGTGGATGGGGTAGTAGGAAAAAAAAATGCCCTGAGAATGAGAAATGGGTCCATGTCCAGTCTCGGAGTCCCAGTTTACTTAAATGCAGAAAAGAGGTTTTGGACTAGGTTACAGCTAAGATTCACTCCAGTCCTCATTGTACACTATGCTTGAAACAGAGTTTTATAGCCAGGGCTTTCCTTGAGATGTTTTAACAATACTATCTCCAGTTTATGAGCTTCAGTCGTGTTATGATGGGCTGACTGCACAGACTGAAGAACACTGTCCCCAGATTTAATTATCTTGGGGCATCACCACTGCATAGGCTAAAATGAGTCATTTTGTTCACTGCATCTTCAGCCTTTGCTGAAATGGAGGTTATGGGATAACAACTTAAAGGCTAACTCATTAATGCTCCAGATGAATGAGGTAATGTGGCAGCAGAGCAAGTCGGTGCCCAGATGTGTTCAGCTGGAGCTCTGTATCTCTTCCCCAGGTTGTGATATATTAATGGGGATGTCTTTGCCCATTGTCACTGCCTGTACACATTTGAATGATGTAGATGCAATACCTTCTGGGCACCCAGCCCCATGCACTATCAATTTCTCAAACTCCAAAGAGCTTTCAGTGGCTTGGAGCAAAATCCTAATGATGCCACAAGGTGCCTAATTAATAGATATTCAGACCACATAGTCAGTGTGGTCCCTGTTTCTTTCCCCATCCATATTTGCTGGTGAGAGCTGGACCAATCCTAACTATATGATGGGAACAATGGAGTAAATTAGGTCCCCAAGTTTTGAAGGCTGTGGATTTATGGTTAGCAGAGATCATTTCTGTCCTCTCCATGTTGAAGTGGTTGACCTTTCCAACATTAATTTGTTTCCCCATCTGTGCCATGCAATTTAGCAGGACATGGAGAACACTCTTGATGTCACCCAAAGGTGCTCCCCCTACCCCATTTGCACTGCTCAGTACTTAATTTGTCCCACTGCCCTTTGTTCAGATTCTCTTGCTTGGTATCTGCTAATTGCTGAACTCTTTTAGTGATCTAAATGATATTATATGTTCTTTTGCTGATAACATGGTAAAACTAGATGGTTTGAAAGAAAAATACATTTGGGGACATAGCTGCAATATACTAGCCTGAACAACAGCATTTGTAATATTTAATTATGCAGTTAGGTTTTTCTGACTCATGTAAGATAATTAAAAATGGTTGTGGTTGAAGAGTGAAGAAAACAGAGCTTTTCTTAATAGATCCCCAGATCTCTTTATCTGTGCTAATTGAATTCAAACTTGGTCGAAATTGAGCAGAGTAGATTAATTAACGCATCAATACAAGTTCCTATTCTATGTAATCATCTTTTTTTTGCAGCCTGATTTGGGCTCTCTGCAAAGAATCTTTGGTACTACATATTTATTAAAAAATAAAAACACTAGTGCTTCTTATTGCACACAAAATATTCATTTAAGATATAACTATGGAAAAGGAAGCTATGTCATTTCCCCATTTTACAGAGCAGGTCACCAAGGCTCAGAATTCAATTGGTTTTCCTATGTTTTTACAGCTAAGAAATAATGGTTTGGGCTCTAGCTTTATTGCCCACTACAAGTGTTTGGGTACACAAATTATTTTTACAAATATCTTGGATTCTTTGCTTTCACATTCCTCCTTGGCTATCTTTTAAATCTCATAGCCATTTCACTACAATGAGTTCAAAAATGGCATGCTGAACTGGGGAGGGGAAGATACTGAAGCAAGAGAGGTCTCTAGGCACTTTGTTCCCTGTGGTGAGCCTTCTTTTGTGTTCAGCTTGGCAAGTCAGGATTGAGAACAAGTAGCTTGGTTAAACCTAAAGAACTTGCTTTGCGCCTGTCCCTTAGTGCTAAAGCCTGTTTATCCCCTCCCTGTGTTTCCTGTTTGCTTCTTTTAGGGGCATTCTGGTCTTCCTTGCTCTGCTATAGTTTTGATGATCTTAGAGGGTTAGAGGTACATAAGATGGAGTCAATTTTGTTGGCAGTACTGCAACCTATGGCTATTGTTAAGTTCAGCCCTGTATGTTGAAGCAGGGAGGCAATGACACACGGTTTATTGTAAGGCCTTTGATTTCCTTTGGAATTGTAAGCATCTAGGCTGACTCATCTCTCCAAGGCTCCCCCCCCCCCTCCTATTCGGGCTGATGATGATTTGAGGTTTCACTGTTTGTTCTCACCTTTTTTTTTTTTTTTGAGGAGGGGAGGGATTTATTTTCATCCTGTATTTTTGGGGAAAGAACCAGCTCTGCTCTTTGGGTGAACAGCTTTGGTAAGCTCAAGAAGAAATAGCTGAAACTCCAAGAGAGGTACTAAGATGTTTGGAATGGATAAGGGGAGGGGGACTGTGATGTTAGAAATCTGAAGCTTAAGTTAGACTGTGTGTCAAGATGAGACCCTTATTTGATAGATTTTCGGCTTGCTTTTGTGAGTAGGGTTTGCTAGAAGTTCAGTCTGGAGCTGCACTTAAATGTATATGCCTTTGGTTTAAATGGTTACTTTTGGTTGTTATTTGGTGGTTGAGCTTTGGTGTTCACCTTGGGTTCCGGGTATGTGCTTTGCAGTTGAAGGAGCTTTAGAATCTATAGACTTTTATCTTTGCTTCATCTAAGAGCTGCAGAAACAGCCCTCATTCTATTCATATGCTGTACCTCAGTTATCTGGCAGTCATTTCTGATATCTATGACTTGCCATTAAGGTAAGTGGGTAAAAGAGAATTTTGTTGATAAGACTCAAGGAGAAGTATATTTTCTTTCTATTCAGAATAGCTCATTTATTTAGACTACTGTATGATAAATCTTTTTCTGATTTCTCTGTCAACAGCTATGTTATCTGATCTTTGAATTTTGAGCCCCCCCAATAATATATAGAAATATTTGCAAACCTCCATATGAGAGGGAAGCTTAGAAAAACGATGAGTTTGCTTCCTTTTGTCAAATGTCTTAGTTCCCCATGTCCCAAATCATATTCTCAGCCAGAAACTTGCCATAAACATATCCACACAAATTATGAGCTTGGAAGCTATCCTAAATTTTTCCTTTCCATTAAAATTAATTTTTCCCTAAATATTATCATTTCCATTCAGGATCTCCGATATATATAACCAATTCATTGCATCTCTACTCATACTAGTGTTTTCATGTCTCTTTGTGATTTTTCAAAGGTACATCTATGACTCTGTCACTATAGTAGTACCCTATTGCCTGGAGAAAAAAGTCTACCTTTTAAACATGGCATTATAGGGTATTTCATGATTTATCTTCTTCCTGCTTCTCTACATTGCTTTCAGTAGATGTCATTTTTCCATCTCTTTGCCTTTGTACAAGCTGTTATCTCTCTGTCTCTGTCTCTGTCTCTGTCTCTCTGTCTTCTTCCCCCCTCCTCTCCCTGAGCCTGTCTCCAGGCAGACTTAGATATTTTCTCCTTTCTGTTCTCACAGTATTTTGTTTATACCTTTGCCAGCTGCTGTAGCAAAGGGCTTTATAAACTGTTGCTAACCTGTGTATGTTTTTCACTGCACTCTATTAAATCTTTTATGAAAAGAGCAGTATTAAAGTGGGCAATTAATACAGATTTTTTCTTTTAATAAGTGGATGAAAGAACAAATGAGTAACAGAGGATGTGATAAAAGATACTCTGTGGGTCCAGGGAGGTCTCCACTGAGGGATGCTGAGGGATGTGCAGCCTGAGCACAGTATCAGATAGAGCCATGGAGAAAGGCAATATAAAACACTTTTGTCACTACATTAAGACATCATGTCATCACTAATTCTGTCCAGAGTCTCACTAGAAATGGTCTAGAGATGAGTTTGTTTTCTTAAAGCTGTCTGCCCCCCCCCAAGAAATACATCATAATCAGACTTAATCAATGAGAAAAAGTAAGAGCAGACAGAATTCTACCATGAAAGACTACTTGTTAGAATTTAAGTGTGTTTGTTTCAATGTTTTAATCATGATTTTCTTCGCATAATGGTGATCATATTTTTTGTAGTTTGTATTTGTTGTTGAAAATCTCTTTGTAGGTTTCCCTGTATGGTTGCATCATTTTTGATACTATTTATTATATAATCTATATAACTAATTTCATTTGGGGGCTAGATATTTTATTGAATGACTCATTTGTATATGATGTTTCCTGTCTGTAGCAAGATTTCATTAGAATAGATTCCTAGAAGGGGAATTACTAGCCGAAAAGACCTGGGGACAAATTTTGGCTTCAGATCCATGTGTCTAGTTTGTCTTCTGAAAGAGTTATTTAAATTTAACTGTACTCCTAGCTTGGATAGATGCCTCCTTTTTACCTAACCCAGACAGCTAAGGGCATCATCAAGGAAAAAAAAAAAAACTATCAGTGCTCAAATTAATTAATAGAAAATATTGTAACTTATTGATGTAGCAGAGTGCTTAACATATAAGGTTGCTGATTAAAAAAAATTCTCTCCATTTTTTGTTAGTTTTTTTCTCTTTTCTGGACTGTCTGTTCAGAGCTGGGTTTTTTTTCCCAAGTTGTTTTTTTCTTCTTCTCCCCCTGAATAATCAAGTAGAGGCAGCCCTGCTTGAGGGTGAAGCCACCTCCCAGTTTTCCCTCCCTCTTTACCTCCCCCCCATAGTTCTCTTCACTAGGTCCAGTGACAACTGGATGATGCAGCCTTGATAATCATCCGATTCCAGAATGGGTGGCTGCAATGCTTTTCTCAAGGCAGCAAGGACACAGTGTCCCAGAATCATGATTTTTTTGCTGTTGTTGTCTGCCTTCATTCTTTTAGTGAGCGTCCTGGGAGGAGCCCCAGGACAGAACCCCGACCGCAGGATGGACATGGTATCCATACACAGCCTCTCCGAGCTGGAGCGCCTGAAGCTGCAAGAGACTGCTTACCACGAACTCGTGGCCAGACATTTCCTCTCTCAATTCAAGCCGGACAGAGGTGAGCTATACCCGGAGAGTGGAGTCCTCGCCTTCGGGCTAGTAGACCCCCCCGGGCTGGATGGGGTAGATTGAGGGTCCTCGAGTGTGGGGGGGGGTCATTCGTGGTCTCAGAACGGGACCCATCTTCTGGCGCCCCCGGAACGGAGGAAGCTGGAGTTGAATATTGTTTGTTGAATTTTAGAAGCGGTAAAAGATTAGTTGAGTAGAGTCGAAGCCTGGGGTTTTGAGGGGATGGTAAGCCTGGTAGGACTGAGGGCAGGTGAAGAAACTGGGCTCACCAGGTGTAGTGGGAGAATCAGGCAAAGAGGGACCGAGGCTCAAAGGGACACTCTGAAAGAGGACCGGGACGGGAAGAGACTGCACGGTGGAGAGAGACAGAGATGGTGGGAAAGAGGCAGAGAGACACGCACCAACCCGGTCAAAGAGCCCGAGGGCGGTGCGGGCTTGGGGTTTGGCGGTGCGCTCGGAGCGCACCCCAGCTCTGATAGTTGTGGGGAAGCCAGGGGACCAGGAGCAGGACCCGGTTCTAGCACTCCAAGAGATCTCAGGGGTATGCGCACAGATTTAGCTGCAGGCTTTAGGGGAGGTGGGAGATGTGGGAGATGTATGAGATGCTCGAGGGGCGCTCCAGTAAGACTGGGAAGTGCAGGGGTGGATGCCAGATTCACCAGGCGCGCACCTCTGGTGCAGCCTGAACTGGAAGAAGCATAAAGGGTAGGAGACCCCCCCTGGCAGTCACCACTGCGGGATTTGGAACGGGGAAACAGCCAGGTGTCGCCAATTCTCTCACCGCAGCACCAGGAGCGCGGCAAATCCGCGCGTGAGCGCTTCCGCAGTAACTTGGCGACCCTCACCCGTGGTGGCGCTGCAGGCAGAGCCCCTCCCCTCGCCTGTTGCATGATCAGAGCGCCTCTGAGCTTTTGAATTTATGTTTTAAGTGATGTGCTGAGTAATTACTGGTTCATAGCAAGATGCATCTGGTGCATTAAACTGGTTAGGTTAAATTCTTGGAATCTAGAATGTGCTAGGTAGGACAAATCCTGTTGTCAGGAGGGGAAACTGAGGCTGGGAGAAAGTAGAAAAAACCCTTTTCTTGGGTTGGACAGCCTCCCACTCCCATCCCCACACTGCAGATCAATTCACTGCCATGTTTTAGTAAGTTATCACTTCCTATATGAAAGTGAATGGATGTTTTTTCTTTTTTTCTTTTCATAGCTCTACCCGATGACGGCCCAAACACCCTGGAGAAGTGGGTTATGATCCTGAGAGGACAGGAGAGGGGTGAGGGGGCTTTTTGTCTTTTCCTTAGGAAATAAACAAAAGGCTAAACCCCCTCTGGTAGTGTGTCCCTGGATACTGGATTCGGACTGATGCCCTGAAGACTCTTCCCTCTCCCTCCCAGAAACCCCCTAGAGGGTAATAACAGGAAATGGAGGAATAGCTGCTTGCTCTTGGGGTCTCAGACCTGTCTTAGCTTCCCTGTGGACCCCAGACAGATCAACCCAAGAAGAAATCTCCCTCACTGCTTCAATGTGCTCAAGCCCTAGCAAGACATTAGGCAGGGATGAAACCTTAAGCCACGTCGGGGTAGTTGAGTGATATGTTGAGTCATTTTCACTTAACTATTGCAGGGTCTCGATCTCCACAGAGGGGCGCTGCTGGCCAGGGGTGGGGCTGGGTTGATTATTGATGATTGCTGGGAAGAGTAATACTGTAAGCCCATGTAGCCTCCCCTCCCCCAATACAGGTGCTATGGGGCTTTGACGTTTGCAATTCTTTCCCAGCTGCATCTTTCAAGACCTTTGGCATCCGCCTGGAAGAGGTGCTTGTGAATGAGCTTACCCACCGCAAGCACCTCGAACTGGAAGCTGCGATGCAGAATGAAGATGCTACAGGTCCTGGCCGTCGTCGTCGGGGAAATGTGGTGCAAAGGATGCTTGGACGCATGAGGCGCTTTTTCAGTCGCAGGAGGAATAATGAACCCACCCTTCCCAGAGAGTTCACTCGCCGTGGTCGTCGAGTGAGTTCAGTCTCAGAGGTTTCAGACAGGGTCCCTTTATGGAGAGGAATCAGGACCCGTGTTCTTAGGGTGTGGGGACTGAACAGAAATAGAAGGGGCGGGCTTGTCTTACCACAGAGTGACTGTCAGGTTCTGAATGTCACTCAGCACTTAGGAAGGTCCCAATGGATGCTCCTTCTCCTCCATTTCAAGATAGTCTGGATTTTTCCACAGGGTGCAGTGTCCATGGATAGCCTGTATGAAATGGAGAATGGGGCCCTGCTGCTGCAGACCCTGCAGTTTTCACACGCTTCATTTCCTATCGGGCAGCGACTTTTGGGATCCAAAAGAAAGATGAGCCTCAACCCAATTGCTCAACAAGTCCCTCAGATTGTTGAGACTTGCTGCAAATTCATTGAGAAGCATGGTAAGGAAGCCAAAATGGTTAAATCAGAGAAGGCAGCAAGTAAAGGGAAAAGGAAGAATGTTCCAGAAAGGGAAAGAGAGAGAAGCTATAGGATGGAGGGCTTGAATAGCATCCCTCCCCCTGATACCACTGAAAGTTGGAATGCAGTTGCTAAGGGAAAAAGGGGGAACATAATGGGGAAACAGGGGGCATAGATGCTTAGTATCTCTTATCTTTTCTTTCAGGCTTAAGCTCTGTGGGGATTTTCACCATTGAGTACTCTGTGCGCAGAGTGCTTGAGGTAAACTGACTGCATTTACATGTTTGTTCTTTGGGTAAGAAAAGGAAGAAAGAAATAAGGGCTCCCTCATACACATGGGGTGATTGATGGGGAGAGCAAGATAGTCTTTATAGGCCCCTGGATATATTACATTACCAGCCATCTTCACTGAAGCCTGCCACTTCTTGAAGAACTGTCCAAGACCATGCATATTGTGGGCAAGGCAGACATTTCACAACTTTCTCCCCCTCTTTTAGCTCCGTGAGTTATTTGACAAAAATCTGGATATTGTGCTGGATGACAGTGTGAATGTAAATGATGTGGCCGCACTCCTCAGGGAGTTTTTCCGTGAAATGAAGGACTCTTTGCTGCCTGATGATCTGTACATGTCCTTCCTCCTGACTGCAAGTGAGTCTTCTGCCCTCCATTGTTGGTGTAAGAAAAAGAAGCATTGCACAAATCTAATGAGAGAGCTCTGGCTATAGGACCCTCGTGAATCTAGGGTAGAATGAACATCAGAATATGAAACGTACCTCTTCAGAATACAAGTCACTATTTGTTAATGAAAATTAAAAAACCAATAAAACCCTCTCCAGGTTGCTTTCTGTGTCTCTTGTTCCCTGACAAATCTGTTGCTTGGAATTTCCCTTTAAGCTTCTGGAAGTTGGTGGCTGTGTCTTCTCAGGGCAATGATAAATCAGGCTCTGTAAAGAGTTGATTTTAATGTTGAGGTTGAGAAGGGAACTTCCTGGTTTCAGAGACCCTGATCTCAGCCAGATGTTTTGGAAGGAATCAAAAGCATGTTGCCTGGGTACTTTCTCCAGAACCAACAGCAACTATGAGGCAGAAATGTTTGTGCTTTGATATCAGGCTACTTCGAAGACAAGCCCACTGAGTCAGTCCTATTTTCCTTCCTCTAGCTCTGAAGCCCCAGGATCAGGTTTCTGCCCTGCAGCTGCTGGTCTACCTGATGCCACCCTGCCACAGTGATACCCTTGAACGTCTGCTGAAGGCTCTGCATAAAATCACTGAGAACTGCGAAGACTCCATTGGCGTTGATGGACAAGTGGTAAAAATTCGTGGGAAAGGGTAGTGAAATCAAGTTTGATGTAAAGTGGTAAAGAAAAAAAAAAACAATAAAAACGATACACATCTATTTGTACATCTTCTAGCACTACCTCAAGGTTGATCACACTTCTTTACCTAGGTTCCAGGTAATCGAATGACTTCCACCAACTTGGCCTTGGTGTTTGGAACTGCTCTCCTGAAGAAGGGGAAGTTGGCCAAGAAAGAATCCAGGAAGACAAAGCTGGGGATTGATCACTATGTTGCATCTGTCAACGTGGTTCGTGCCATGATTGATAATTGGGATATCCTCTTCAAGGTAAGCAGGATTTTTGAGTATTCTTATTCTACATATTCCTCTTCTGTTTACAAGATAACGGAGGGTTCTATGTGGATAACCAAGTCTCTTATTCTAGAAATTCCTCCCATGTTTGCTGGTCACAGTGTCTTCAGTGCCAAATACCCAAAAAAGATGAAAAGAGATATGCAATTAAGATTACAACTTTTACCTCCAGGTGCCCCCCCATATTCAGAAGCAGGTAGCTAAGCGTGTGTGGAAGTCCAGCCCTGAAGCCCTGGATTTTATCAGACGCCGGAACCTGAGGAAGATCCAGTGAGTGTAGTTTTAACTTTATGGATTGTTTATGTTACACTATAAGATTTAATAGTTTTATGCCATCTTGATATTAATTAACTTTGGGGCAAACATACCAACTTTTTCAAATTCCTTCCCATTTAGGAGTGCTCGCATAAAGATGGAAGAGGATGCTCTACTTTCTGATCCAGTGGAAAACTCTGCTGAAGCCGAGGCTGCTGTCCGTGCCCAGAGCCAGCCCTTTGATGAAGGTCAGTTTCCTATGAGAGATTCGATCTCTGCTAAAGGTTAGGCCCTTACTGAAGGTCATTCCCTTTCAGAAAGGTAGGCCTTTGTAGAGAAATGGGTCCTAGCTGAAGATAAGCCTTTTGGGAAAGGAAGGAGAACCCTCTGAGAATAATATGTATGTAAATGAAGAGTTAGTATTTTAATATCTCAGTGAGGGAGTAGTTTGGGGGAAAGTTCAAGGTGTTGAAATCCCACATTACCTTGATATTTGTGGCCCACATCTTGAGGGCTTACCAGAGCTTGATGAAGAAGTTGATGGTGAGGATGAGGAGGGTGCTGGTAAGGATGATAATGACACTCTGAATTTTGATGGTATACCTTCCTTTGAGTATAATTTAGAATTTGAATTCACTGAAGTCTCAAACTTTGAAGAATTATCTTGTTTTGATGTGGTTCCAGACCCTGAAGGAGTTCCAGATATGCAGGATATCTTGAACTATGGAGAGACCCTGAACTATGACTTTGATGAAGATTCAGATTTTGAAGACCAGGACCATCTGGATCTTGCAGAGGTTCCCTACCTCGATGTGATTCCAAACAACGAAGATACTGACTCAGACATGGATGAAATCCCAGGTAATGATAAAGCCCCAGACACTCATTAAGTCCCAGATAATGTAAATGCCCCAAATAATGATGAACCCCAAGATTCAGAAGTTCCCAATTTTGAAGAGATCCCATCAGCTGATGAAACCCTAAATGATGAACCACCAAATGAAGAAGAGATCCCAGATTATGAAGAATATCCAGAAATTAATGAGGTTTCAGACTCTGAAGACCTTGGTTTTGATGAAGTTCCAGCTCTACATGTGGTCACAAGTCCCAAAGAAGTCCCTGCAGGACATGGAGTTCCAAATTATGAAGAATCCTCAGAAGTTAATGGACTCTCAGACTCTGATGAAGATCCAAATCTTGAAGAGGTTTTGGTGGTATCCCAAGTGATGAAGAACCCTCAGATGCTGAAGAAATTCCTGATCAAGAAGAAGCTCCAGAAGTCAATGTAGTTGTGGACTTGGAAGAAACCCCTAACCCTGAAGAAATTCTAGCTCTCCATATGGTCACATGTCCTGAAGATACCCCTGATTCTGGAGAACAGGAAGAATCCTCAGAGGTGAGTGGAGCCCTAAAAAATGGAGAAGTCACAGATGATGATGAAAGACAAGGACATGAAGAAGCCTCTTGTGTTAGTGGGGACCAAGACTCTGAAGAAAGACCTGATCTTGAAGAAGCCTCAGTTATGAGCAAAGTGCTTGAGCCTGAGAATGCTCAAATGCACAGTGAGATTCCAGATGTGAAGAGTGACCAAGTATGTGCTTTTGATGAAGATGAAGTTAGCATGATGGCTCCAGAGACTGAAGATTTGTCCATCACAAGATGTAGTTGTCAGTCTTGAAGATGTCATGAATGTAAAAGTCCCTGTGCCAAAAGATCTCAACTCTAAAGAAATTCAGAATCAAAAGGCAACTTGGTTCCAAAAAGGTGAAGCAGATATTACATTCCCTGTGGGAACTACCCTGCTTACAAACAAGTCTCTGTCTGTCCTAGTCATGGGCTACAAGTTTTTCCAAGAATTACTGGAGAATAACATTTACTTTCTGTTCCCCTCTACACAGTGTTGTAAGCTTCCAGCTCCAGCTCTGTTACTCATTTGCTTCATAAAGTTAACCAGGTTACTTGTAGGATGGTATTGGTGATTAGGAGTTTACACTCCCCCCCCCATATTCATGGTGGTATGGTCTATTTGCTTTGAGCATGGGGCATCTGCCTCACTCTTTATGTTTCTTAACCCAAATCTTAAGCCGAGTTCCACAATGCTCCTAGATTCAAAACTCTTTGTTCTATTAGGCTGAAGTTTTCTTTCATGTTACATTGGGGTGATTTTCCTTTCTCTGCCTTATACCTTGTATTGTATTTGAAACTCAAAGCTAGGTCTTAGTGCCTTGGTGGCGTGCAAAGTGTGAAGTCTAGAAACATAAGAAGTTAATATTGTTACTATTTTCCAGGTTCTTCTGAGGAGCCCACTGTGCCTGCTGGCACTGCCCGTTACCATGATGATGAGGAAGGAGTGGGTAAACCCCCCAAAGTGGAGAAGGACCACCCATTGCCCCGTGTGCCCCGGCGGAAGGGGGGCAAATCTGGCACCGGCTTCTCTCCTTAGATGTTCCCCCCCATAAGTTGCTGGACAGGGGAAAAGGGTGGGGGTAGACCTGGAATGTCACAGGAAACTTTCAGGAGTCTTGAAGACAAAGATCTGAGGGTAAGAAGGAGTTCCACCTGATGCTCGGGTCAGGATGTGAATTCCAAATACACTGCCAGCCCCATTACTGGGGATGCTTGGTATCTTCAGCTTGTAAAAGCAGAGATGTTTCTGTGTCATGCCCAGGCTCCCTGGTGCTACCTTGCCTTCTCTTTTACCCCTGATCCAGGCTTTCTCTCACTACAGCCCCTTCCTTTAATTGATGTTACATTTGTGGTAAACATCTGTCCCAGAGAAGCTCACAAATCTCGAGGTGCTTTCCCTCCCCCCTCCCAAGGGGATTGCATGCTTTTCCTGACTTTCCTACCTTCCTCCCGAGAGCTCACTGGAAAGGCCCTCAAGAGGCATGTTAGAGTGTTAGGTCAGCCTACAGACAGCTGACAAACAATTAATGCTAAACTGTGTCACACCAACTCATAGCCGTGTCCCCGCAGCAACTCCACCGCCTCAGGATTTTTTTTTCTCCCCCTCAAATTATTTAGACCAATGGCTCGTCAAATAGCCACTCCCAAAATTCTGTGCAGTTTTGCTCAGGACACGCCAACAGGGAAACCTCAATTCAAGCCTAACTAGCTTTTCTGGGGTCAAAATTTAGAGGAAAAAAATTAGATTTTAGTCCTGGACCAATTTTAAAGACAGCGGGTGTTCACGCTCTCCTTGTCAGTAAAACAATTAGTTAGGCACAGACACATAGTTCCAAGTAGTTAATGTCACCTGATTACAAACTCTCTTACCTATCGTCTCTGTACTTCCTCTATGCAGGACGGTACAAATTTGCGGGACTTGCTCTGGTAAAACACAGATATGGGTTATGTATGACATCCAAATTATAACTGATATTTAGGGTTAACAACTGTTAAGGTCCTTAGAATGAAGAATGTATTGTATTGAGGGATAGAAACTGATCATACAATGGGTAACAACCACAGAGCTCGAAGATTTGTGATTGTTAAAACTTCTCTGGCATTTCATCATTAATAAACATCTGTATTGTGACAGCAGCATACTCATGTTGTACAGTGTGATTTTTCTTACTTAGAATTTTAGGGGTGAGTTGGGAACTCTGAGTGATGATCTAAAGGGGAATATAAGATAGAGAAGAGAAATAAAGGGGAGAGGTTGATAGGAAATGAAAAAGGCGAGATAATATAAAAGGCAGACGGGGTGGGGAATAAAAAAGGAGGAGTGGATGATACGACATAAGAAGAAGGGGTGATGGGTAATAAAGAAGAGAAGATGATATGGGTAAAGAGTGAAGGGGATAAAGAAGGTATGACATGAAATAAAGGGAGAGATGATGAATTAAAAGGAGAGAATGATATGGGGTAAGGGAGAAGGTGATGGGGAATAAAGAGATGGCACAAAATAAAGGGGGACATGATGGCAAATAAAGAAGAGGGGTTAATATGGGATAAGGACTCAGAGCGGTGGTGAGGAATAAAGAAGGGGGATAACACTGCATAAAGGGGGTGACAGGGAATAAAAATGAGTGGATGGCATGGTATAAATGGAAGGGGTGATTGTGGATAGAAAGGAGAGGATGACATGGGATAAAGGGGAAACATAATGGTGGGTAAAGAGATAAAGTGGGTGGATTATAGTGAATAAAGAAGAGGGGATGATATGGGGTCAGGAGGAAAGAGAATAGAAAATAATGAAGATGGGAAGACATGGGATAAGGGGGGTTATCAGGAATAATGAAGAGGGACATAAAAGGGAAGGATGATGGGAAATAAAAATGGAAGAAAGATGGGAATAAAGGGGAGGGAATTAGAGGATAAGGGGAAAGGGTGATTGTAAATAAAGGGTATGCCATGAGATAAAAGGAAAAGATGGTGGATAAAGAAGAAGGGGTGAAATGGGTCAAGAGGGTGATGCGGCATAAGGAGGGTACCACATGGGATGAAGGGAATAGATTATGAAGAGAAGGGAATTGTGTAGGATAAGGTGAAAGGGTGATGGAGAATAAAGGATATGTGGCATGGCTTTAAGGGGGAAGATGATGGATGAAGAAATTGGCTTGATATGGGCTAAGGAGGGAGGAGTGATGGAGAACAAAGAAGAGAGGATGACATGGGATTATGAGGTGATGAGGGATAAAAAACAGAAGATGGCATGAGATAAAGGGAATAGACAATAGTTTATGAGCAGGAGGGAATGAAAAAGGGTAAGGGGTAAGGGTGATGGGGAACAAAGTGCAGGTGGTATGAGATAAAGGGGAGGGATGATGGTGGATAAAAAAGACAGGATGATACAAGGTAAGAAGGAGGTGTGATGGAAGATAAGATGAGATGACATGGGGCAAGGGGGTAACCAGGAATAAGGAATGGGGGTAATGGTATAAGAGAAAGATGATAGGGAATAAAGAGGAGAGCGTGATATATGATAAGGGGGAGGGAACATAGGGTAAGGGGAGGTGTGATTGTGCATAAAGAGGAAAGGATGGCATGGGATAATGGGGAAGAATAATCCAATAAAGAAGAGCAGATGACATGAGATGAGGAAGGGTAACGGAGAATAAAGAATAAAGAAGAGAAGATAAAATGAAATTAAAGGGGGAGATCATGGAGAATAAAGAGGAAAAGATGACAGGGATAAGAAAGAGAAGTGTTATAGAGTAATATGAGGGCATGACATGAGAAAAAGAGGGAGAAGATCCTGAATAAAGAGTAGGTGTTGGCATGGGATAAAGGAGAGATAAATAAGGAGTGGATGACATGGGGTAAGGAGGAGTGGTGATGGGGAATAAAGTACAGGAGATGGCAAGGGATAAGAAGGAAGGGCACTTGGGAATTAATAGGAGACTATGACATGAGATAAGGGGGGAGTGGTGGAGAATAAAGTGCAGGGGATGTATAAGGGGAAGAATGATAGGGACAAAGAGAAGGAGGCAACATGGAATAATAGAAGAGGACGATGATAGAGGTTTATAGACAGCAGGCATGTAACAGGTTCCTCTTATAATAATTTTGTAATAATTACAATGACAGTTAATGCATGTGAAATTATTCCAAAATATCTGGTATCATTACAAGGTTTACATGCATTTATTTAACTTAATAGTCACACTGATTCTAGGAGATACATGTTGTTGCCATCTTCATAAAACTGAAGCATAGAGAGGTTACATAATCTGCCAAAATACAACGCTCATTTGTAGACAAGTAGCCTGCTTTCAAACCTGGGTTGGTTAAATACTAGATTCTATTGGGCAGGTCACATGGATGGGTGGGGGTATTTGCTCTCTACACAGAATAAGCTGTTGGACTAAAAAATTATGCCCTAACAGATTCTTGTATTTGTATGTGGGTGGTACATTGTATGTTAATTGTCATAGCAAGGCTGTCTTGCCCAAGGAAAGAAGTCTGGGGATATGCCTTAGAAGAGTTTCTGAGTGCAATTCCACAATTTCTAGGGGTGAAGATAGTAAGACAGGACCCACATAGTGTTTACTTACATTTTTGCTCACTTAAATAAAGACCCACCCCCACCAAACAGTCAAAAATACCTAGGTAATTAACGAAAAAGCAAATCATTTCAACACAATCACTTTACTTTCCAGATTTCCTAAAATGAAGGTTTCTCATGTTCTTCCCCTATCAGACTACCATCTGAGGAACTGTGGCTGTGTTGGCATCTATGTAGTTAGTTTTGTAAACCTTTTTCCAAAGGTCAGCTCACAGACTTCCTTGATGTTCCAAGTCATGTTCTCAGCCTGAGTGGCATGTCAGACACTGCCCATACATCCTGACTTCTCCAGTCTATAGATTTCAGCATTCCACCCATCCCAAGTTATGTGTACCTCTAATGAGATGAGCTCCAATACCTCTGAGACCCAAATCGTCTAACAATGTTTGAATCTCCCAACATTTGCTCTTGGTCTGGAATGGGGAGTCCTGTTAGGCCTGAAACGACCAGGGCACAAGGCCTAGTGGAGCTTCCTGAGCCTAGCTAGAGTCTTTGACCTATCACGTACTCATAGGAGTGAGTCAGCAAAACTGCCTCTGCACAGTTACTGCTAACATGGTGAAATATCATTGGCCCTTACACCTCACGCCATCCTGAGGTCCCTGCCCTCTTTCTCTTTATTACATGACTGATACATAAAACCCGCTCCTGCGTCCACAGGCTCCCTTGCCTAGGAGGGAGGTCTGAGATGTGGACACTCACCATCCTGCTCAGCCCGGGGAAGAGAGCAGCTGGACCAGCCCTACCTTCTGGGGGACCCAGAAGAGTCCAAGGCCCAGTGTCCCCTCTTTCACTTATTTCCTATCCAATCAGGATCCCGGGGCAAATTGATTTAGCAGTGAGTACATTTTCATACCATGGTCCTCCAAATGCCACATCTGTATTATTTATCCTCAGCTTTATAGGTCCCTCTAAACACAAGACCACACCAGTTCCATCTTGAACATCGTGGGAAGAAGGAACCACATGTGAGATATTGGTATTTCCACCAGTGAAAGCTATTCTTCACATGCCCTATCACCCCATCATTGCCTTTCTCCCTTTACTTCCTCTCTTGTACTGGTTTCATCATCACTCACTTCGAATAAGAAGCTCTTTCAGTGTATGCTAACCCTACAACATACGGAAGGCGAGGATGTCATTTTTTCACTAGATCCAAGATAAACAATAAATGGGTGTTTATTGGGGAACACTTACACAGAAATACACGAAGAACCACCGGAGTGCTTCTCTGTCCTTCCTATCAGATCCACTGACCCACCAAAAGGGAAAGCCGCACCTCAAGCTTCCCTCTTTCCACAGCCAAGTTGCAAGTTCACTGCAAAACTGCTACACTATACAGTGGCATAAATTCTTATTTCTTTCTCTCTTTATTTATTTAAAAAAATTTTTAACTATTGATCCCAGTTCCCTCTCCTTCCCTCCCTCCCTCCCTCTTTCCCTCTCTCCCACCCTCCCACCTCTTTCCCACCCTCCCATGCCCCACCACCACTCTCCCCTCTCATCCCCGCCACTCCACATGTAGGGTGATGCCTTCCAGGTGGGGTCATATGAACCTGTCAAGTCATTTGGAGTGGGGACTAGGACATCTCTCCTGTCTCTAGGCTAAGGGAGTGTCCCTTCACGGGGAATGTGCTCCCAAAGTCCTTTTGTGCACCAGGAATATATCCTGGCTCCACTGTCTGAGGTCCCTTAGACTGCTCAGTCCTTCTAACTGAGACCCATGTTCAGGGGGTCTGAATCAGTCCTATTTGGATTCCCAGCTATCAGTCTGGGGGCCCGTTAGCTCCTCCTTGTTCAGGTCAGCTGTCTCTATGTGTTTCTGCAACCTGGTCTTGTCCTCTACATCTGCATCTGGATTCTAGTTCGACTCTGTGTTTAGTTGTTGGTGTCTGCTTCTGTTTCCATCAGCTAGTCGATGAGGGCGTTATGATGGTGGATACGTTAGTCGTTGATCTTATTATCAGGGAAGGGCACTTATGGTAGCCTTTCCAAAGTTGCTCAAATTGTTAGTTGGGGATAAGTCTAGTCTTGTAGGTCTCTGGACATTTCTATAGAGTCAGTTTTATCTTCAAACCTATAATGGCTCCCTCTTTTATGCTCTCTCTGTCTCTGTCTCTGTCTCTGTTCTCTCATCTATCCCTCCCCTGACTCAATCTTCCTAATCCCAGTGCTTTCCCCTCCTCCCCTTCGCTTTCTTCTAGCTCCATCTCCACTCATTGCCCCCCCTCCCAATATGCTCAGGAGACATTGTTCCTTTCCCCTTCTGTAAGGGACATTACATGAATCTCTTAGAATCTTCCTTGTGTCCTAGTTTCTCTGGCTGGAGAGATGGCTCAGTCATTAAAGACTAGGATCAAAACCAAAAACAAATTCTTATTTCTTAAAGGAAATCGATGCCATTTGAACTTCTTTTCCTCCAGTGTACAAATCACGATTGTAGTTCAATTACTGCACTTGCATTCTTCTCTCCCTGATACCCCCATTATCTCGCTGATAGTGTTATTAGTTTACTTATGTGAATCTTTCCTTATCACAAGGTATTTACTTGGCCAAAGGTATCTCCCATTTGCAATAACTGTGTTTTCAATCTTTCATCACCATACCAAGTGCCATACATCTGTTAATGTGGTGTGAGGGCTCTGTCTCCCCTTCCCCTAGGAGGTATATAATAACATGTTTACTCAGTCCACCAATGTACAGACTGTACCAATATTCAATTTGATGAACAAATGAGTTTTTATGGTTGGGGTTACTATCAGGAATATTGGTAAGGGGTTACATAAAGGCAGCTACATTACTAAAAAGTTCACCTCAACACTGGTGACAATGTGACTCTAGAGCTCTCTATGCAGTTTCAACGTAGCTCAACATACTAATACCCTTCATTTCTCTGGTTTGCCGGTTCACATTCTCCATTTCCAACAACTGTTTAATCCTCTTTATTAAGGGGCTCAAGAATATTCTAAGTATGGGGGAGGTAAAAACATGATCAAAATATATTTTATGAAAAATAAATATAGAAATAATAGTTTTAAGTTTCTATTCTCCTGAGCATGTGAACTTTTGTTTACCTCCCAAGAACCATGAGCCTCCTCTCCCTAGAGTAAATATTTCAGTTTACTCTTTGGAGGGAATGTTACAGTTCGAAGGAAAATGCCCTGCAACAGCTGGATGGAACAATTTATTCAGTATTTTTCTTACTTCTCACTGTTTTTTCACTCTCTGCTAATTAGACACCTGTTTCCAAAACTTCGATGAGCTAATTGTGGAAGTGGTAACCACCAATAGCTTATCATTATATTTAATATGTATTTAATTTTAATTAAACATTTTTATTTTGATTTAATTGTAGATGAACTTTCAGTTTTAAGCCTCAATGTTGAGGAGTTTGATAGATGGCTCACACCATGTGTACTCTAGCTACAGGAGACCTGTTGCTCTCTTCTGATTTCCTGGGGCATCAGGCATGCACATGTGAGCAAAAAACTTGTATACAAAATAAATAAATTCTTGAAAAAGGAATAAATGTTGCAATCAGGCATCAAATCATTTGCTTTACTGCTAGCACTCAGGAAGTAGCAGGAGAAAATTAAGAGTTCAGGTCTACCAGATAGATCATAATAAGATGTGTTCTCAAAAATGAAATGGGAGAAGATGGGAACCAATGCAGAGAGGTTCTTTGTATTGTCTACTAATTTCATACAGCAGAAACACCTTGCAAATGTAGAATGCAATATTATAGCTAAGGTGCTGAAATCAATATAACTCAGATACAATAAAGGTCAATCACTACCAGCATCAATTCCCACAGGGGATTTTCTTGATTGTATATTAATGCAGGAAGACCAAACCCTCTGTAGACAGTGCTATCACTAAGAAGTTTGGTTTGGGCTGTATTAAAAATGTAGATGAGTAAGGAAGGGTGAAACAATAAGAAACACTCATCCATGGTTTCTGCCTCCAGGTTCCTGCTTTGAGCTCATGTGCTGGTTTCCTAGATAATGATGTAACCTATAAGCTGAAATAAAGCCGTTCTTTCTTGAAGCTGTTTGTAGTCATGTTTATCATAACAACAGAAAGACATTGAGGACATATAGAGATTTGAGAAAATAATGTGTTTTCATTTCTCTGGAATAAACGTTCAGATGTACAGCTGTAGGCTCTAGATCTATAAGGAGCCAGGCAACTGTTTTTCAGAGCTAATACATGACTATATGTTCCCACTAGCAATATATGAGTGATACAATTGCTCTGCGGATTTTCAACATTTGATTATATTACTCCTCTACTGAACCCACACTGATAATTGTGCTGTGATAAATTATTGTAGTTTCAATTTATTTGAATTTACTTAATACTGAAAGATTTTGGACATCGTTCTGTGAGTTTATGTGCCACTTATACACTCTTCATGTAGATAAATGTTTGTTCATATGGATTTTTACTCCAGCAATATTTGGTGAGAGAGTGTACTTTATCAAATTGCTTTTGTGCATTTGACAAAATCACTTAGTTGAGTCTTTTGGAAGTTTTTTTTTTCTATTTTTTATATATATTTATTTTATATAACAAATCCATTTAAATGAAAACAAACATTTATAGACAATATTTGGGAATTTGGGCGTTGTTCTTTCCAAACTACTTCCTGCTGGTAAGGGGCGCTGTCATGGGGGATTCTAAGAAGATTCAGAAATCCTGGCTGTAGTCTGTAAGGCTGCTTTGTCCAGCTGTTTTGAATGTAAGATCATCTGATACTCTGTTTCAGGTGGTCTGGCTTGATCAAACCACATTAGTCAGGAAGGAATCCACATCTTTTCATTTTCTGTGGAAACAAAACTAGAAATCTTTTTCCCTAGTAACTTGTCCTTGAACTTAAATTTTGGAGTCAAAGCATTTTTTTAAATTTAATTTATTATTTTACATGTCGATCCCAATTCCCTCTCATTCCCAACTCCCTCCTTCCCTCCTTCCCTCCCTTTTACCCTCTCTGCCCTCTCACATGCACTCTAAACTCCCTCCCCTCCCATCCCCCCAACCCAATTCCATATGTAGGGGAATGCCTCCAGTTGGGGTCATGTAGATCTGACAGGTCATGTGAAGTAGGGACTAAGGCTTCTCTCCTATCTCTAGAATAAGGCAGTTATCCCTCCATGGGGGATGTGTTCCCAAGGAACTTTTGTGCACTAGGTACTTTTTTAATTTAAATTTGAAACAAGCTTGTTTTACATGTCAATCCCAGTTCCCGCACCCTACCGTCCTGCCCTGTTCCCTCAACCAATTCCCATCCTATCCCTTTTCTTCTCCCCAGGGAGGCTGAATTCTTCCATGGGGGGGGTCTTCAAAGTCTGTCTCATCATTTGGAGCAGGGCCCAGGAGTTCCCACATGTGTCTAGGCAGAGGGAGTATCCCTCTATGTGGAATGGGCTCCCAAAGTCCATTCCTATACTAGGGATAAATACTGATCCACTATCAGGGGCTTTCATTTTTACTCCATTGTACTGTACCTGTTGTTGTATCAACCACAAATTATGTTGCTCATTTTAACTTTAGACTACCTTTTAATATTGAGGAGTGTGTGTTGTCTGACTTTATACTTCAGTATTGCCTTGGTCATTTCAATGTTCATTTACAGTCTAGAATAAATAAATTACATTTATAAGTGTCATTCATGTTTAACACAACTATAATCCATATAAATGGATCACACTTTTAAAGAAATTCCAATTGTTAATTGACAAAATATACAGGAAAGTCGTGAATTGCTATATGTTGACATTCTATTCTGTGTATTTGAAATACTAGTATATTTGTTGATAAGCAAAACAGCTGGGGTATTGGCTGGATTGCTTTGGATAGCATTGAATATAAAGTTGGGAAGAACTGGTATTTACAATATTGAATTTTGAATTTATAAACACATTTATTTACATGTTCTTATATTCTTTGGTTTATTTGATCAGTATTTTCAATTTCTTCTGTGCTATACATACATACATACATACATACATTTACATGCTTTTTACTACTATTAGAAGTGGTATTGTACTTTTTAAAAATTCTAGTTGTTCATTTAGAATATATGGG
Organism: Phodopus roborovskii; assembly: GCF_943737965.1. Classification (NCBI taxonomy): domain Eukaryota; kingdom Metazoa; phylum Chordata; class Mammalia; order Rodentia; family Cricetidae; genus Phodopus; species Phodopus roborovskii. The sequence goes on along the minus strand of NW_026125934.1, from coordinate 317,123 downwards.
AATGGAGTGGATTCCTGTATATTGACAGTCTATTCTGTACCTTTGAAATGTTAGTTTGTTCAAGGAAACTTTTCTTTCGTCTCTCTCTTTTTGGAATTCTTCTTTTTTTGTTACATTTATTGTAGTTTCCTATATGAACAATGATTATTTTAGGGGGAAATTATGTAGTTTAACTCTTTTAAAAATGATGCTGGATGGAGAATTCCTTTATGATTTTTTTGATCATGTTAAATGACTTTCCCCTCTTCTCCTAGTTTATGGATTTGACCATGAGTAGGAGTTTAGTTTTCTCAAGAGATTTTTTGTTTATGTAACCATATACCTTTTCTACTTTAGCTTTGAATGTGAAGGATTATAATATCCAATTTTCAAGTATTGAACTAGCCTTGCTAAGGCAAGATTAATCCCGCTTATTAATGATGTCTAATTATCTTTATACGTTCTTATGTATCATTTGGTTTTGTTGGCAAATTTGTAGTTTATTTTCCTAGAATACTTTTTTCTACAGTCTCCTTTCTTATAATATTCTACTCTAATTTTGGTGTGAAGTTAATTCTAACCTCATGCTATAGTGTTCTCTCTGCTTCTGTTTTCTGGGAAATGATTATGGCAAATGTACCATTATCATTCTTTAAATATTTGAAAGAACTCATAGGTGAAAGTAAGAGAGACTAATAAATAATTTTCAGAAGATTTTAGATGACTGACAACACATATAGGGACTTTTGGACCATTTCTTTCTATTCAAGCAATATTTCTTTTCTTTGAGTTTTAGTAATTTGCCTCCTTAATTTTAACCAAAGTTATAAAGTGTGCTAATACAGGTTTTATTTCTCTATTTCTGTATTATTGTTTTACTACACGTGGAATCAGCAATGGGTAACTCCTCTTTCATCTGACATTGGAAATTTGGATTATATAATCTTATTGTTGGTGAGCTTGGCTATGGCATTTTCAATATTATTGTCTTCAAAGATTTAGCAGATGTATTGAATGGGGGAAATGGGGAGGACTTTAGGTGGAAATGGGAGAGAAAGGGTAATGAAGAGGGAGAGAGAGGAAGGACTATGAATTGTTCTAAGGGTGTTTGAGAAAACCAGAGGAAGACACATTATTTTATAACCTTAGTTTTTATAACGGAGTTATGCTTTATACCACATGAAGGGATAATCTTTCCCTAAGAGACAGACTATCTAAAATAACTTCCGGGCCAGATATGGCAAATCTCCTTTTAAGTTATTTATCGAAGCTCCATAAACAATATAGGCTATTACTGTTGCCCTTAGTGCATCCTAGAACTTAGAGGTAAAACTATGCTGCTGGAAATACCACAAACTTCAGGAATGGGGCGTGGAAGAATGGAAGAATAGGCCTTGTTCTGATCCAGAAGTCTCTTCTCTGGGGAATAGCTTTTATACTGTCAGAAGGTGCTATGCAAGCTCAAGAGTGAAAAGCAGTCAAAACCCCTACCCAGCTGTAAATCCTACAAACCACAGCAATGACCAACCTAGTAAGATATTTCTAATTGCTCATTAGTGGCATTTTTTTCTTGGGAGTAACCAATAGCCATCTTATTGGACTTCAGGTCTTCTCAGTGGGAGGGAATTCATGCCAAGCCAAGTACTTGAGGCCAGAAATATCATAGACTCTAGAGGTGACTCTACTGCTGTCATTTTCCAAATGAGTATAATTTATTACTTCATTCTAAATACTTACATTTTAATTAATGTTTATTTAAATTAAAAACAATCTTATTTCACATACCAATCAGAGTTCCCTCTCCCTTGTGTCCTCCCATTCCCCTCATTCCACCCCCATCCACTCCTCAGGGAGGGTGAGGCCTCCCATGGGGGATCATCAAAGTCTGTCACATCATTTGGGGCAGGACCTAGGCTCTTGCCTGTGTATTTAGGCTAAGGGAGTATCCCTCCAAGGGAGTAGCCTCCCAAAGTCCTTTTGTGCACCAGGGATACATCCTGGTTCTTCTGTCAGAGGTTCCTTAGACTGCCCAGGCCTTCTAACTGATACCCACGTTCATGGGGTCTGAGTCAGTCCAATGCTTGTTTCCCAGCTATCAGTCTGGGGGCCCACTAGCTCCCCCTTGTTCAGGTTAGTTGTTTCTGTGGGTTTCTGTAGCCTGGTTTTGACCCCTTTGCTCATCACTCATCCTTCTCTACAGCTGGATTCCAGGAGTTAGGCTCAGTGCTAAACACTTATAGTGTGGCTCTCACCCTTCATCAAGTAGCTTCTTTTTGCACCAGAGACCATTATAGAAATATACAATTGCTCCACACACAGAGAACAAGTGACCATAGAAGGCCGGCAGCCTCAACTGATACATCTGTCATCCACTACTAAACCCAAGGTTCAGGAGAAATCATGGAAGAGGGATGAGAAAGTGTGTACAAGGAAGAATGACCAGGATATCTCCTGCTGGATAGTGTCTTCTAGATATTTCACAGAGATGCTGCAACCATGAAACCTCAGCAATAGGGTTGCAGAAACAAGACCAACAGTATGACACATCAGTCAACAAGCCAAGGTAGGTGGAGGAAATTTGTCAAAGACTCATCCCTAGATAAAAAGCCACAATATCCAGTGGCTTCTAAGTGAGGAAGAATTATATTTTCCATTGACAGGAATCCTGATAAACAATCAACCTTAAACAATCATCCCCAAACACAAGTATATATGCATACACACAACACTAAATGGACTCAGTAATGTGTATGTGTGTGTGTGTGTGTGTGTGAGAGAGAGAGAGAGAGAGAGATGTAACAGACTAATTGTACAATTAGCTGAGTTATGAGACTAACCTAGATGTCCAACAGAAGAGGAATGGATAAAGAAACTTGATATAGGCACAATTTTTTGATTAGCCATGAAGAACAACGTTATGTTGTTTGTAGGAAATGATCGTAAGTGAATCAGTCCAGCTTCTGAAAGACAAATATGTGCTTCCTAGATTTCATATCTACATTAAATTATGTATGCATATATGACATGGAAGTGGGAGCAAACTGACTAAGGTAAGAAAGAGAATTAATGGGAGGGAGAATTGAAAAGGGGGAAGAAAGGGAGAATATGCTCCATGTACAATGTGTACTTGAAGGGAATGTGCCTGTGACACAGAACCAGTCATAGTGAATGTAGACAATGAAAAAATGAAATTGCTTGGAGGTTGGAGAAGAGCTCTATGAAATGCCATGTTCCAGATGTCACATTGCTGTTCTAACCACAAACATGCAGCAAATTTGGCTACCTGCATCAGACTTCTATAACAGCAGGGAAAACAGAAAAAGGCATGGGAACAGGAGGAGGGCTAGTAAGGAAGAAGAAGGGGGGGGAGAGGTATGAGAGAGAATAGTGGGAGATGCATATGATTACAATACACTCTATATTCTAATAAAACTTTCAAAATACCAATAAATATAATGATAATGAATTGTCTTTGTTTTAATTGATTTTTCTCTATTACTTTCCTACTATTACTGTCAGTTTGTGCTCAATTATTAAAATTAATTTTAAGTTACTATGCAAAATAATGGGTTTCATAATGATTTTCTGAAATGCATACATCGATGTACTTTGTTATTATTTATTTCCATATACTACCCTCCCCAGCCACTCTTTTCCCCCTCTTGTTGGTCCCCTTCCTTTAAATAGCACCCCCTTTTCATGTCATGTGACCTTATTCTATTTCCCCTGCTTCTCCACTCCAACCCTTTTAAACTTCTTAGTTCCCCTCTGATTTGATTTTTTAAAATTATTTAATTTCTTCTAATTGCTTTCGTTGTTCATTTTACAGTTCCCTCAGGTAGAAGCTGGCGCTCTTCATGTTAGAGTGTCATAGTTTTCTAGTATATATGCATTTAGTGCTGTCTGTTTTCCTTTTAGCTTGATTTTGTTGTTTGCCGCAAATTTTTATAAATAGAATTTTCCTTTTTTCTTAATTAAAACTATTTAAAAGTTGTGTTTAGATGTGTTTATTGGCCCACATGTTACATAAAAGTGAATTTTCAATTTCCAAATATTTGTGATTTTAAGATATCTTTTTTGTTATGGGTTTGACTTTACTTTCATCACCATCTAAGTATATATTTTGTGTGATTTTAATTATTTTAAATTGGTAAGGTGTTTTTATTTAAAAAATATTTTTAGATCACTCAGAAGTTCATAGTAAAATTGTTATAATTTACAGATATTTCAGACATACCTTTTATCACATATGTGTAGAACCTTATCCATTATCAATACTTCCTACCAGGGTGGTATATTTGTTGTAAGTGATGAATTATGTGGGTCCATCACTACCACTCAACTCAAAGACTATTGTTTATATTATTCTTGGTATTATACATTTTGTGGGTTTGGACTAGTATTTAACAAATAACATGCATCCTTCATGATGGTGTTAGCTAAGATATATTCACAGCCTTACTTGCTTTGTGTTCCTCCACTCATTAATTCTTCCACTTATTAATCTCCATTGATTTTTATGGTCTTCATAGTTTGTCAGAAAATCTTAGTGTTGAAAACACATAGTACAATCCCTTTCTGGAAGTGTTTCTTCCACTTAGTAATATTTCCATCAGGTATTTTCATGGCTTGATGGCTCATTTCCTCTTAACACTGAATCATATTCTTCTGCCTAGATGTACCACAATTTATCCATTCATCTATAGAAGTACATCTTTGTTTTATGACCCCAAATATGGTTTATCTTAATTAATGTTCCATGCATATTTGAGAAGAATGTGAATTCTGCTGTGGGGTTAAATTTAATAAATGTCTAATAGGTCAAGTTCACTAAAAGTGCTATTGAGATAATCTTTATCCTTACTGATTTTTTGTCTGCTTAATCTATCATTATCACTAATGATTTCCCCTGTTCTAGAGTCAGTCTTGTTTAACTATGGCAGTGCTAGTGCTAATGTGGTGTAACTTTCCTTATATCTTTCTCTTTCAACTACACTTATCTTTTCTAGCAGAGGTTTTCTTAAACTACTCAGTTCTTATTGGTCTTAGTGCTGCATTTTGATCAGGGACATTTAGAAATATTGTTTCTATATTTATATTAAAGTTGACTAGATTTATATTTTCTATTTGTTGTAAGAGGTACTTTTCTGCACTATCTGATCTTAATTGAGCATTTTACCTGATTCCATTTTAGCTCTTCCATTAGAGTATCAATTATGCATACATATTTCAAAAATTATTCAGAGACTGTATTAACTTCACTTCATGTATTTTAATTAATTTAGGTCTACCTGAAATAGGATTATTGGTTATCATTTAGTGAAGGTACTTCACAACAGTGTACTTCAAATACTTCCCTTCTGTCCATTAACAATTTTTTTTTTAATTTCACTTATCAGTACGGATTCAGGCATTATGCTGGCCTGTCTGTCTTGCAAAAAATGCAAGAAATGAACAAATCTCTTAAAGAAAGCAAGGAAAGCCAAGAAAAGACAATCAAACAAATGAAGGACACAATTCAAACAGTCTAAGGCCTGAAAACTGAAATAGAGACTATAAAGAAAACAAAAACTGAGGGAGTACTGGAAATAGAAAATCTGGGTAAGCAATCAGGAACTATGGATGCAAGCATAACCAAAAGAATACAAGAGATGGAATGGAGAATCTCAGGTGCTGAAGATAAATAAGAGGAAATAGATTCATCGACCAAGGGAATCTTAAACCCAACAAATCCTTAACACAAAACATCCAGGAAAGTTTGGACACAGTGAAAAGGCCAAACCTAAGAATAATAGGCATAGAATAAGGCAAAAAAGCCCAGCTCAAAGGCGCAGAAAATATATTCAACAAAAACCACTGAAGCAAACTTTCCCAATCTCAAAAAGGACATGCCTATGAAAGTGCAAGAAGCATACTGAACACCAAAGTGGACCCCTTGCCACATAGTAATCAAAACACCTAACATAGAGAACGAAGAAAGAATATAAAGAACAGTGAGGGGAAAAGGCCAGGTAACATATAAAGGCAGACCTATCAAAATTACACCTGACTTCTCCATGGAAATTCTGAAAGGCAGAAGGCCCTGGATAGATGGCCTACAAACAGTAAGAAACTATGGCTGCCAGACTAGACTACTATACTCAGCAAAGCTTTCAATAACTATAGATGGAGAAGCCAAGATATTCCATGACAAAAACAGACATACACAATACATATCCAGATATCCATCCCTATAGAAAGTTATGGGAGGAAAACTCCAACAAAAGGAAGTTAACTACAGTCACAAAAACATAGGCAATAGATAATTCCATTTTACCAGAAGCCAAAACAAAAATCAGGGTAAATCTACACACAATACCATTACCAACAAATCCAAAACAAACAAGAATTAACGATCAATGGTCCTTAATTTCACTCAAGATTAATGGTTTTAACTTGCCTATAAAAATACACATGCTAACAGAATTTATATGAAGACCGAATAGCTCCTTCTGCTGCATACAAGAAACACACCTCAACTTTAAAGACAGATGTGACCTCAGAGTAAAGGATTGAGAAAAGATTTTCCAATCAAATGGACCCAAGAAGCAAGCAGGTGTAGCTATCCTAATATCTAACAAATTAGATTTCAATCTAAAATCAATCAAAAGAGATGAGGAAGGACATTTCATGTTCATCACAGGAAAAATTCATCAGGATGAAGTGTGAATTCTAAACATCTATTCCCCAAATACAAAGACACCCACATCAGTAAAAGAAACATTACTAAAACTCAAATCCCACATATATTCATAAACTTATAGTGGGAGACTTCAACAGCACCCAACTCTCAACACTAGACCGGACACCAGGCAGAAAGTTAACAAAGAATGAAAAGAACTAACAGAAGTTATGACCCAATTGGGTTTAACAGACATCTATAAAAACATTCTATCCAAACACATAAGACCTTTTCTGAAATTGACAACATACTCTGTCACATAGCAAATGCCTACAGATACAAAAAATTGGAAGAACCCCTGTATCTTATCAGACCACCATGCTTTAAATTTAGAATTCAACAACAACACAACTTACAGACATGCTACAAACTTATGGAAACTGCACAATGCACAATTGCACCATTCCTGGGCCAAGGAAGAACTAAAGAAATTAAATTAAAAAAATAAAGAATTTAAAGACTTCCTAGAATTCAATAAGAATGAAGACGCAACACACCAAACACATGGAACACTTTGAAAGCAGTAGTGAGAGTAAAGATCAGAACATATCCATGCTGGAAGGCTCTACCTTGTACTCTGTAATAAAGTTGAGTTGGTTCACCAAAAACAAAAACAAAAACAAAAAACAAAACAAAACAAAAAAAAAAAAGATCAGAGCACTAAGTGGCCACATGAAGAAAGTGAAGAACAATCACATTAGAGAATTAACAGCACAACTGAAAGCTCTAAAACTAAAAGAAGCAAACTCACCCCAGAGAGTAGACACCAGCAAATAATCAAATTGAGGGATGAAATTAAAGTAGAAACCATAGAAACAATTAAAAAAAAAAAACAACAAACAAACAAATAAAAAAAATCCCAATGCAACAAAGAGTTGATTCTTCAAGAAAATCAACAAAATAGACAAAAACTTTATCCAAAAACACCAAAAGAAGAGAAGGAATCTGTAAATTAGCAAAATCAGAAATAAAAAGGGGTACATAACAAAGGAAACTGAGAATATCCAGAGACCCTTCAGTCACACTTGGAAAACCTGTACTCTACAATATTCTAAATTTTAAAGAAAATGGATAATTTTCTGGATAGCTATCACCAAAATTAAATCAAGAGCAGATGAGCTTGATTTAACAGTAATGAAATAGAAGCAGTCATCAAAATCTCCCAACCAACCAACCAACCAACCAACCAACCAACCAACCAAAACAAAACAAAACAAAAAAACTAGAAACAACAAAACAAAACAAAAAAAAACAACCAAACAAAACCCCAGGGCCAAATGGTTTCAGTGAAGAAATCTACCAAAAATTCAAAGAAGAGCTAACACCAATACTTCTCAAATTCTTCAACACAATAGATGCAAAAGGTTCATTGCCAAAGTTTTATTATATATATATATATATATATATATATATATATATATATATATATATTTTTTTTTTATATAACCAAGTCCATTTAAGTGAAAACAAACATTTATAGACAATATTTGGGAATTTGGGTGTCCTTCTTTCCAAACTACTTCCTGCTGGTAAGGGGCACTGTCATGGGGGATTCTAAGAAGATGCAGAAATCCTGGCTGTGGTCTGCAAGGCTGCTTTGTCCAGCTGTTTTGAATGTAGAATCACCTGGTACTCTGTTTCAGGTGGTCTGGCTTGATCAAACCACATTAGTCTGGAAGGAATCCACATCTTTTCATTTTCTGTGGAAACAAAAATAGTTATCCTTTTCCCCAGTAACTTGTCTTTGAGCTTAAATTTAGGAGTCAAAGCATTTTTTTAATTTAATGTATTATTTTACATGTCGATCCCAATTCCCTTTCTCTCCCTCCCTCCTTCTCTTCCTCTCTCCTTCCCTCCCTCCTTCCCTACTTCCCTCCCTTTTACCCTCTCTGCCCTCTCAAATGCACTCTAACTACCCTCCCCTCCCATCCCCCACCCCAATTCCATATGTAGGGGAATGCCATCCAGTTGGGGTCATGCAGATGTGACAGGTCATGTGAAGTAGGGACTAGGGCTTCTCTCCTGTCTCTAGGTTAAGGCAGTTATCCCTCCATGGGGGATGTGTTCACAAGGTCCTTTTGTGCACCAGGGATACATCCTGGCTCCATTGTCTGAGGTCCCTTAGACTGTTCAGTCCTTCTGGCTGAGACCTATATTCGGGGGGGGGGCTTGAGTTGTCCCATGCTGACTTCCCAGCTATCAGTCTGGTGGCCCATTAGCTCCTCCTTTTTCAGGTAAGCTGTCTGTATGTGTTTCTGACGCCTGGTCTTGTCCTCTCCATCTGCATCTGGGTTCTACTTCGACTCAGTGTTTATGTATGCTCCTGTTTCCAACCGGCATTAGTTGAGAGCTCCATGGATAAGTTAGTTGTTGATCTCACTCTCCAGAAGGGCATTTATGGTAGCCTTTCCACGGAAGCTCAAATTGTTAGTTGGCAGCAGTCTTGTAGTTCTCTAGACCTTTCTTTGTGTTAAGTTTTATCTTCAAACCAATATTGGCTCCCTCTTTTATGTTCTCTCTCTCTCTCTCTCTCTCTCTCTCTCTCTCTCTCTCTCTCTCTCTCTCTCTCTCTCTCTCTCTCTCTCTCCTGTCTTCTATTCTTAACAGGGCTCAATCTTCCTGGTCTCACGTGTTTTCCATTCCTCCTCCTCTTTTTCTCCTACTTCTCTCTCCATTCGCTGCCCCCCCCACTTCCTCTGTGCTCTGGAGGACTTGTCCCTTCCCGGTTCTGTGAGGGACTTTATATGAATCTCTTAGAACACATCTTGTATCCTAGTTACTCTGGTGGTGTGAATTATAGGCTGGTGATCCTTTGCTCTATGTCTAAAATCCATATATGAGTGAGTACATACCAAGTTCCTCTTTTTGTGACTGGGTTACCTCATTCTGGCTGGTTTCTTCAAGTCCCATCCACTTGCCCGCAAATAACAAATAAACTTAAGAAAGTCAAAGGATATAATATTGATGGTCAAACATAAAATGTGTTTCTATATGTTAAAAAAAATACAATTGGAATTCCAAAAGTATCAATAAACATTAAGTATATAGGACTAATTTTCCCTTTTTTATTTAAATTAAAAAACAATCTTATTTTATATATCAATTCCAGTTCCCCCTCCCTCCCATTCTCCTATGCAGGAAAATGGATGGAACTACAAAAAAAAACCATCCTCAGTGAGGTATCCTAGTCATAAAAAGAAACGTGGTATGTACTCAATTATATATGGATTTTAGAGACAGAGCAAATGATCACCAGCCAGAGATGCTAGAAAACAAGGAGGACCCTAACAGAGAAAAGAAAAGAGATAAGATCTTCTGAGAAATTGGGAGTGGGATGTAGAGGTGAGAGAGAGAGATAGGAGAAAGAGAAGGAGAGAAGAGGAGACCATGAGGGAGCAGGAAGATCGATTCAGGGAAGAATAGAGGAGAGCAAGAAAAGGGAAACTATAACAAAGGGAGCCATTATAGGTTTAAAGAGAAATACAACACTAGGGAAATATCCAGAGACCTCCAAGGATGATACCAACTAACAATCTAGGCAACAGTGGAGAGGCTACCTTAAATACCCTTTCTCTATAATGAGATTGATGACTGCCTTACATGCCATCCTAGAGCCTTCACCTAGTAGCTGACAGAAATAGAAGAAGACACCCACAGCTAATCACTGAGTCGAACTCCTGGACTCCAGTTACAGAGAGGGGGAAGTGATGAGCAAAGGGGTCAAGACCAGGCTGGGGAAACCCACAGAATCAGCTAATATGAAAGGGCGAGCTCAAGGACTTCAGAATGATAACTGAGAAACCTGCATAGGACTGACCCAGACCTCCTGAACATGGGTCTCAGTTAGGAGGCCTGGGCAGTCTAAGGGACCTCTGACAGTGGAACCAGGATGTATCCCTGGAGCACAAAAGGACTTTGGGAACACATTCCCCCATGGAGGGATACTCCCTTAACCTAGAGACAAGGGGGAAGACCTAGACCCTGTCCCAATTGATTTGACAGATTTTGATGACCCCTTATGGAAGGCCTCACCCTCCCTGGTAAGTGAATGGGTGATTGGATGGGGGGTGGTGGTCTGTGGAGGGCATGGGATGATGTAAGGGATAGGGACCTGGGACTGATATGTGAAATAGGAAAATAATCTTAAATAGAAACACTTTAAGTATAAAATTCTAACACAATAACTTAAAAAGAAAAAACAAGTTAATTTAGATCATCTAATGATAATAAAACTGGCCACCATTCTTCTGACTATTATTATTATTATTTTTCTCCTATGTCAGGATATCTTTGAATATTTGTTATATTATTAAGATACTTCTGGAACAAAATGCTTCTTGGTTTCATCTAAGGTACTCTTTCCTTCCTTCCTTTTGGAAAGCTAATTTTATTGAGTATTGAATCCAGTGTTGGGGGGGTCTTTCTTCACTGTCTTTCACAACTTCTCATAAGAAGTCCTCTGTGATTTCTATTTGTGTCCTTTTAAAGGCAAAGTGATTTTACTCCTGGCTTTGAAAATTCTATCATTATCTTAGCTTTCCTTGAATATGATATATTTATATGATATTTTGAATATTTTATTTGCTTACTGTATTCAGAGATTACTAGATTCACAGTTCAGTGTCTAATATTGACATTTAAATGTTACATTCAATGAGTATTTTCAACATTTCTTCATTCTTTCTTATCTGTTTGATAATCATTTATATATACTCCATCATATGGAGCTTTCTCACCGTTGTTGATGTTTTTGGCTTTTCATTATATTGTTTCTCTTTGCACTTAGTTTTGGGAAATATCTATGAACCTACCTCTATGATTACTTATCAGTTCCTGAGCTCTATTGATTCTACTAATGAACCCATTTTCTTCTTCATTTTCTCTTCAGTGATTTTCATTTTAAAGAGCATTTAAAAATTCTTACTTTGAATTCCCATTACTCTGATTATATTACTTACTCATTTCCTCCTACCCTTTCTTTACTTTTTCATTAAATTCTTTAATACACTTATTTAAAAATTTCACTCTGAAAAGTCCCAAATTAATGATACATAGGAGTCTTATTTTGAGGCTTATATTGTTTCTTCAGGTTATGGTTTTTCTTGCCTTTTGGTATACTTTAAATTTTTTTTGAAAACTCAAAACACAGTTGTTATTAGGAATTAAGGTAACTAAGCCTCTAGTTGAGAATTCATGTTCATTTCACCAGGAATTGGGCTGTATTTAATTCCTTCCATAAGTATAGGTGCCTTGCGCTTCCACTCTTTCTAGTAATCTTGTTATTTCCACCATTGATGTTGCCCTTTAGGTAAGTTTCCCTGTGAAGGATAGTCTCTATCTTGCAGATCTTTTAGCTGTAATCCTCTAATATACTGGAGCCTGGTTTGTTAATTAAGGGGTGAGGGGGAGGGACTAAAATTTTTAATTAGTCTATCTTAATCACATAAAAGAATGGTGTTTCATCATGACATTTTTTGTGCACATATAAGACAAACATGGTATATACTCACTCATATATGGATTTTAGACATAAAGCAAAGAATCTCCAGCCTACAATACAATCTACACTGCTAGAGCAACTAAGAAACAAGGAAGACCCTAAGGGACATACAGCAGCCCCTGGAGAAGGGGAAAAGGACAAGATCTCCTGAGAACATAGGGAGCAGGTGGGCAGCAGAGAAGAACTTAAGAGAAAGAAGAGGAGGGAAGAGGAGAACATGAGGGAGCAGGAAGACTGAGTCAGGGAAAGAATACAGGAGAGCAAGAAAAGAGATACCATAATAGAGGGAGCCATTACAGGATTGTGTATGAATATAATATCTATTTACCCCTTATTGCGCCTTCTCATTTTTGTAGGAGGCAATTTATAATCTTCTGATTAAATATGCTTTTAATGTGCCTGTACCTCTGAGATGTGATCTTTTTATTTTATTTCTTTTCAGAACATTTCTTTATTTTTTCACTAAGACTTTCCTAGAGGACATAACTAACCTTGTCACCACCCCCACCCCCCACAAACGGTTAGTGCACTCACTGCTGTAGAGCAGATACGAACAGTTTCAAGGACTGGAACCAACCTTAAATGGCAAAAAACACTTTCTCTCTGAATTATCATAAAAAATGTTTTAAGTAAAAAAAGAAAGAAAATGAGCAAAGGGGCAATGGTGGTTTCAGAATGAAAAGGTCATTCACGTTTCATGTCGTACATTCAATCTTGGCTCTAGTAACAAAATGGAAACAGGATTACTATCATACAAAATGTTCACTACAGTACGCTGTATGCACCTGTTTCAAGCCCACCCCTAGCCCCTAATGCTTCCAACTCAATTACTTCCCAGCCCGTTGTGCCTGTCGACGAAGGAGCACGTAGATCTTCTCTTTGATCCAGTCTTTGTTATAAGGCTGATACGTCTGTGTATCAGCTCGGTACACAAGACAGCTGAGGTCTGCCAGATCGTCAATAAAATCAAACAACTGGCTGATATCATATGTGATGGAGGGGCTGCTGGGATTCATTCTCTTCAGGTGTTCTTCATACATTTTACAAACACCTTCCATGCACTCATTCACAGACTCATAGTCAGCGTAGGTCCTGCCTTCTGGCCTCTTGGTAGGCTGTACCAGCAAAATGGCGTGAGACATCGCGCCAAACACTTTGCTGCAGCCGCCGCTAACACCACCGCCGCTGCATACGAGCTCAGCCGCAACGCCGCCAACAGCAAAAGATGTGATCTTTTTCAAAGTGTTTTTATATTGAGAGATTCTTCTATTCTGTTACCAATTCCTTTCCTTGGCAGAAAATGTTTCTGATCACTTTTCTTAAAATTCTCACCCTCGAGTCAGGTGTGATGGGTGGATCATACCTATAATCCCAGTATTTTGAAGGTGGAGGTAGGAGGTTTACTGAAAAGGCAAATCTTCGGTAGGTTACATAAGAGGTCAGTCTGGGCTATGGACTAAGATTCTGTCTTAACAACAACTCTAGAATCTCCAAAACAACAAAAAATAAAACTCTGTTCACTTTTGGAACACTATTCTTTTATGTAAGACAGAATCCTAGAGGGTACTGGAAATTTGGGAGAATTATTGATAATGGCTTAAGAAATCTGAAGAAGTAGATGAATTGTGCCGAATGTTTTAGTTATATTTCAGAATAGTGATTAATGGGGGATGTACTTCTGTATGCTGAGAATATATGTTTCTCTTATGGTTGAGGAATAAAGTTCTTTTGTCCCATGGACAGGCAGGTTGTAGCCAGACAGGAAATATAGGTGGGAATACCATCCTAGAAAAATGATGGGAAGAGGACTGGAGAGAGGAGTCCTGAGGGAGATGCCATGTAATACTGAGGAAGGAAGAGACCCAGCATCACTGGTAAGCCAAGACTAGGAAAGATACATATAGATTTATAGAAATGGGTTAATAATGGATGAAACTTGAAGAAACCAGTCACAAAAGAGGAACATGGTATGTACTCACTCATATATGCATTTTAGACATAGAGCAAAGGACCACTGGCCTATAATTCACACTGCCAGACAAACTAGGATACAAGGAGGAACCTAAGAGATTCATACAAGGTCCCTCACAGAAGGGGAATGGGACAAGATCTCCTGAGCATATTGCAAGTGGGGGGCAGTGAGTGGAGAGGGATCTAGGAGAAAGAGAAGGGTTAGGAGAGGAAAGCATGTGGGACTAGGAATATTGAATCTGGGAATGAATAGATGAGAGAAGAGAGAGAGACAGAGAGAAAGAGGGAGCAAGAGCATGAAAGAGGGAGCCATTATTGGTTTGAAGAGAAAACTGACTCTAGAGAAATATCCAGAGACCTACAAGACTAACCCCAACAATCTGAGCATCAGTGAAGAGGCTACTTTAAATGCCCTTCACTGTAAGGAGATTGATGACTAACTTCTCTGCCATCATAGAGCCCTCATATAGGAGCTGATGAAACAGAAGCAGACACCCATAGGTAAACCCTGAGCCAGACTTCTGGATTGCAGTTGCAGAGGAATGATAAGAAAATGGGGTCAAGATCAGACTACAGAAACCCACAGAGACAGCTGACCACAACAAGGGGGAGTTCATGGACCCCCACAGTGATAGCTGGGAAACCAACATTGGACTAACTCAGACCTCTTGAACATGGGTCTCAATCAGAACACCTGGGCAGTCTAAGGGACTACATGTGAAGTGGGGGCTGGGAATGGGATGGGAGGGGAGTTGGGTGCATGGGAAGTAGGGAGGGAGAGGGAACTGGGATTGATATGTAAATAAGAAGAAAATAATAAAAAAGAAACAGGTTAATAATTAAGAGAGAGTAAGTCAATAAGAAGCCTGAGTCATTGGCCAAACCTTTTATAATTAATATATAGCCTCTGTTTATTTGGGACTAAATGGCTGTGGGACTAGGCAGGACAGAAACACCACCTACACATGACTTTTCTAGTCTTTCTTCCAGTCTTTAGACATTTTTTTTTTTTTTTGCTTCAGGGTTCTCTTTGTGAAACTCCTAGAGGGAAAGTGTTGTTTGAATGAACATGGCCTCATAGGCTCGTATTTGAATGCTTAGTTCCTAGTTAGTGGCACTGTTTTGGGGAAGGGTTAGATGGAGGTCTGGCTTGTAGGAGATATGTCACAGAGACAAGATTTCAGGTTTCAAAATTCCACACCTTGCCAGTCTTATGTTCTTAGCTTCTGCCTGTTGCCATGCTCTTGCTACGATAGTCATGAACCACCCTCTGAAACTTCAGGCAATGTGCCAACTAAATGAGTTGCTTTATTCAAGGCATCTCTTCACAGCAATAGAATGTGGCTAAGATAGAATGTATAAAAATGTGAGGGATTCCTAAGCTGTGGCTCTTCCTAGTTTCTCATTCTCATTCTATTCCATGCTCATATGTTCCAAAATTACCATTTCAATCTTCCTACCACATTATGGCCCCCATAGCTTCTACTCAAGTAAAGCAGATTGTAATTGCTGTGCCTCATTCTCCAGTTTTGATATAATAATTTATACTAGTACTAGTCTGATGAATCCATAAAAGTTGCTGTTTTTCAATATTTTTATTTCTAATGAGAATATAAAATTAATAGACTTCATTGTGGTAATTTTTTGTCATTCCTCCTCTACTCTGTTCTCCATTCCCTGTGCTCCCATACCCATCTATCCCCCGTTCTCATTTTTTTAAAATTAGTTCTTGGATAGTTTTGTATGTATTTTAATGATATGCACCCCACTCAACTTTTCCCATATCCACTCCATTCTCTATCCACTCAAGTTTGTGTCCTTTTTCTTTAACCCATCAAACCCATCAAGACCAACTTTTGTGTCCCACATATTCTTGAATGTGTGATTTTAGAGAGAGTTGTCTCTCACTCTCCCAGCAGCTAAAACTTGCAAATAGCTCCATGGCAAGGCATAGTATTTCATTGCTCACTCAAGTTCATGCTGGGATTGGATCTAGTTTGCACTTCCTCTTTTTCACACTGTACTATAGTTCCATATGTGCAGCTGCGGCGTTTGAATAAGAATGGACTTTATGAGTACCTTATGTACTCATATATTTGAGTGTTTAGTTATTACAAAGTGGCATCATTTGGGAAGGATTAGGAAGTGTCCCTTGTTCATGGAAGTGTGCCACTGGGGTTGGGTCTTGAGGTTTTAAAGGCCCCAGCTTGGCCAAATGGCTCTCTATTGATACTGCTTGTGGGTCCAGGCATAGAACTCTCAGCTACTTCTCTAGTACCCTGTCTGACTGAATGCCACCAAGCTCCCCACCACGGTGATGACAGGCTAAACTTATGAAACCTTAAGCTAGCCCCGTTAAACATTTTCCTTTATAAGAGTTGCCATGGTCATGTGTCTCTTCACAGCAATAAAACAGTGAGCAAGACAGCAACCATACTGCTATGCCCAGAAGACATTATTTCCTTGTACACATCTATGTATTCTGGCTCTTACATGCTTTCTTTCCACCCCTATTCTCAATGATCACTAAGCCTTCAGAAGAGAGGATAGTGTGTTGCATTAGGCCTGAGCACTCTAAAATTTCTTATTCTCTGTACCTTGGCCAGTTGTGTTAATCACAAAATACTGAAAAAAGAAGCTTCTCCAGTTGAGCATGAGAGTTCCATTGATCTATGGGTATAACAATAAGTCAATGGGAGTCAGTTTAATACTACATCCATTTAGCAAAATAATAATAGGCTCTCCCCTAGGTTCTATGCCTGTCTAACCATAGGGTCTTGACCTGATAGTGGTACAAGGTATGGTTTGCATATTGTAGAGAATAACTTCAATTGAGCCAGAAAGTGATTGATTACTCCTATGATATGCCTGCCTCAATTGCACCAGTGCCAAGTCAATCATTATTGCACCTTATGGGGTTTACAACTGGGTATGAGTGGTGATTACTTTTCTCCAACAGTAGCATACACAGAACCTTCCAGCACTGTGAAAACTAGCTAGTAGAAATATAGTTTCCAGGCCAGTACTAGCTTTTCTATTATTTGAGTTTGTGTCATCCTCAATAATAGGGGCTTACTTTCAAAAAGCCATCGCCAGATGTTCAGTATAGCACTTCTCTGCTATCTAGACCCAGTTCCAAGATTTCATACTTCTTAGGCAAGTACACTGCCACCGGCATACAAAACCAAGTACATCATTAGAAAGCTCAGCTCTCTAGATCATATGTGTATGTGTGTGTGGGGGCACATTGGAGACAACTTGCAGCAGTCCCTTTTCTCCTTCTACCCTTTGGTCTCAGGATTGAACTAAGGTCATTATTTTTGGCAGCAAGAGCCTTTACAGGCTCAGCTATATTACAGCCCATCTTTTTAAAAGTTGTCTTCTCAACTTCATTTTTAGTATGCAAAAATGGGGCTGAGTTATGTATGTTGATATTGTATTCTATGACATTGTCTATCTTACTTCAAAGAAGGTAGTTTCTATACATTACTTAATATTTTTCATGAAGTTTACCAGTCTACCTCTTGCCTCTGGGTTTTTTCTTTTCTTTCTTATTTATTTATTTATTTATTTATTTATTTATTTATTTATTTTTACATATGGATCCCAGTTCCCTCTCCCTCCCTCCCTCTTTCCCTCACATGCACCCCTCTACCATCCCCTCCAATCCCCACCCACTCCACATGTAGGGTGGTGCCATCTAGGAGGGGTCATCTAAATCTGTCAAGCGATTTGAAGTAGGGAATAGGACTTCTCTCCTGTCTCTAGGTTAATGGAGTATCCCTCCATGGGGAATATCCTGCAAGGTCATTTTGTGCACCATGATGGTGGATAAGTTAGTTTTTGATTTCATTATCAGGAAAGGGCATTTATGGTAGCTTTTCCACTGTAATTTAAATTATGAAAAACTGGGTATCAACATTTGACTAAACAAATCATGTAAGAGAGTAGACAAAATATTTAAGCAGAAAAAATGAGATTTCCTGTAAACACTAATGGTTTAAGTGTGAGAAAATATAATGTTAACTGACTTCAACAAAGTCTGATATGTTGTATCTTCTTCTCTTTCATAAGTACAGTTACCAAATTTACCAATATTGTTGTGGAGTATTTGTTTAATTATGCAAAGATGTATCTCATTCTTTAACTATAATAAGATGTGTTACATTTGTTTATGCTGCGTTTAATTATGAAAAGATGTGTTGCTGCTTACCTTGCTTCCTAAGGTACATGATAGGTCTGATAAAAAGTTGAATGGTCAATAGCAAAGAAGGAGGTATAGCTGGGACTTTCATGGAGGGACAATAAGTAGGAGGAGAGAATTATCATTACCCCTGCTTTACATCATGTACCTGTAGTTTTAATTCTTTTCTACATCTAATTATACGCTCTCCATCATTATAGACTCTTTTTTTATAGCTCTATAATTCTACTCATTTGGAAGTTCACAGTACATATTTGTTTTGTGTCAGTATAGTTTTGTTTAGTATACTGCTTTTGATGTTCATCATTATTGATTGGCTGTGTCAATATTTTCTTTCTTCTTATTTGCCAAATGTTATTTCATTGTATAGCATTACTTGTAATTGTAATTATATATATATATACATATATAATATATATATTCCATAATTTGTGTAATAATTAATCAGTTGATTTTTTAATTTGTTTTTGGTTTCAGTTTATTGTAAATGGAACTTTTCTACACATTTATGTATACTTATCTATGTGGTCATTCACTTTCATTTAATTAGGATATTCTTGGCAAAAAGACTGCTGGCTCACAAGTATGGTAAGTAGTGTGACTAACTATTGATTTCCTATGGACATCTGTTATTTCCAGCACCATATGATTAAAGGATGAGTTTTTCTTCATCATAGTTCCTGAGCAATTTTGTTAAAAACTAGATAACTAATTGGGCATATATAAATAAATCTATTTTCCTCTCTATTTGATTCTATTCTCCTATATGTCTATGGTAAAAATAATACTATAAAGTCTTCCTGACTGTAGCCTTGAAAACATGTCTCATATATTCAACCTTGCTCTTTTTAAAAATGATTTGTTTACTATTCCAAACTTTTTGCTTTCTGTAAAAATTTAAAAATATATTATAGTAAAAAATATGTAGTCATTTATATCAGTGTTCTATGACGTATACTTTTTTAATGGTATAAATTTATATCTTATTACTGAATATTTAATGTGGACTGAAATATATCTTTAAAGGCCCAAATTTTTATTTTAAATCACAATACTCAATACTTTAGGATGGAACTGGGTCCCCTACATGTAGGTGTCAGCTAGGAGGCCTGGGCAGTTTATGGTGCCCCTGGTAATGGAACAGCATTCATATATAGTGTATGAATGGACATTGAGAGTCAATTCCCCATAGAGGGATACTCTCTCAGCTTAGACACATGGGGGAAGGGCCTAGGCCATGCCCCAAATAATGTTATAGACTTTGATAATCCCCCATAGAAGGCCCCATCCTTTATATGGAGTAGAAGAGGGATGGTATGAGGGCCAGTGGGAGCATAGGAGAATGGGAGGGAGGGGGAACTGGAATTGATATATAAAATAAGATTGTTTTTTAATTTAAATAAAAAAGGGAAAATTAGTCCTATATACTTAATGTTTATTGATACTTTTGGAATTCCAATTGTATTTTTTTAACATATAGAAACACATTTTATGTTTGACCATCAATATTATATCCTTTGACTTTCTTAAGTTTATTTGTTATTTGCGGGCAAGTGGATGGGACTTGAAGAAACCAGCCAGAATGAGGTAACCCAGTCACAAAAAGAGGAACTTGGTATGTACTCACTCATATATGGATTTTAGAAATAGAGCAAAGGATCACCAGCTTATAATTCACACCTCCAGAGGAACTAGTATACAAATAGTATTCTAAGAGATTCATATAAAGTCCCTCACAGAAGGGGGAAGGGACAAGTTCTCCAGAGCACAGGGGAAGTGGGGGGGGGCAGTGAGTGGAGAGGGAACTAGGAGAAAGAGAAGGGGAAGATTGGAAAGCACGTGTGACTAGGCTACAGAAACACATAGAGAAAGCTGACCTGAACAAGGAGGAGCTAATGGGCCCCCAGAATGATAGCTAGGAACCCAGCATGGGACTGACACAGACCCCCTGAACATGGGTCTCAGTTAGAAGGCCTGGACAGTCTAAGGGACCTCTGATAGTGGAACCAGGATGTATTCCTGGTGCACAAAAGGACTTTGGGAACACATCCCCCATGGAGGGATACTCCCTTAACCTAGAGACAGAAGAGAGGGCCTAGTCCCTACTCCAAATGACTTGACAGATTTAGGTGACCCCTCCTGGAGGGCATCACCCTACATGTGGAGTGGGGGGGATGGGAGGGGAGGGTGGTCAGGGTGCAAGTGAGGGTGGGAGAGAGGGAAAGGAGGGAGAGGGAACTGGGATAGATATGTAAAATAAAAATATAAATTAATATTAAAAACAAAATTAAAGGTTTCAGAGTAGGGATCACTCAGTTGATAAAGTTCCTGCCATGCATGTATGAATACCTGAATTCAGACCATTTAGCACCTATGTAAAAGCTGGTCATGGTGGTATATGCTTATAACCACAAGTGAGTAACAAGCGGAATCTCAAAGGCCTACCAGTCAGCTATTTTCACCTAGTTGGTGATCTCCAGGTTCAGTAAGAAATTTCTCAAAAATGTGGGGTCAGGGTGACAGAGGAAGACACATGAGCTGATTTGTGGCTTCTACACACAGATACACACCACAGAAACATTTACATATACATGCAACATACACACACTCACACACACACAAACACACACATACACACTCCTTGAGATTTCACATAATTGTCTGCAAATGAGTGGTTTACTTATTTATATACAGTATGTAATTATGTATTTATTATTGAGTTATACTGGATAGTAAGACCAAGATATTCATTATAGTAGTAAAAGAAAATATTACAAGGTTGTTCCCCACTGTTGGAAGATTTCAATGCTCATCAATAGTATGTTGTAACTTAAAAACTCCTTATTAGTTGAGAATATTCAATCAATTTCTGGCTTCCTGAAATTCTTTTAAAGATTTTAATTTTCACATATTTATGTATTTATTGCGATTAAAACAACCATGTTTGTAATTATATAAATATATTCAATTGCATTAGTTTTTCATGTTTTAAATAGATTCTGTATGCTCAGAATAAAATCCATATTTTAAAATTGAAATATTTAACATTGTGTTAACATTTATTTTGATTATATTTATGAAAATAATTATGCCTATATCAGTTGCATATTATCTGGCATTTGTTTAAGGGTAATTGTTTTTGAGAATTGTGGAGCATTTCTCTCTTTTTACTGTCCTGAATTAACTTGGGTAAACTTGGTATTCTTCATTCTTTTGATTTTGACAATACAAGCTTAAAGGTACGAAGGCTTGACGTTTTCTTTATGAGATTAGGATGAAGGCTTGACGTGTTCTTTATGAGATTAGGATAGGTTTTTGTTACAAATTCAAATATTTAAGAGCATTTAGGCCCCTTGATATTTTTATTTCTTTTGTAATATTTAAGAAACTCTTGTCTTTAAATAATTGGACCTATTCATCTCAGTTGCTGAATATATTGCAGTAGAGTCATTTTTATTTTCTGCTTATTGTCTATGCTGTCCAAATTCATTCTCATCATATTTAGTATTGATATCTGCAATTCGTGTTGTTGTTTTCACTTAACTGGTCTTATAAGCATTTTATCTGTTTCATTAATAATGTCAAAGAAACAACTTTTGCAGTTCTGTTTTGACATTGTTGATTTTTATTGGCTGTTAATTTTATATCTCATTGATTTCCAATCTTATTTTCATACTTTTCTTATTTTTTACTCACTCTGGGCTTAAGTTACTCTTTTTATCTTAGTCTTACAGGTTGGAAGTCAAAGTAACTGTTTGCAAATATTTCTTTCTATTTTAAGCACTTAAAGCAATATATTTCTCTTCAAGATCTCCTTAAGTTTTAGTCCACAAATCTTGATATGCTATACTTTATTGTCAGTATTTCAAAAGACTTCACAATTTTCCCTATGGTTTCTTTGTTCACTTCCTGAGACACTTGAGTTTTATTTTCTAAATATTCAGG
This sequence comes from Phodopus roborovskii, assembly GCF_943737965.1. Lineage (NCBI taxonomy): Eukaryota > Metazoa > Chordata > Mammalia > Rodentia > Cricetidae > Phodopus > Phodopus roborovskii. The sequence goes on along the minus strand of NW_026125934.1, from coordinate 294,803 downwards.
GATCTAAAAGTTATTAGTTTGCAATTAATTTCTAATTTTAGTCCATTATTTTTAGATAACATACTGTGTTCAATCTTTTTAAGCTTATAAATGTATGAAGGCCACTTAAAATTTACTCAACATGTGGTCTGTAGTTGGAAATGTTTCATATGCATTTGAAACAGTATTCAACAGTTGAAGGTTGCAGTGTTCTGTAATTTCAATTAAAGTAAAGTGGTTGATATTGTCCAAATCTTCTATAACATTACTGGCTTTCTGTCTACATTTTCCATCAGTTACTGACAGCAGTGTTGAAATTGCCAAGTGGATTGGAATTTTCCTCCTTAGTAAACCTTTATGCTTTGTGTGACTGTTTTAGTGACATGTAATTTTTTTATGATTTCAAAAGAGCTAGTCCCCATTCCTTATTTTATTTGAGCTGACACTTTTGCCATTTCAGTTTTCCTATGTCTACTACCTGAGGGGCATTTTTAACAAACAGTATAAAATTACATTGTTGGTTTAATTGGGCTAATAATGTTAGGCTTCTCTTGCTATGCTTAGCTTATATACATTTAATGCAGTTATCAATATGGTTGCTACTGTTTCGTTTCTCTTCAATCATGTTGTTTCTTTATTCTTGTTTTTAAGCTTTTGCAAAGATGAGTATCTCTTAAAATTGAAATCGGCTTATTAGGAGATGTAATATACACATATTGAGACTGGGAATCACAGTATAGGTCAGGCTCGACTGGAAATTATTATGTAGCTCAGACTGACCTTGAACTAATGATGTGTCAGTTTCCCAACTGGTGTGTTTAAAGGTGTGATCCATTATGAATGGCATAATCTAATATTTTAAGTGATAGTCTTAGATTTATGACAGGCATCCTTAATTTAGCAGTCTGTACATATTACCATGAACTTAAAGAATGGAGTGTCATTCTCACTGTTACTTGGACTCACTGTCAAGTGACTATTTATTCATATGTAAAATTATTTCTAAGTTACTATTATCAATTTTGAATTACACAAGTGATTATATTCAGAGAAAACAAACAAGGCATTGTCTGTGCTCTTCATTTCCAGTGCTTTCCATATAGATTTTGGTTTCCCAGTAGCTTTACTTACAGTCAGTTCACATATAATAGGTTTAAAAAATATTTGTAAAATAAGTTTATTTTAATACATTTTTCAATTTATGCTTTACTGTTCAATATTTTAATATTTATTTTGTAAGTTTGAAAAAATACATTATTATGGCATTAAATGTTTTCCTTCAAGCAAAATAGCGAAAAAAACCTCATCTGCTGTTTCTTGTAGTGTAAGTATGCTGAGAATGAATACTTTTACATTTATTTTGTGTGAAAATATCTCTATTCTGTCTTAATCACTGAGTGATATTTTCATTGGATATTCAATTCTTCTCGAGGTTGTTATTTTCTCTTTGTAATTTATACAATTTCTGGATATATTTTTAATTATATTTCAAAGGCCATTTTTATCCTCCCCCTCATGGTTATATTATCAGTTCCTATAGCTGAATTTATAAATTTATAATTTTTCCTCTATGATTACCTTTTCAGTAGTTTTATTATTACAAATCATTGTTTGCTTTTCATTTTTGATGGGTTTCATTAAGGTAACTCTTTTTGAAATTATAATTTAGTTACAATGCCTCTTCTTTGTTTCTCCTAACTCCAAATATCTTATCTCAGATACCTGTCATTGCTCTCTTTCTAATTCATGGCCTCTTTCTTCATTAACTATTATTCTTACATATAATCTGATCAATGTGTATAATGTTATTTGTATGTATGTTTTCAGGGCTGACCACTGGTATTGGCTTAACCAATTGGTATAATATTATCTGAGGCAAGCATTTCTTCTACTCTCAGCATTCCTTAATTGTCTGTAGTTTTTTTGGTGTTGGGTCAAGGCCTCATGGAATTTCTCCTGTTCACTTTTGCATGCCTATTGTTGTTACCCTTTTTGGTAGTCATGTTGTTCAGACTGTATGGGTGTATCACATCTACGAAACACTCCTGCACCTAAGGCTCAGGGAACATTGCAGAAGAGGTCAAAGATTGAATGAGCCATAAGACAAGAGGGTAGGTATGCTTTGAGATTGTGTCTCAGAAATGTCAGAAGCTACATCCATAAATGATATGTTACCATCGCTGAGACTTATGAATATATTTTAATGGATTTGGAATTTGTCTTTTAAATTTTTACATATGTACATATGTGTGTATCTGCTTGTCTGTGTATGCATCAGGTATGTTCAGATACTTCAGGTGTGTTCAGGTACCTACAAGAGACAGAAGGGAGCATCTGTACTGGAGCTGGAAACTAAACCTGGGTTCTGGAGGTGCATCAAGTGCTCTTAACTGCTGAGCCATCTGCTCTAGCCCTAGCAATTGGAACTCTATGAGTAATTAATACTTCAAACTATTTTTAATGCATGATTCCTTTAGAGGCTCATTTTTTAAATTTAATTTTTATTTTATGTGTGTAAATGTTTTATGTGTATGTATTATATGAGCACCATGTGCACACCTGGTTCCCATGGATGCCAGCAGAGAGCATTAGAACTCCTAGAACTGGAGTTGTTAATGGTTGTGAGCTGTCACGGGGATGCTGGAACTCAATCCCATCTCTCTGGCACCAAGAGTGCCCCCAGTTTTACATAAGGTGTATGACTTGGTGTTTTAAAGCAGGCCATTGAGGCTTTGTTCTTGTCCTCTTCAGTGAATTAATGACCTTACTAGATTTTCTTTTGTCTGAAGTCACAATCACTGACTTTTTTTTACCCTATATCTGAAGAGGTGTTTTATATAGGATTTTAGTTTATGTTTTATGGAGAGAAAAACAGTACACATTACTCTTCCCAATTGGAAGAACAATACCTTTTAGGAGCTGATGCATTTTAATGAGCAGAAATGTTTCCACTTAATAGAAACTGACACACCATCTAACAATTGTTGCTATTATTTCTTTGGTCATCTGTCTATAGTCTTTTCTGAATTAATGTGCATGAAGTTTTTAAAAATATTTTTCCACACAAGCTCTAGTTGTAAAGTTTGCATATTTAAGTCTGTGCTTCACCTTGAACTTTTAAATTTGTTTTAGTAAGATTCATAGTTTTCTATAATTTTATAGAAATATTTAAAACTTGGTGAATGGAACCATACTCACTCTAAGACTTTCTTGTGACTTCTCAAGTTCCTTTTGAAATTTTTTTGTGTTAATATATTTTCTTTGACAATTTAATTCATATATATATATATATATATATATATATATATATATTACATTCTGATCACTCTTCCTCACACCCTCATATCATCCTCACCCCCTTGTCAGAAGTGCTTCTTCCTTACAAATATGTAGTATGAATAATAAAACCCCAAAGAAGATATTGTGGTTAAACATCAAGCCGAAGGTCAGAGAAGTGAGGCAATCAGTCACCAGCTGCTTCCTCAATCTCAGGCTGATAGGGCTGTCTGGTCCTCACAAATCCTGAGAGTGCCATACTGACTGAAATCCTATGCTTTCCCTGTCTGGAAACTAAATCTCAAATGAGACCCTTTGTTTCTTCTTTTTATACATCTTAAATCCTCGGAAAGGCATGAGCTCTGATTCAGTATTGTGTAGTCCAGGATGATCTTGGACTCACAGAGATTCATCTACTTCTGCCTCCCAAGTGCTGGGATTAAAAGTGTATGATCCCAACTACTGAGATCACTTTTGTGTGAGATGTTTCTTTTTTAGACTGGATTAATATTGTATAGCTCAGTGAGGCTTTGAACTAATAGAGATCCATCTGTTGCTGTCTCCTGAATCCTGGGATTAAATGTGTGTATCATGACTGCCTGGCTCTATGGCTGTGACTAGCTTTGCATTTTGATCTCCAGTGGCTTTATTTAATCATAAACAATAGATCACCATACAAATGATTTTCCCATATTTGTGAGATTCAGTTTTGTGTTATGTTTCATTGCATTGAAGCAAGAAAATCTGCATGGCACAGGTTTGGTACTATTTATTGCAGTCTGGTGGGCACACCAGTGGATATCCAATTGTATACTATGCCTCCACATCCCTTGAAGTGATGGGACTCTAAAAGCCCCTTCCCCATGCACAACTGACTATTGTGTTGGCTGAAGTTGTTTTGACACAGTGTCAGTAGGCACAACTGTTGTGATTTCATGATTATTATGGCTATGTTGTATTTAGAATATGGTATTTCCCATTCCTTTCTTTATTTTCCTATCTATATTGTATATTAATTTATTTAACAACACCCAATAACATTTTGACTATAACTACATTTTATCAATAGATTAGTTTGGGGAGAAGAAAAATTTTTAATATTAGTTGAAACACAAAATTGTTGATAAAGTTTTGTCTTTTGATTTGTTTACAGTTTCTTTAATTCCCCCCACCAATGTGGTTTTAGTATAAAAATCCTATGTGTTTGTATTAAGCATATTACTAAGTATTGGATGATGTCTATATCATTGTATATGACATTGTAACTTACTTTCATAATTTTTGAAAACTATTGTTTTATAGCTCATGTATTAATCTTGGAGCTCATTCCATTTCTAATTCACTTAATAGTTCCAGTTATTTCTTAATTTCTACTTTCTTGTACAGATTCCTTAGGATTTCTTATATGTGCAATCACCTCATCATTATTTTCTTCCCAATTTTTGAACTTTATCTTTTTTGACTATCAAACTGTTTTAAAAATACTAATACAAATGGTTAAAGTCTACTTCATTGTATTTTTCAACTACTTAGCGAAGCAAGAATAGCTTGGTGTGTTTAGCTGATAGAAAGATTCCATGACTAATTACCACAGAGCTCTGGGTTCCACCCTTAGTACATACAAACAAAACAATGAAAATACTCCCCTTCACATGATGTGACCTGCAGAGTCTTGATAGATTCCCTTTATCATGTCAAGAGAGTTCTTTTACACGTCCAACTTAAATCTGAATAAAATTTGAATTTACTAAATTCTTTGATGCACAATCACATTTTTCTCTATTTTTATGTTAACTTGGTAAATCAAGACCGGTGTTCCATTTATTCAATCTGTTCATATTAATCAGATCTCTGCAGCTTTGTTGTTTTTTAAATCCATCTACCTGTTGAAGAACATCTGGATTATTTGCAGGTTTTGACTAATATGCTTTTGAATAGGCATAAGTTTTTATTTCTGAACTAAAAGCCCAGAAGGGAAACTGTTGATTACATTATAGTTACATGTCCAGTTTTTACAAAAATTGCAAACTAATACTGTAAGTAGCACTTATGTTTGAATTCTGTACCCTGGAAATTCAGATATTGAACCCCTCATCTCTAGTATTTCAGAATGTGACCTTTTTGTTCATGCTGTTTCATCACAGCAGGAGAAACACTAATAAAAACAACTTGCTATTGGCATAAAAATAGGCATATGTGATGTGGGATAATGCTCTTGTTCACTTTAAAGATTTTCACTGGTACTGGTTTAATAAAACTCTGATTGGCCAGTGTCCATGCAAGAAGTGTAGGAGGAGCTAACAGACTAGAAGAATTCTGGGAAGAGGAAAGGCAGAGACATAGAGGAAGCAAGATGATAATGCCATATGGAGAAAAGGTACCAAGCCATGTAGTGAAACACGGATAAGAATTATGGGTTAATTTAAGTTGTAAGAGATTTTAATCAGTCTTAACATTAGGCCAAACATTTTATAATTAATATAAGCCTTTGTGTGTTTATTTGGGACTGAATGGCTGCAGGACAAGTCAGGACAGAAAATTCTGTCTACCCAGGTGGGTCAATGAAATCAAATCAAAGACCCTGACATTAACCCACACACCTGTGAACACCCAATTTTTGACAAAGAAGCCAAAATGGTACAATGGTAAAAGTAAACCATCTTTAACAAATAGTGCTGGAATAACTGCATGTCAACATGTAGAAGATAGCAAATAGATCTACATCTATTGCCATGCACAAAACTTAAATCTATATTTAGGAGGACTGGGCAGTCTATGGGGCCTCTGGTAGTGGATCAGTATTTATCCCTAGTATAAGAATGGACTTTAGGAGCCCATTCCACATAGAGGGATACTTTCACAGCCTAGACACATGTGGGAACTCCTGGGCCTGCTCCAAATGATATGACAGACTTTGATTATCCCCCATGGAAGGCCTCACCCTCTCTGGGGAGCAGAAATGGGGGGTGGAATGGGGATTGGTCGGGGAAACAGTGGAGAACGAGAGGGTGTGGTGGAAAAAAATAAAATGAAAAAAAATTAAGAACACCAAACAAAACAAAACAACATCATCAACAACAACAAATCTCTCAAATCTAATTGGATCAAGAACCTTAACAAATCCAGCTACACTGAATCTTATAGAAGAAAAAGTGGGAAGTAGCCTTGAACACATTGGCATAGGAAACCACTTCATAAATATAAAACCAGTAGCACAGATACTGAGAGCAACAATCTATAAATGGAACCTTCTAAAATTGAAAAGCTTCTTGTAAGGCAAAGGACATGGTAAATAAGACAAAACAGCAGCCTATGTAATGGGGAAAACTCTTCACCAGCCCCCCTGTCTAAAATAAATCTGATCTCAAAAATATATAAAGAACTCAAGAACTAGACATCAAAATACAAAATTTTCCAATTTAAAAATGGGTCAGAGAACTAAACAGAGAATTCTCATTGGAAGAATCTCAAATGGACAAAGGACAGTTAAGGACGTGCTGAACATCCTTAGCCACCAGGGAAATGCAAATCAAAATGACTCTGAGATCACTTCTTACTCCTATCAGAATGGCTAATATCAAAATATTGAGGGCAGCTTATTCTGTAGAGGATGTGGAACAAGGGGTATACTCCTCCACTGGGAGTGAAAACTTGTACAGCCACTTTGGAAATCATTATAGTAGTTTCTAAGAAAGCTGGGAATCAGTCTACCTCAAGACCCAACAAAACTACTCTGGGCATATACCCAAAGGGCACTCATGCCGTATTTGCTCAACATTGTTCACAGCAGCATTATTCATAACAGCCAGAACCTGGAAGCAATTTAGATGCCCCTCAACCAAAGAGTGGATAAGGAAAATGTGTTACATTTATACAATAGAGTATTACTCAGACAACTGGGACTTTTAATCCGAAGGATGTGAGTTCATGCCCCACATTGGGCACCACATATTTTACACATAAAACTCCAGACTCACGAAAATAGGATAGATGGTAGAATATTTTCTTTGAATTTTGCCAAATGTTAATGGACTAAATATTGTAATTAAAATTATTGCTTGATAACTGTTTCGTTATATATAATTTTACTATGCTAAAGCTAAAACCCTTTTCAATTAGGCAGAAAAGAAGAGATGACGAGGGATGTCCTTCTGTATGCTGTGAATATATGTTTATATGTTTCTCTTACTGGTTGTTGAATAATGCTGATTGTTCAGTAACTAGGCAGAAAGTATATGTGGGGTTACCAGATGAAGAATACTGCGAAGAGGAACACACCACACATACACACACATACACACACACAGACACACACACGGGGGGGGAGTCAGAGATAGAGACAGACAGAGAGAGTCACCAGGGTGATGTCATGTAGCCTCCAAAGGAGTAACTTTCCAGACCATTATTGGTAAGCTACAGCCTCATGACAATACATACTCTAATAGAAATGGGTTAATAATTAAGAGAGAGCTAGCTAATAAGAAGCCTGAGACATCAACCAGACACTTTACAATTAGTATGAGCCTCTGTGTGTTTATTTGGTACTAAATGCCCGTGGGACCTGGCTAAAGATAAACTCTCTGTTCAGGGTTGTGGGATTCTGTCTTCCCATGGCTCACATTATATTTTACCCAGTGGAGTGCATAAGAAATTTTGCTTCTCTTAATATTAGCCTTCCACATCTATGAACTGAGCTATGAGTATTGAAGTTAGCACCTATTTTTCTCTACTTGATCTTCTTAATGTATCACCTTTACAATTCTGGAAAGGCCAAGAAAGTAAGTTTAGAAGAGAACACACCATGGTGTACTATGTCTATAGAGACCTTACTGTTAGAATGAGGGAAAGATGAATGGTCATTTGTAGCACTCAGAATATAACTATTGTAATATGCAAAATAGCACAATGAACTATATTGGTTGCCTCCCACTTCCACAGTGAAACTGTGACTCAAGGCTGGAGATTAGGTGAAGATGGAGGGACCCATCTTATTAACTTCGTATTACTGGAATAGATTTTATACCACAATAGGTTTGTAGTGTCTAAGATATAAGCAAGTCAAGTGTCCAATTCTGCAAACCTCATTTTCCTCACCAGGATTTAAGTTACATTCTTGATTAGGTATCTTTTTCTTTGGATTCTTGGGGAAATTTCCAGATACTGTAAACACTTTAAAACATTTTATAAAAGTGTAATGGCTCTTTTGCTGGAGAGAATGTTATCTATGCTCACCATTACTATTGTGAAAGTCTCCCCAACAATGGATATTTTCCCATAAATATTTTCGCTTGACCCAGAACTATTTATTGAAGAAAATACTGTAGGGACTTCTTACTATAAATAAGATGACTCTATATTTATTAGCTTGATCTTGGACTTTTAATTTTGTTCCATTAATTAAATTTCTTATCCTTTCTAAAATTTTACATGCTGTTAATTGTTATCTCTTTATAATAGGAATTTTTAATCTAGCATCAAATCCCTCCTGATTGCTCCTGGTATACAAAATACTTAAAAAATTCATTTTGTAACACTTTGTGAATTCTAGGACCATATGATAATTCTCTAAGTTTTTCCTGATGTCTGTATTTGTATTTGGCTGATTATCTACTAATCAGGGCAGATATTTTTCATATGTATCCAAGTCCATTTCAATGAAAACAAACATTTATAGACAGTGTTTGGGAATTTGGGCATCATTCTTTCCAAACTACTTCCTGCTGGTAAGGGGTGCTGTCATGGGGGATTCTAAGAAGGTGCAGAAATCCTGGCTGTAGTCTGCAAGGCTGCTTTGTCCAGCTGTTTTGAATGTAGAATCAACTGGTACTCCGTTTCAGGTGGTCTGGCTTGATCAAACCACATTAGTCTGGAAGGAATCCACATCTTTTCATTTTCTGTGGAAACAAAAACAGAAATCCTTTTCCCCAGTAACTTGTCCTTGAGCTTAAATTTTGGAGTCAAAGCATTTTTTTTTTTAAATTTATTATTTTACATGTCGATCCCAGTTCCCTCTCCCTCCATCCCTCCCTCCTTCCTTCACTCCCTTTTACCTTCTCTGCCCTCTCAAATGCACTCTAACCATCCTCCCCTCCCATCCCCCCACCCCAATTCCATATGTAGGGGAATGCCATCCAGTTGGGGTCATGTAGATATGACAGGTCATGTGAAGTAGGGACTAGGGCTTCTCTCCTGTCTCTAGATTAAGGCAGTTATTCCTCCATGGGGGATGTGTTCACAAGGTCCTTTTGTGCACCAGGGATACTTCCTGGCTCCATTGTCTCAGGTCACCAGGGCAGATTTTACAGTTTTGAAAAAAATTTACATTTTCTCTCTGGTTATTTTATTTTATCAAATAATGATAATTATCTACATAAAATCATTCATAATTTTTACCAAAGTTATTTTAGACATTTGATTTTGTGTTGTTGTTAGAGAGACTGATATAAACCAGAATTCTAATAATGTGTATATGTATTATATGTATCTGTGTAATCATCTGTCTATCTGCATCCATATACTCATCCATCCATGATTATAAATAAATTGTATCTGTTAATATGAATGCCTAGGAAAGTCTGAGAACCATAGAAACAGTGTAATAAGTGCACTGAAAGTCTTGAACATAATCTAATGATAAAGTCCACAGGCAAAATAATTTTCTTAATGATTTAACTAAGTACATATGAATTACGTACACTGCAGAGCAATGTATCAAGAATGCACTTCTTTATTTAAGGTTATTTGATTACAGATATTAATCATACCTGAAAAAATACATCGATGTACACCCCCTAGATTAATGTTAAAAAAATTAGGACTATACCTAGATAAGTGCACATACGTCATTAAATATTTTCCAATTTGAATTTTCTGAAATAAAATGACTTTTGTATTTCGATGTTTTAAATCCACTTCTAATATTACTTTGGCATAAATTTCTTTGGATAATTAGGTATACAATCATCATGTCTGCAGATAATAAGAATTATTTCAACTTTTCTAATGCTTATGTTTTTACTTTTTTATACTCTTAAGACCTGCAGTATATATTTGTTCTGAACTGGTAATTGAAGTAATCTTTTAAAATACTAGTCATGTTGAAATGTCATGGTCATTTTTATGATTGAATGTGATGTAGTTTGCTAATTTTTTTGTAATTTGTTTTCTTAGAATGAGTAAGTTCCTTTCCATTTATAGATAACTAAAAGCTTTTATTATGAAGAAGTTTTGAAATTTTCCAAATGACATTTCTAATTCTATTGAGGTTCTCCATGTGATTGTTCTCATTTTATCTTGGTTCACATTAAATGATTTTTGAATGATAAGCCATCCATGAATGCCTGAAATGAATATCAACTAATTATGATAGGTTCTATTTTTATTGCTATATTTGAAATGGTACTTCATTCCTTTTGGCACTTTGTCCACAGGAGATACTGTCCATAATTTTTCTTTCCTGAAATATCTTTGCCAGATTTGGAATCAAAGCTATGGTAGGTTTTTAATTAAATGAGGATATGTTTATTTTTATTCCATATTTAATTTTATTATTTTTTTCTTGAATGCTAATTCTGAGTTTTCTTTATGAAAATCCTAAATAATTGATTTCTTTTTTATGTATTTGACCATTAGGGTTTCTTTTATATACTTTCTTTTTTAGTAAATGTTATTTTCTTTTTTTACATATCGATCCCAGTTCCCTCTCCCTCCCATTCTCTCATGCTCCTCACAGACACCCCCCATCCCATCTCCCATCCACTCACCAGGGAGGGTGAGGCCTTCCATGAGGGATCATCAAAATCTGTCAAGTTATGTGGGGTTGGGCCTAGATGCTCCCCTGTTTCTAGGCTAAGGGAGTATCCCTCCATGGGGAATAGGCTCCAGAAGTCCATTCATACACTAGAGATGCATCCTGATTACATTGTCAAAGGTCCCTTGGACTGCACAGGACTCCTAACTGAGAACCATATTCAGTGGGTCTGCGTCGGTCCTATGCTGGTTTCCTAGCTATCAGTCTGGGGCCAATTAGCTCCCCCTTGTTCAGGACAGCTGTCTCTGTGGGTTTCTGCCGACTGGGCTTGACCCCTTTGCTCAATCACCTTCTCTGCAACTGGGTTCCAGGAGTTCAGCTCAGTGTTTAGCTGTGGGTGTCTGCCTCTGCTTCCTTTAGCTACTGGATAAAGGCTCCATGATAGTAGATATGTTAGGCATCAAACTCGTAATCGGGGAAGAGTATTTAAGGTAGCCTCTCCACTGTTGCCTAGGTTGTTAGTTGCAGTCATTCTTGTAGGTCTCTGGGCATTTCCCCAGTGCCAGATTTCTCCTTAAATCTATTGAATGTTGGATCATCAGGAACTCTGTTTCAGGGGGTCTGGCTTGCTCAAACCACATTAGTCTGGAAGGAATCCACAGCTTTTCATTTTTTTGTGGAAACAAAAATAGAAATCCTTTTCCCCAGTAACTTGTCCTTGAACTTAAATGTTGGAGTCAAAGCATTTTTAAAATATATAAATTTAATTAATCCAGCAGCATTTCCTTTATCAGTTGTTATTTTCTCAGCAGTCAAACAATGTAGAGACAACACAATAGCATACAGTAACCAGATTCTCTCTGAGCTTTTCATCTTTACGTGCCTTTATTACTCTGTTTATTTTACTTTTATTTTTTTATTTTTTGACATAGGGTTTCATTGTGTAACTCTTATCTGTCCTGGAATTTACTCTGCATACCAGGTTTACTTTGGAAATCACAGAGATCTGCTTGCCTCTGTCTCCTGAGTGTTGGGATTAAAGGCGTGTGCTACAACACCCAGTTCCTTTTTGTCTCTTTAAAACCATTTTTTTTTTAATGTCTACGTATATTTTAAAACACACTGTAAACCTTTAGAGGTTTTTCTTAATATGACTCTGTCTTTACTGTAAATCTTTATCTTTGTCTGGCCACAAGTTTTTATCTGTTAAACAACAACATTGTTAAAATGAAAGTCTTTGTTGTTTCTGCCGAGGTTTATAAAAGTTGGCGGCTGTTATTTTATCGCCAGCACTGAAAGCTGCGCTCACTGCCTTGGTCTGCATGTCGCCGGCTTGGAGATGTGGTCACTGCCATTGCCATCTCTCATACACACCAATAAATTGTTAGCAGAGTTTCTTAAAAGATGTGTGGTTTTTTGTTTTTTATGATGAGTCAGGAACCTTCCCTTAAAGGAGTCGTGCGAATATCTGCTTGTCTCTCGCAAAACAGAGTCCAACCGAGAAAAATGCTGTTACCAAGAAACCTTGCTTATTTCTGTTCTTTTGTTTCTAAAACCCTCTTTTAAGCTTTTGTTAAATTTTAAGTGGAAGTTCTTATTAACCACGTGGGCGCCATTTGTAATGTGTATGGTTTTTTTCGCCTGTCGCCTCCCGGTCTTGTCCTGCCGCCAAGCCGCCAGCCCCAAATAATACATTGAGACTCTGTATTTAATACAATGCTGTTGGCCCGGTTACTTGTTTCTTGCACTACTTTATTTGTCCCCAGACTCAATCTTCCTGCTCCAGAATGCCCTCCTCTTCCCTCCTCGTCTCCCCTTCTCTTTTTCCTGTCTCTCTCTCCCACCCCCACCCTGGTCCCAATATGCTCAGGAGATCTTGTCCCTTTCCCCTTCTCTGGGGGTCCTTGTATGAATCTCTTATATCCCTCCTTGTATCCTAGTTTCTCTGTGAAACTAGGTGTGAATTATAGGCTGGTAATCATTTACTTTATGCCTAAAATGCATATATGAGTGAGTACATACCATGTTTCTCTCTTTTTTGTGATGGGGTAACCTCATTCGGGATGGTTTCTTCTAGTTCTATCCATTTGCCTGCGAATTTCAAGATTCCGTTGTTTTTTCTTCTGAGTAGTATTACATTATGTAAATGTACCACATCTTCTTTATCCATTCTTCATTTGAGGGGCATGTAGGTTGCTTCCAGGTTCTGGCTATTACAAATAATACTGCGATGAACATAGTTGACCAGATGTCCTTGTTGTATGAGTGTGTATCTTTTGGGCATATCCCTAAGAGTGGAACTGATGGATCTTGTAGTAGATTTATTCTCATTTTCCTGAGGAACAGCAATAGTGATTTCAAAAGTGGCTGTAGGAGTTTGCACTCCCACCAGCAATGGAGGACTGTTCCCCTTTCTCTACATCCTCTCCAGCATAAACTGTCATTGTTGATTTTTATTTTAGCCACTCTGACAGGAGTAAGATGATATCTCAGAGTTGTTTTGATGATTTGCTTTTTCCTGAATGCTAAGGATGTTGAGCAATTTCTTCAGTGTCTTTCAGCTGTTTTAGATTCCTCTATTGAGAATTCTCTATTTAGTTCTGTACCCCACTTTTTTATTTTTTATATTTAGTGTTTTGGTGACTAGCTTCTTGAGTTCTTTGTATATTTTGGAAATCAGCCCTCTGTCAGATGTGGGGTTGATGAAGATCTTTTCCCATTCTATGGGCTGTCATTTTGTCTTGTTGACTGTCCTTTGCAGTAAGCTTCTTTAAGGAAGCTTCTCTGTTTCAGTGGGGTTCATTTATTAATTGTTGATCTCAGTGTTTAACAATTTGTTTCACTTACATTTCACATGTCTGAAATATCCAACAACATGAAAATTCTGACAAAACTCAGTATCAACATGAATTCCAAATGCTTCATCTTTTTAGAACTCAACATTGAACTGGTTATATACTAAACAAACTTAAATGTTGATTGACTGCACAAATAGCAATTAAATGTCCATACATCTTCACTCTCTTGCTAAAAATCTTATCAGTGTTAATAATTTTAAGCCAGTAGTTTGATCATGTGCTGCTTTATGTCCATGAATTTCTCACTGGTATGTGTGAAATTTGTGCTGATCAAAATTAAGTTACCATAGGAATGAGTTTATACAGAATTGTAATGTGACATCCCTTCCATTAACTCTTCCTTTATTTTACAATGTAGCAGAGCAGAAAAACTCAATATCCAAATAGGGTGATACTGATAATAGATCTCGTAAATAACCCCACAGTCTAAACTCATTGCCTTCCCACAATCTTCTCCTTTCCCTCATTTTCTTTTACAGGAGCAGAGTCACAATTCATGCTCTTACAAAATCAAACACTGTAGTGCCATCCTCTAATCTAATATGAAGACATAATGATCTTCCCTCATAATATATCCCAAGCATAACTGTTTCCATTAATTTTCACCCCTACAGTACAGTCCTTGTTCAAGATAGCATGATCTTATACAATTATGTAAACCCTTATCATAGGAAGACTGTAGTTTCATTTCTTTTTTTAAATCTTACCAAATAGACGGTGAGCTTCTTGAATATAATGCATATTTCTGATGTTCTATTTACTCATGAAATGTATTTTCCACCAAATATGAAAGTGGATACTAAGAATTAACATGTTAATTTTACCAACATGTCATACACACATTTTTTTTTACTGGGAATTTGCAAAGGTAAATTTTTAAGACAATGCTTCCTAATCAGTGATCTGCAGAATATTTGTTATATTTTAGAGTCATAATAATAAAAAAAAACAGCAACCTTTTTCTTCTTGGATAATTAAAATATTCATTTATTGTATTAAAGGTTTTAAAACATACAATAAATTATAAAGTATACATATTAACATCATGTAGCCCAACATTTTCCACTTATTTGTCTGACAACTTGTATTTCATGTCATCTCAATTAAGATCTGAATGAACAATTTATTCTGGATGCAGTTCTGCAACAGTGACATATAAGACCAATTTCAGACCCTGCCATTGTCCAACGTTCTAAAAGTATAAACTGAAGGAACAGCATAGTTAAGAGCTGACATAATCTTGGAAAGTTAAAGATGCCTTTTAAGTAATTTCAACAACTTGATAGCTTGGCATGGCTATATTGTCAAAGGATAATGATTTGTCTTCTTGTCTTAAATGTTTCAGCTTAGAGTAACTGAGTACCTGGGGTGGCTTTATACGACAGGGTAGTTTCAAGAATGCCAGATGATCCATTTTGCTTTCACAAATTGACATATTTTTAAATTGTTTGTATCACTATTGCTCATTAGTGCTGATTATTTTTCTCTTGATAGAATGAAAGCCTTTGGAGTCGAATTACTTGTCTTCCTTGCAGGAAAATATGACATTCTTGGCAAAGGGTATTCTTTGTCATAGTAAGAGGATTTGGGTTTTTATTTTTAAATGTTCCCTTTCTCTTTCCATATGTATCCAACATACTACTTGAAGTTCTAGGTAAAGCAATAAGACAGCAAAAGGAGATCAAGGGAACACAAATTGGAAAGGAAGAAGTCAAAGTATTGCTATTTGCAAGTGATATTATAGAATACATATGCAGCTCAAAAAATCTACAAGGGAACTACTATAGTTAAGAAACACCTTTAGTGAAGTGGCTGGATACAAGATTAATTACAAATTGTATAAGGACTTAGAAAAAAAATTAATGAAACAACACCCTTCACAATAGCCACATGTAATACAAAGTATCTTGAGGTAACTCTAACCATGCAAGTGAAAGACCTGCATAACCAGAACTTCAAATCTAGTAAGAAAGAAATTCAAGAAAATATTAGAAGATGGAAAGCCCTCCCATATTAATGGATCAGCAGGATTGCCAAAAAGCAACAAGACCAGGTTGCAGAAAAACATAGAGACAGCTGACCTGAACAAGGAGGAGGTAATGGTCCCCCAGACTGATAGCTGGGAATCCAGCATGGGACTGACTCAGACCCCCCTGAGCAGTCTACGGGACCTCAGACAGTGGAACCAGGATGTGTTCCTGGTGCACAAAAGGACCACCTTGCGGACATATCCCCCATGGAGGGATACTGCCTTAACCTAGAGAAAGGAGAGAAGTCCTAGTCAAATGACTTGACAGATTTACATGACCCCACCTTGATGGCATTGCCCTACATGTGGAATTGGGGTGGGGGGATGGGAGGGTAGGGTGGTCAGGGTGTATGTGAGGGGGCAGAGAGGGTAAGAAGGAGGGAGAGGGAACTGGGATCGACATGTAAAATAAAAAAATAAATAATTAAAAAAAGCTGCAAAAAAAAAAAAAAAAAAAAAGAGATGTCATCTTTTGTACCCAATTTTTTCCTATTTTATTTCTTCTGATGGGTGTGTTTTCTTTTGCAGTTACAGCCGGCCAACAGTTCTCTGGTTAATTCTCTAGCATTTTTTCTCTTCCAGAAGCCAGTTACATTGATGTGCATCATTTAGAATCGAGATTCTTCACTTCCACCTGTTGAATAGAAACACAATCACATCCTCTTCAAATTCAAGGATTTCAATTACTTGTTCTGCTGTCCAAATTTAATTTTCTCAGCTCCAACTTTTATGTTGGTACTATGCAAATTTCAGCTGCTTCAGTACTTTCTTGTACTGAAACAAAAAAACTTCTTAGGGCATCCATCTTGCTATGTTCCTCACAGATAGCTCCCAATCCCCTGTACTATTTCCTAAGTCTCACCTGTAATACTAAGAACCTTTGACTTACTCACTAGTAAGCTCTGCTGATGCCCCTATTACTGGATTCTAGCCAGTCTCCTATGTGTCTTTGTGGTTTAAATTTCATTTCTCTGATGATAAATGATGTTTATCATATCTAATTAGTTACCTGTCCTCAAGTATCTTCTTTGGTGAAATATCTACTCAGCTTTTCAAAAGACTTGTCCTTTCTCTATTGAAATATGCATATGCGTATACATATATATGTTTGTTGCCTACATCCCAATGGATAGCTTCATACATCTGTGCATATGGCTGCACCAATTGGATTCAGGAGGTTATTTTTAATTAATTTTTATTTAAATTAAAAACAATCTATTTAGTATACCAATCCCAGGTCCCTCTTCATTCCATCCTCCCATTCCCCCCCATCATCTCCCCATTCATTCCTCACCATTTGAAGCAGACAGCATTAGTGACTCAACTAAATCTCTTTATAAGATTTTTGTTCCTT
Source organism: Phodopus roborovskii (assembly GCF_943737965.1). Classification (NCBI taxonomy): domain Eukaryota; kingdom Metazoa; phylum Chordata; class Mammalia; order Rodentia; family Cricetidae; genus Phodopus; species Phodopus roborovskii. The sequence continues at coordinate 277,557 of NW_026125934.1, read as the reverse complement.
TTCTGATTTGGGTGTGATTTTTGTTCTAGTGTTTGAATACTTTGGTGGGTTATTATACTTATTATTTTATCAGAATTTCTTTTTGGCAAGTTATTTTTATATTTTTTTAATTTAAATCTGAAACAAGCTTGTTTTACATGTCAATCCCAGTTCCCACACCCTCCTATCCTCCCCTGTTCCCTACCCACCCCCACCAACACTTATTCTATCCCCTTTCTGCTCCATTACACTTACCATATTATTAGACTTTTTCTCATAGGCATGAGGAGGTAGATAAAGGTAAGAAATTATGTCTTGCTTGGACCTTTGGCAATTATTCACTAATGAGTGAATAAATAAGAAAGCCCTACCTAACAGTTCCTTTTTTTTCTGGTGCTAGGAATTGAACTCAGGTTCTTCTGCATACTAGACAATAGTTGTATATATGAACTACATTCACATCAAGGTGAGTAGCAATATAAATTCATGTCCCTCGAAAAAGGGTATGTTAGTTGTACAAAGTAGTATGCTTCATTTTAACATTTTTATAAAAGAATATAATATACTTTTGCCACATTAGCACTCTATATGACTCTTAATTACCCCCTTCCTGATTGGCCCTTCTTTTCCACAGCTATAGTAGTTCCCTTTTATTTTAATGTCCTTCAGGATGTTTGTCACTGTGAGACTAACTTATTTCCCATGATGACATACATTCAGGTCTATCTATATCCCTATAATTGCCACAATTTAATTCTTATTCCCCGTTGAATAAAACTCCAGTTACACACATAGTTGTATGCATGCCACCTTTTAAAAAACCTAGGCAGATAACATAATGTAGCTATTATGATGTTAATAGAATCTCTATTGCATGCTGATCTTGATTTTTTTTTTATACCCAATAGGGTTATATCGTGTAATATAGAAGCTTTATTTTTAGTTTAAGAAAATATTTTACCAATTTCTATAGTGACTGGTGGAATTTATGTTCCCACTAGCCATGAATAAGATTCTTTCCCAGCCCCTAAATCTTTGCCAGCATTTGTTGCTTGCTTTCTTGATAATAGCCATTCTTACTGGAATTAGATGATCAATCAATGTAGTTTGATTTGTGTTTCCTGGTGGATTAAAGGATATTGAACATTTCTTCATGTATTTATTAACCATTGGTGCTTCTTCATTTGAAAATTGTCCTTTCAGTTTCATTTCCCATTTATTGAGTGGATGATTGACTCTATAGTCATGGCCTTGGTGCAGATCTTTACTATAATATAGTCCAAAGAGACCGTGACAGTTTAGAATTTCTACCTGATCTCATCTGGACCACTATGTTAATAGCATAAATTTCATTGACTTTCTGGTAAAGAAGCAGCAAAAATTCTAGATTAATTACTTCCAAAGGATATCAAATGTGTCTGAGTTCAATTCCCAACAACCACATGGTGGCTTATAACCATCCATGATCTGGTGCCTTCATCTGGCCTGTTACATGCAGGCAGAACTAACATTGCATATATGATAAATAAATATTTTTAAAAGCTCTTCCTGGGCACATGGTTGGCTGAATATATGGGGAGATAAAATGTAATTTGAAAGTAGTGGCAAAAAATTAAATATGTCAGCATGCCATCTAAGAAATTAGCAGAGTGCTTGGTAGTTTGCATAGGATTTTAAAGACTCATATACTGCTTGGTTTTTATGAGGTATTTATAAGCTTACTTTGAAATTTTCTAACTTAGAGAGGGTGTAATAATTTTAAATGTTTTATTTGACAAAATAATTAGACTTGTTTATGGGATACAATGTAATTTCTGGATAAATGTATGTATTGTAAATAATCAATTCAGAACAATTAGAATTATCTGTCACTTTTAATATCAGTTCCGTGTATCAAAGCATTTAGCATCTTTTCTTTTAGCTATCTCAAAACAAGCATTATTATTAGCTATAATTACTCTACTGTATTAACCCATACCAGAATGCATTCTTTCTTTTTAATTGTAAATTTATACCCCTTGGCCAAGCTTCTCCTATTCCCCCAATTGCCACCTACATTTGCCAACCTCTGATAGCTACTGTTCTTTGTATTTTTATGAGATCAATCATTTTAGATTCCACATATGAAAAGTTTTGCAGCATTTGCCTCTCCATGCATTTTATTAAACCTTTGTATTATGCCCTCCACATTCCCTATGTTGTCTCAAATCACAGGATTTTATTATTTATCCAGCTGAATAATCTTTCACTATGTGTAAGCATTGTAATTTTAGTTCACTCATGTGTTAATGAACATTTAGGTTGATCTGTTCTACTGTAACTATTGCTGCAATAAACATGGGAATGCAAATATATGTTTGTCATTATCATATATTTCCTCTGGACATATACACAAGAGTAGGGTTGCTAGATCATATGGTATTCTTCTATGAATCTTTTGCAGAAAATCCATACTACTATCAGTAATGACTGTACCAATTTACATTCCCGCCATCAGTGCTTGAGGGTTTTTCCTACTATGCATCCTCATCAGAGATTGTTGATGTATTTTTAAACAACACTCTTTCTAACTGTGATGAGTATAGATAAATAATGATTTTGATTTGCTTTTTCTTGATGCTTGATACTATTGATCCTCTCTGATTTGTGTCTTTTTCTTATGGAAACAATGAAGGTTATTTGCTCACTTTTAAATTGATTATTTAGGGATGCAGAAAATAGCTCAACAAGGTATGGTACTTGCAGCCAAGCTAAATGACCTGAATCATTCCCCAGAACTCATGTACTGGTAAGAGAGAACCAATTGCTTAAAGTTGTCTTCTGATCTATACACACATTACCACTAACATGACCATCATCGTGTGTGGTGATATATTGTTTATGATCTAATAAAGCTTGCCTGGAAACCAGAATGCAAAGCTAGTCATAACCACAGAGGCCAGGCCTTGGTGGTATACATCTTTAACCATGGCAGCCATATTAGTTAACCATAGAAGCTGGGCATTGGTGGTGCATGCCTTTATTCCCAGAACTAGAAAGGAATATAATTCAGAAGCAGGGTCTCAGACCTGGGAATTAGTCTCCACCCATGTGAAAGACAGGATCTCCCTAGCCTTGGTAGAGGTAAAAATTCTGTACCTTGGCTGCTTTGCTTTTCAGATTTTTCAGCTAGTATCCCAATATCTGTCTCTGGGTTTTCATTATTCATGCAACAATCACCAGCTACACAACACACAAAGAAAAATTAAAATTGGGTTATTTGGCTTTGTTCCCCTATTGTGTTGTTCAAGCTCCTTATGTGTCTATAAACATTGAAGAATGTGTAGGCTGCAATACAAGTGGCATTAATGCATGGGAGAGATAACATGGTAGATTCTAAGGATTTAGAGGTATTTGGAATAGACACAAATATATATAGAATCACTGATGAACCAAACCAAAAGGATTTGGGAACAAATCTATATTGTATGCAGTAGACAAGTATATTCCACTATTAAGGAAACTTCAGAAACTAAGGAGAGATAGAAAAGGTTGAGCAGTAGACAGTTACAGTTAAGAGAAAGAAATGCTGGTGTGCTGTTGCTCTATCAGCAACAATAATGACTCAGATGCAGAGGGAGAGGACAAGGCCAGGTGGCAGAAACACATAGAGACAGCTTACCTGAACAAGGAGGGGCTAACAGGCCACCAAGACTGATAGCTGGGAAGCCAGCATGGGACTGACTCAGGCCACCCTGAATATGGGTCTCATCCAGAAGGACTGAGCAGTCTAAGGGACCTCAGACAGTGGAACCAGGATGTATCCCTGGTGCACAAAAGGACTTTGCGAACACATCCCCCATGGAGTGATAACTGCCTTAATCTAGAGACAGGAGAGAAGCCCTAGTCCCTACTTCACATAACCTGTCAGACTTACATGACCCATACTGGATGACATTCCCCTACATGAGGGTGGTTAGAGTGCATGTGAGAGGGCAGAGAGGGTAAAAGGGAGGGAAGGAGGGAGGTAGGGAGGGAGTGAGGTAAGTTGGGAGGGAAAGAGAGGGAACTGGGATCGACATGTAAAATAATAAATTAAATTAAAAAATGCTTTGACTCCAAAATTTAAGTTCAAGGACAAGTTACTGGGGAAAAGGATTTCTGTTTTTGTTTCCACAGAAAATGAAAAGATGTGGATTCCTTCCAGACTAATGTGGTTTGATCAAGCCAGACCGCCTGAAACAGAGTACCAGGTGATCCTACATTCAAAACAGCTGGACAAAGCAGCCTGACAGACTACAGCCAGAATTTCTGTATCTTCTTAGAATCCCCCATGACAGCGCCCCTTACCAGCAGGAAGTAGTTTGGAAAGAAGGACACCCAAATTCCCAAATATTGTCTATAAATGTTTGTTTTCATTTAAATGGTCTTGGTTATATAAAATAAAAAAATAAATAAAAACAGGGATAAAAACTTTGAAAGTTTTCATGTTGGGCCAGTGAGATAGAATAGTGGGTAAAGATGATTGCTGCTAAGCCTAAAGACGTGAGTTCAATGTCTGGAATCCACCAAATGAATGCATGAATGAATGAATGAATGAATGAATAAATAAATAAATAATGGGCATTTCATTCTGATGTTCACACCATACAATACATATAAATATAAACATATACTATATATATTCTATGTATAACGTATATAAGTTGAGATATTGTTACCCATTATTATATAATTATTTGTTTTATGTAATAACCTAAGTATATTATTTTAAACAAGAATAAGATATATTTTCGTTTGAGGATGTAGGTATATAACCATGAATATTCAAAGTAAAAGGTAAAGCTATCTTTGTTCATATGGGGCAAAGTTCTTTCATACTACGAACTTACTATAGTATTCTTAAGTCTTCTCATAATCACCCAGTTAAAACTTCTTTGTAAATTTTGAGAGTTTGGTTTAGTGTGAAATGCCTGATTTGGGGTTACTTTTGTAGACAGTGGCCTGCAAAAAATGTAGATGCATGTTTAATGAAATGTTAAATGGTAATTTTTTCTGATTAAAATGAAGAGAATGCATCTGTATTAAATTTATAAAAATGTATGTTTTATGATTGCCATGTAGCATGAAGAACACAGTCATATCACTTACCATGTGACAATTGAACAGTAAAAATCTACAAAAGGAATCAGTATAATTTAAAGGTTAATCATTCGTTAAGCAACATTATACATGAAATCATAAATGATATAATTTATGAAATTTATGAGATACAGAAATAATATAATTTTAATTCACATAAAATTATTTTGCATTGATTATGTTTATTTTTCTTTTTTGTAAATGAGAAAAGCAAAATGGTAGTACTGAAATAGGTTAGCTATAATAAAGTAATAAAGTTTATAGTAGACTGTTTAGTGCATCTCATTATTTTCAATCATTTTCTTCCTTTGAAAACTCCTCTTTCCACTGAATGTATGTGACAATAAGAATTGCTACAAAACTCCATCTCTTGGACACACATGATATGACTGATGTACTTGTGAGCATACTGCATCTGTGGTCATCTGAAGAAGACTGGGCACATTAACATTTCATCATGGAATGGCTATGTGTCCATGAGGGGAGGATTGTCCCTTTCTTCAATGATATAACTGATGACAAGTTACCCATGCTCCTGTAAATGATCTGCCTTCCATGCTGATGGAGGCAATAATATTTAATCCAAATGGGTCTTACATTTATATACGTAAGACAGGAAAGTAAGAAGGGAACTCATTTGATAGAAGGCTTTCAGTAGATGAAAGAGGAGAGATGAGATGGGTATAGGGGCAAGAGTGAGTATAATTAATATATGTTCAAAACTGAAAAAAATAAAACAAAAATATTTTAGAATGGAGTTAAGTCAATATGAAAAATCTGTAAACACTGATAATAAAAGCAATTTCTATTGTGCTAAGAAGAGCCCAAACTTTAGTACACTACTATAGTGAAGTACCATAGAAAACGATCTTCTGTCATAGAAAATGATCTTCTGTCATTGGAAGAATAGCTCAGTTGGAAATTGCTTGTATTATAAACATGAGGACCTGCATTTAGTCTTCAGAAACCACATTAAAATAAAAAGCTAGGAATAGTGGTGCATACTTGTAGTCCTAGGGAGACAAAGACAGGCAGATCCTTTGGGTGCCCTTTGATCAACTATTCTAGCCTACCTATCAGGTTCCTAGCCAGTGAGAAATACAGTCTCAAAAACAGAAAACAACAACAACAAACACCAAGTGAATAGTGCCTGAGAAATGACAAACATCCAGAGTTGTCTTCTGGGCTCATGCACATAATATACCCCTCCTCCAATTGTTGTGTGTCCAGTCATATCTTGAGTACATGATTCTACTGACTCATCTCTTAGATGTTGAGATTGCAGATATGGGCTGCTATAAACAGCATGAAACATAATTCTTAAAGATATATCAATAAACCATTGACTTTATATCTCTCTGTTTTCTTAATGTTGGTAATTAGAGTTATATACTTCTCTCTTAGGACTTCTGACATTGTATCCTATAGACATTGGTATGTTGTGTAAAACAGTGTTCTTAACTTTCCAAAAATATGTGACAGGTATGTGCATTTGTAAGTGGTTACAGTAAGCATATAATTCACAAGTACACAAAAATTTCATTTTATCAATTTAAATAGCTTCAAATATCAAAAGTCTAAATATAATTTTTTAAAAGGGGAAACACTAAATCTAAGTTCCACATGTGCTATTAGGCTGTGGTAGAGAATTGTTCAGAGGAATCAGTTATCTAGGCAAGCAGGCTTTCTATCCATAACTGGGTTCCATCAGATTTACCAGGTAGCGATATAGGTCAGCCACATCAGCAGTTCTTACTATGACAAAAGTAGCATAGTTGGAATTAGATCTAAGTTTGTTCAGAGGACATGAATAAGTTACATGAACTAATGAACCAGTTTTCTTGTTTGCATTAAGGCCTCTGTCTTTCAGCTCATGTTGTTCTTATTGCAGATTTCAGCTGACCATATGACAGAAAATGAAAAGGAGTCAAATTAATGTGTTAACATGAGCCAACAGTGGTACTATGTCCCATTCAAAGGTAATAGAAAAAGTGAAAGCATAAGAACTTAGAGTCATACATATGGACTATAGGACAGTGAGCAATCATTTAACTTGTTAGTCAAGGTGTTGAGAAAAGCAGTATTGGAAGGCCAAAGAAACCATACATGGATTGATGTTTCTTCACTTCTGTTGCAAGTGGTACAGAGTAAGGATCTGCACACTTCACAGTAATGTTTGTGAGAGACTAATCACTGAATAAGCAATCAAGAACAAGTCAGTAGTTCAGTGTGTTCCATAGAGTTCTGTCAGCTTCTGCATTTGTCACATGAGCTTTCGCTCATCACCTATTAATTGAGTAATCATGGTATCACAGATAGAGGCTATGCACTAGACCAATGAAGCAGCTTTCCTTTTATCAAGACTGATTAGCTGCTATCATTTCACACTTTGAATGAATGCCTTTCTCATCTTTTCTTACCAGAGATTAGTGCCAAACTAGCCACTTGATGCTTAATTATGTCCTGACTCTGAATGGACAGTGATTTATTATAACAAGAATTTATTTGAATCAAGGATATGGATTTGCAATTTTCTGTTTGTAATGCATCAGCCAACTCTGCAATCTGAGGTTTCAAAGAAATTCTGATTCACCACTATGAGGTTCTGCAAAATACCCCTTGTATTAATGGGTTCACTTAACTGAAAAAAGAATCATAATGATGGGTGCACAGAAATGTAGAGCCACTGGCTCTACAACATGCCACCTGTACAAGAAGATAGCAAGCTAATGGAGTGTCAGCATGACCTCAAAAAACAAAAATAAAAAACCCCAAAAAACAAAATAAAAACAAAAAACAGATGAGCACATGAGGTAATATGCTAGAGATGCCTGTGACTGAAGGTTTTAGCTCTTCAAGAGAGAGCATATATACTGAGCCAAAAGTTATTATATGGTAGTTTATCTCTAATGGGTAGAATGTACAGAACTGTGTGGAAGTGGTGGAATTAGAAGTAGCTTCAGTCATCATCGCTTGAAGACATTCAGCTCTGCCTTGTAGAGGTTGTGGTTGCTCTAGGGTGAATTCTTCCACTAGGGGACACTGTAAGATTCCTACTAAAATCTACAGCTGCCTCTTGGGAAGTTTAGGTGTCTTATTCCACTGGTACACCAAATAGAAAGAGTGACAATATTTGGAAGTCTAATTGGCTTTGATCATCTTGAGTAGGCAGAATCAATGTGTCCATATTCAATACAACTGAGTAGATAATGATCCTGGGAAGAGGGTGTCACAGAACTAAGGGAACATGTCTACATTCATGGAGATCTTCACCTCAGAACTGATTCTATACCCACAGCAATGGTCTCAGAATATAACAAGAAAGGATCCAGACTGTTATATCCACCTGGAAGTCAGAAAATAGAGATTTCTGACTATGTTGAGACTGATTGGTTCTAGTTTTAGTGAACCAATAACTGTGGCCTAAAAGGGAATATGAAAATGGGAATCTGAATGATATGAAAAAAGGCACATATGGAACTTGACCATTATCCCAAAGCCTAGGGGAAGGAATAATTTAGTGGTGGCTGATAGAGTACTTTTATGACTTGTAAATATTTGACACTTGTTTCCTACTGGAAGGATTCAATTTCCATTTTACAGGGTATATTAGTCAGGGTATTCTTTTATAGGAACAGAAATAACAGAATAAATAGATATTAAATGGGGAATTTGTAGAGTGACTTATGGGAGGTGGTCCAGCTACTACAATTACTACAATAATGGCTGTCTCCCGACAGACAGACCAAGAATCTGGTAATTGTTAAGTTCACGAAGTGGGACGTCTCAGCTGGTTTTCTATGTTGAAATCCCAAAGAAGTGAGTTACAAAGCTAGTAAAGAAATTCTTCCACATCAGAATAAATAATTTTGGCAACGAGAATGAACGTAAGCATACAAAAAGCAAAAAAACTTCCTTCTTCTATATTCAGGCTATCACAAGAGGGTGTGGCTCAATGTTAGGGTGTTCTTCCTACCTCAACAATTCAATCAAGCAAATTCTCACAAGCATGCCCAGATGTGGATAAGCTGACCACCAAGATTAACCCACAGAGGGACTATTGAGAAATTTGATTCATTTTATCCCATATTCCTGTTTCTGTGGCCTGTCACTTGATACCTACTGTCTTTCAGTTTGTCTCACATTTATTACAAATTCCTCATTTGTTAAGTAACTATACTGCAACCAGTTCAAATAAAGGTGCGATTAGGAGTTGGGATTAGACAAAAGGTTGAGTAAGACAGGGTGATGCCCCTTGAAGAATTTGAAATATGGTAGGTTCAATGACGACAATTAGTGTGAACAGTGATTTTAAAACAATTCTGAATTCAGTGCAGTGCCGTTGTACTGCAAGGGATGAAGCTATTCGGCTTCCTGAAAGTCAGGTAAAGTCTCACAAAAGATTATTTTGAGTGAAGGATATTTAGACCATTGAAGTTTGTTAGGATAAGATACAAGGAGAGCATACTCAGGACAGAGGAAACAAGCACAAAATACCAGTTGTAGCTGAGTGTTTGTGGGATCCAAGCAAGTCAGAAATTCTGGAGGTGTGCCATGTCTTCTTAGAGGAAGGACCTTGTTCTACAAGTCATAATCGTCAGAACACTCAGCATGTTCATTATGTGAACATTCGCCTTGTGTGGGAATTTCATTTGAGGGAACAAATGAAAATGAAGTCCTAAAGACATTACTTGTCCATTACCAGATACTGCTTGTAGATTTCGTCTATGAGTCTTTGATGGTATGAAGCTTTGGCATTCCTGTAGACAAGCTGACATTTAAATCAAGCAAAAATAAAACAGGCAGCATCATTTCTGGAGTTCTTTGATCATTCAGAAAACAAGCTACCCAACACATTCAGAGACAATCAGGTTAGCCAAGAATGTGAGGCAAGAAATATTAACACTGAATGCAAAGGAAAATGAATATATGTCTATGTTATAAATATATAGGGTATTTAATTTAGTCCTACTTTGATATATATTTCTTATTCTCCTCAAGCATGTGAGGCACAAGCACGCGCGCGCGCACACACACACACACACACACAGAGAGAGAGAGAGAGAGAGAGAGAGAGAGAGAGAGAGAGAGAGAGAGAGTTTCTGTAGAAGAAATGGAAAAGAATGCAGCACAGGAAACATGAAGTCTACTATCTAGCATTTTATAGATGTATATTAAAAACAAAACAAAGCAAACAAACAAACCAAAAAACGAGTCCTGCTTTCCCTCATTTTACCCTAGTGTTTTTCTTGAACTTTAATGAGAATTTAAGTTCTCAACATGACACGTGAGTGTCTGTCAAAGGTGTACTTGTTAAAAAAAATTGGTTTTCAGTGAGACAATCTTAAGAAATAATAGGACCTTTAAAAAGTATAACATAATGGGAATCACTGGAGACTTTCTCCTCAGTAGGGTATAAGGTGGTTTTCATGAGACCCTGACTTAGTTGTTTTGTATTTTGTTTTTGTTTTTAATTTTGAGTCAGGGTTTCTCTGTGTAGCATTGTAGACCAGGCTGACCTCAAACTCACAGAGATCTACCTGTCTCTGTCTCTCAAGTGCTGAGATTATTAAAGGCATGTGCCACCACCTGGCAAGTTTGTTGTTGTTGATTGTTTTTAATGCAAGTTTCAAAAAGAGAAAGGCTAGTTCCTCCTTAATTTCTCTTTGGCTTCTCTCCATGATGTAATCAATCCCTCTCATGAACATTTCTGTTATGATACCATCTTCCATGATTTTCTGTAGTCACAAGGGTAACCACCAAAGAGAAAGTCAATGCACATCTGTGATATTGCACTATGAGCCTCTCAAACTGTTATCTAAGTAAATCTTTCTTCTTTTAATCTTTTATTTAAATTTACAACAAACTTTTCATGTCAATCCCAGTTCCCTCCCCCTTCCCTCTCATCTGTCCCCCTCCCAACCCCCATCCCATCCCCTTTTTGTTCCCTAGGGAGGGTGAGGCCTTTCAAGAGGATCTTCAAAGTCTGTCACATCACTTGGAGCAGGGCCTAGGCCCTCCACAATGTGTCTAGGCTGGGGGAGTATCCCTCTATGTGAAATGGGTTCCCAAAGTCCATTCATATACTAGGGATAAATATTGATCCACTACCAGAGGCCCCATAGACTGCCCAGTCTTCCTACATAACCCCCACTTTCAGGGTGTCTGGGTCATTCCTATGTTGGTTTCCCAGATATCAGACTGGATCCATGAGTTTTCCCTTGTTCAGATCAGCAGTTTCTGTGGGTTTCCCCACAATGGTCTTGACTCCTTTGCTCATCATTACTCCCTCTCTGTAACTTGATTCCACAAGTTGGGTCAGTGTACAGCTGTGGGCGTCTGCTTCTGCTTCCATCAGTTATTGGATGAAGGCTCTAGGATGGCATATGAGGTAATCATTCATCTCATTATCGGGAAAGGGCATTTAAGGTAATCTTTCTAGTATTGCTTAGATTGTTAGTTGTGGTCATCCTTGTAGATCTCTGGACATATCCATAGTGCCTGGTTTCTCTTTAAAATTATAATGGCTCCCTCTATTATGGGATCTTTTTTCTTGCTCTCCTCTAGTCTTTCCCTAACTCAATCTTTTGCTCCCTCATATTTTCCTTTTTCCACCTCTTCTCCCCTCTTCTTTGTCCTAACTCCCTGTTCCCTCCCTCCATGCTCCCAGATTGCTTGGGAGTTCTTGTCCCTTTCCCCTTTTCAGGGGGACTATGTATGTCTCTTAGGGTCCTCCAATTTTCCTACCTTCTCTGGCAGTGTGAGTTATATGATGGTGATCCTTTGCTCTATGTCTAAAATCCATATGAGTGTCCACATATGAGTGAGCACATACCATCTTTGTATTTTTGTGACTGGGTTACCTCACTCAAGATGGTTTCTTCTAGTTCCATCCATTTGTTGCAAATTTCAAGATGGCATTGTGTTTTTCCACCAAATAGTACTCCATTGTGTAGATGTACCACATTTTCTCCATCCATTCTTCAGTTGAGGGGCATTTAGGTTGCTTCCAGGTATGGCAGTTCCTCAGGAAAACGGGAATCAGTCTGTCACAAGATCCAGCAATTCCCTTTCCCTGATAATGAGATTGATAACTAACTTATCCACCATCATAGAGTCCTCATCTAGTAGCTGATGGAAACAGAAGCAGACACCCACAGCTAAACACTGAGCTGAACTGGAATCCAGATTCAGAGAGAGAGAGAATATGACAAAGCCACAGAGAAAGCTGACCTGAACAAGGAGGAGCTCATGGACCTCCAGACTGATAGCTAGGAATCCAGCATGGTTCTGACTCAGACCCCTGAACATGGGTCTCAGTTAGAGGCCTGGGCAGTCTAAGGGACCTCTGACAGTGGAACCAGGATGTATCCCTGGAGCACAAAAGGACTTTGGGTGCACAATCCCCATGGAGGGATACTCCCTTAGCCTGGAGACAGGAGAGAAGGCCTAGACCCTATTTTAAATGACTTGACAGATTTTTATGATCCCTCCTGGAAGGCTTCACCCTCCCTGTGGAGTGGGTGGGGAATGGGACGGGTTTGGGGGTTGGGAGCCATGGGAGGGAGGGAGATGGAACTGGGATCAAATATAAAATAAGAAAAAATAATGATTCCATTGGTCTACCTGTCTATTTTTGTGACAATACCAGGTTGTTTTCAGAACTATAGCTCTGTAGTAGAGCTTCCTGGAGAGTGAGATCAACAACTAACTTATCCATGGAGCCCTCAACTAATGTCTGTTGGAAACAGGAGCAAACACCCATACATAAACACTGAGTCGAAGTAGAACCCAGATGCAGATGGAGAGGACAAGGCCAGGTGGCAGAAACACATAGAGACAGCTGACCTGAACAAGGAGGAGCTAATGGGCCACCAGACTGATAGCTGGGAAGCCAGCATGGGACTGACTCAGATCCCCCTGAACATGGGTCTCAGCCAGAAGGACTGAGCAGTCTAAGGGACCTCAGACAGTGGAACCAGGATGTATCCCTGGTGCACAAAAGGACTTTGGGAACACATCCCCCATGGAGGGATAACTGCCTTAACCTAGAGACAGGAGAGAAGCCCTAGTCTCTACTTCACATGACCTGTCATATCTATATGACCCCAACTGGATGGCATTCCCCTACATATGGAATTGGGGTGGGGGATGGGAGGCGAGGGTGGTTAGGGTGCATGTGAGAGGGCAGAGAGGGTAAGAGTGAGTGAAGGAGGGAAGGAGGGAGGGAAAGAGAGGGAACTGGGATCAACATGTAAAATAATAAATTAAATTAAAAAAATGCTTTGACTCCAAAATTTAAGTTCAAGGACAAGTTACTGGGGAAAAGGATTTCTGTTTTTGTTTCCACAGAAAATGAAAAGCTGTGGATTCCTTCCAGACTAATGTGGTTTGATCAAGCCAGACCACCTGAAACAGAGTACCGGGTGATTCTACATTCAAAACAGCTGGACAAAGCAGCCTGACAGACTACAGCCAGGATTTCTGCATCTTCTTAGAATCCCCCATGACAGCGCCCCTTACCAGCAGGAAGTAGTTTGGAATGAACGACGCTCAAATTCCCAAATATTGTCTATAAATATTTGTTTTCAGTTAAATGGACTTGGTTTTATATATATATATATATATATATATATATATATATATATATATATATGAAAAATAATGAATAAAAAAGAAGAAACTTCTCAATATCCTTAGCCATCAGGGAGCTGCAAATCAAAACAACTCTGAGATACTATCTTACTCCTGTCAGAATAGCTACAATCAGAAACACCAATGACAGTTTATGCTGGAGAAGATGTGGAGAAAGAAGTACACTCCTGCACTTCAGGTGTGAGTGCAGACTCATGCAGCCACTTTGGAAATCAGTTTGGTGGTTGCTCAGGAAAATGGAAATCAGTCTACCTCAAGATCCAGTAATTCCACTCAGGCATATACCCAAAAGATGCACATTCATACAACAAGGGCATCTGTTCAACTATGTTCACAGCAGCATTGGTTGTAATAGCCAGAACCTGGGAGCAACCTAGATGCCCCTCAACTGAAGAATAGATGGAGAAAATGTGGTATACTTACACAATGGAATACTACTCAGTGGAAAAACAAAGTGGAATCCTGAAATTTACAGGAGAATGGATGGAACTAGAAGAAACCATCCTGAGGAAAGCAACCCAGTCACAAAAAAGACAGAGATGGTATGTACTCACTCATATATGGATTTTAGACATAGATCAAAGTTTACCAGCCTACAATTTGCAATGCCAGTAAAGCTAGGAATCCAACACAATCCTAAGAGATACAAACATGGTCCCCTGGAGAAGGGGAAAGGGGCAAGGTCTCCCAAGATATTGGGAGCATGGAGTAATGGGAGAGGGAATTAGGCGGAAGAGAAGGGATAAGGGGAGGGGAGAGGTGGGCATGAGAGAATGGAAAGAATGAGACAGGGAAAGAATAGAGGAGAACAAGAAAAGAGGGAGCCATTATAGTTTTAAGGGTCAGTCTGGCACCAGGGAAATGTCCAGAGATCTACAATGATGAACCCAAGTAACAATTTAAGCACTAGTGGAGAGGTGACCTTTAATACCCTTCCACGAAAATGAGATTGATGACTGCCTTATATGCCATCCTGGAGCCTTCATCCAGTAGCTGATGGGAGCAGAAGCAGAGACCCACAGCTAAACACTGAGCCGATCTCCTGGGATCCAGTTACAGAGAAGGAAGAGTGATGAGCAGAGGGGTCAAGACGAGGCTAGAGAAACCTACAGAATCAGCTGACCTGAACAAGAGAGAGATCATGAACCCCAGTCTGATAGCTGGGAAACCAGTAACAGGGTGACCCAGAACCCCTGAATGTGGGTGTTAGGAGGATTGGTCAGTCTGTGGAGCCTCTAGCAATGGGTAAGTACTTACCCTGAGTATATGAATGGACTTTGGGAGCCCTTCCCACATAGATGGATACTTTCTCAGTCTAAACACATGGGGCTGAGCCCTAGACCTTGCCCCAAATTATATGATAGACTTTGAAAACTCCCCTTGAAAGGCCTCACCCTCCCCTGGGAGCAGAAGGGGGATTGGCTGGGGTTTTGTGGGGGGTGTTGGGAGGATGGGAGGGTGAGGGAACTGGGATTGACATGTAGAACAACCTTGCTACAAATTTAAATAAAAAAGGGGGAAAAAAGAAACAACTCACATATCCAGTATCTTATGTGAAGTTTTTTTTTTTCCCCATTAAGCCATATTGACAACTCTGGATATGACCTTCCTCTTCGTTAGGGTTATTGTTGCTGCAATGAATACCACAACCCAAACAACTTGGTGAGGAAAGGAATTATTTGGCTTATATGTCAACATCATTGTCATCACTGAAAGAAGTCAGAAAAAAATCTCAAGGAGGACTAGAATCTAATGGCAGGAGCACATGCAAAAGCCATGGATGGGTGCTGCTTACTGACTTTCTCATCATGGCTTTCTCAGCCTGCTTTCTTATAGAACACAGTACTACCAGACCAGGGATGGCATCACTCACAATGGTCTGGGCCATTCCCCACCAATCCCTGATTTTTAAAAATGCCCTACATCTAGATACCATAGAGCCTTTTTTATCAATTGGAGTTCCTTCCTATCATATAACTCTAGCTGTGTCAAGTTGACGTAAAACTATTAAACACAATGTTAAAAAAAAACTTGGATGGGTGCATAGACAATCTATAACACCAGTAGTTCCTGCTAGAGATTAAATTGTCTCATACCAAAGTAAAGGCATTATAAATAGTGAGTACATGCCTGATAGAAAAGAGCACAAGGAGATAGAGTGAATCTGGCAGGGCAGAACTTATTCATGGATTTGATTGAAAGGGTGAATTAAAGAAAGAAATGTAGTTTACTTTAAAGATTTGGCTCCAAGGCAAATGAAGGTGGCATCCAGTAAGATGGAGGAAACTGAAAAACAGTTTTCCACCTTCCTGTTTTGTGTATGAGAAAAGCCAGTCCTTCAGAGGGTAAGTAGTATATCTAAATTTCACAGGAATTATGTACAAATTGGGGGCTAGAGTATATTTTCTCCAGTACTTTTTACACTGCACAAGAAAGTTCCTCAGCTCAGCAGTCTTTCTAAATTTGTAAGAGACAAATGAGTCAAATTATCATCAGAAGCCCAATACCAAAGCAGGGAGGGTAGGTGCTTGGATCATAAATCTCCAATTTTGTTAACATGACTCACATTAAAGAGAATTTATTCACTGGGCATTGATTTTTTTTCTTTTAGCATTGGACTTACAATGAGTAATTTCATATAAAGCAAACACTACTCTTGCTATTTAATGAGAGAAGAATCACAGCCTAGTCAGGAGGAGATGCAATTCTCAATCATGATGAAAGGCCAGGCTGATGAGGGAGATAGTTTGTTTGCATACTCTGAGATGTCCCAGTTCTCAGAAGCTCCTAAGATGAAGAAAAATATTCATCAATGTATATCTCTCTGCTAAGGGCCCATTGTATTCTGGGACCTGTTCTAGGCACTAAAGGATATGTTATTGCTCAAAAAATGGACATAGCTAACTTAACTCAGGTTTGGTAGAGGTGAAAGACAGTGTGGTGAATGCAATATGTGAGTAAAATGTGCAGTTTATTTGATAGAGAACTGGGTGTTATATTATTTATGTTTTATTAAAGCTTGCCTAAGAATTCAGAAAACAAAGGCAGCCACAAATCACAGAAGCCAGCACACACCTTTAATCCAAGCATCCAGAAGCTAGGAGGTGGTGATACATACCATTAATCCTAGAACTCAAGATTAACAGGAGGATGGATCTCTATGAGTTCAAGGCCACAGAGGGATACACAAAATTGAATCAGTCTTAAAGTGTAACAGATTATACACCTTTAATCTGAGAACTAGAGGGGTATAAAATATAGAAGCAGGGTCTTTAGTATTCAGTAGGAGGCATTCATTCTCCAGCCATGCTGAGGAGAAGTTACATAATCTGAGGCTTGGTGAGAGCTCATGAAGACAGGATCAGCCATTCAGCCTAATGTAGACATAAGAAGTTAGTGGCCATAGGCTTTGATTTTCTGATATTCAGTTTGAAGTTTGAATCCCAATATCTGCTTCTGGGTCATTTATTTTTCATGTTACCGAGGACAATTCTAAGGAAAAATAGAAAGCAGCCCTCAATCATTTAAATATTGAAGCCGTAACTTTCAGTTTCTCAGCATGTGACTATATTTGCAAAAGAGAAACTAAAAAAAATTATTAGTTTAAAATGGGGTCATAGAGATGACCACCAATCCAATATGAATATGCACAGAAGATTATATGGAAACATAGATGATAGCCACTGATGCCTTATAAGAAAATAATCTTGCTTGATGTCAGGTTTTAGCTTTGGGTTCTATGAAAACAGAAATGAAGAAACAGCTCAACTGACTAACAATGGATAACTAGAGAAACAAGATGTGACATATCCACATAATGATAAAGCATTCATCAGGCACAAAATGCAGTGGAGTATATCCTTGAATATTTTAAGAGTGCTGCAACATGGATGAACCTTAGAAACAATATTTCAAGTGAAAAGGAGCTAATAATGAAATTTAATATACCATATGGTTCAATTTATATGGAATGTTTAGGACAGAAAAATCTGTGGAGACAGCAAGGATATTGGTAATTGGCATGGATTAAGTAGAGGAGGGATTGCTTAAAAAACTATGGAGTTTTCTTTTTGGAGTGATAAGAATGTTTCAGAACAATATAGTGATGATTATCTCAAAAATGCTACATGTATCATACTGTATATTAGGTAGAATTTTTCAGAGAAACAAAATTTATAGGAATATATATTTATGTGTATATATGTATGTCTATATGAATTATTTTAGTTGTCTCAGATAATTATGCAAGTTGACATGCTCCACAAATTGTCAATGCTGTAATTCAATTTTGAGTAGGAAGTCTTGGGAACAATATGTTGATACATGAATGAGAATAAGGCAAGATGATTTCCAACCTCAAATAAGAACTTAATTCATACATTCCTTTTCTTTTCTTCTTCTGTTCTGGCCCTTAATGAATTAGAAAGGTTGACATCTTTACTCAGTCTACCAAGTTAGATGCTAATAACTTCCAGAAGTACTCTCAGAGACACAGCCATAAACAATATTTTAAGCAGCTATCTGATCATCCTTTAGCTCAATCAATTTTTAAGGTTTCAAATTGACACATAAAATTAACTATTACATGCCACAGTGACCATGTTTGTAACCCAAAGTAATGTTTGAATGGAAGACTTCCATAATAAATGTATACATGAAAGTATAAAATATACGATATGTACTGTATATGTATATATAAAATAATTTTTATTTCTATTGAGAATGTACTGATAAATAATTGGCAATCATATAAGCAGGGAAGTCATTTAGGAGCTATTTAAGCAACATAATTGGAAGAAGATTCTGGTTTAGACTATAATGACAATGGTAGAGTTGGTGAGTTTTTTTTTTTTAAATATTGAAATTACATTGAAGCTTAATATAACAATTTCTATTAACAGACTGTGTGTCCAGTCCAGACCAAAGGATACTTAAGGTTTTTTGCTTGTTTGTTTTAGTTTTCTTTTTATTTTTAACTTACTTGATCAAGGGAAACAATGACGTTGTGGTCAAGTGAAGATGGTGCATGCTTGCAAAACAAAAGATTAAGGGATATTTGTGTGTGTGGTATGTGTATATGTGTTTTTTTTTTGCTTGTTTCAGAAGACTATACATGTACATCTTAGTAATTCAAGTATATATATTAATCTCATGTGGTCATAGGGAGCTCTGAGAAGGTATTTACTTAGTCAGTGTTCTGTTGCTGTGAAGACACCATAAGTACAACAACTTCTATAAAAGAAAGCATTTAATTGGGGTGCCTTGAAGTTTCAGAGGATTACTCTATTATCATCATGGCAGGGGACATGGTGGCACACAGGCAGACATGTCACTGGAGAAGTTGTGAGTTCTACATCTGGATCCACAGGCAGCAGGAAGAGAGAGAAAGAGGGCCTGGCTTGGATCCTTGAAACCTCAAAGCCTACCTCCTGTGACACACTTCCTCTAACAAGGCCACTCCTACTCCAACAAGGCCACAGCTTGTAATACTTTCAAATAGTATCACTTCCTGTTGACCAAGCATTCAAATACATAAGCTAAGGGGTGTCATTCATATTCAAACCACCACAGATATCAGTGTAGGTGTTCACTGTGTAAATAGAATTACCAACTGTGATTCATAAAGAGATTATTAGTCTAGTTTCTATTGATTGTTGAGCCACATTGTAGAAAAACAAAGCAGATAGATGTAATATGGTTACTTTGATATTGCCTCATATTATACGAAGATGTGATGTTTGTCTTGGGCAGACTCTTACTTTGGTAGTAACTTCCTACCCTGGTGTGGCGCCAGTGTGATATAGAAGCAATGATCACTTTAAATATCTCCTAATGTGATTAAGGTAACATTATTCTTTTACTCCAAGAGGTTTCCAGCAAAAAAGACACTGTACCTCTCTAGGAACTCCCACCTCGTGGGTGATGAGAAAGGCATGCAAATTACTATGGTTTACCTGCTGCTACCATCAAGTGGTTGGGGCACAGAAAGCATTGCCATAACCCGGACAGGTTACAGACCAGTTAAGAACAAGAAGATCCATACATGTTACATCCCGAAGCTAGATGCCAGCTAATGTCCATGTCTGGGAAGAGCAATTAGAGTTCATTAATTCGGTTGCTGGTAACACTGCCATTCTCAAGGCTAATTATCCTTAATTGGAGTTGTCTACTTTGATAATAAGCATTTAGTTCTCTTCCATTCAATTTAACAATGTTCCAGATACCATGCTAGACACTACAGGGAATTCCATAGTTTAGTGAACTCAATATTAAGTCATGGGATCAGCTCAGTACGTAGATAATTACAATACAAGGCAGAATATAATGAGTAATGCAAAGAATAATATGTCTGAGTTAGATCAAAATAGAAGAGGGAGAATAACTGTTTTGTTGAGACAAGTTGAATGGAACTTTGCAGAAGTAGTAATAGTTGGGCTGGAATTTAGGAAAATTGTTAAATTTTCACAAGTAGGAAAAAGGCAATCTAGGCAGATGAAAGATGCTGGTGCCTGGGAGGTTAAAAATCCACAGTTTGTTTTCTTATTCATTTTCATTATCTTTTAATTTTGTAAATACTCTGCATACTTATATTCTATGTGCCCTATAAGGTTCTCTCAATATGACAGTGTAGCAGAATAAATTTCCTGTCCTCAAGAAGCTTACATTCTAGGTGACTGGGATAGCACATAAACAAATCAACAAATGAATATTTAGATGTTAAATGTTGTTTAAGAAAAACGTGGCAGGGTGATGTGGGAAAAATGTTCTATTAGTGGTAAGAGATGTTCTTACTGCTAAAAGGTCAAGCAAGCAGACAATGTAGTGAAATCGAAGAGTGTCTCTAATACATAGGCAGTAGAAAAACATTTCAGTTGCAGAAAATGACAACTTAGAGCACCTTGTGACAAGAACACACTTGCTGTGTCCTAAAATAACTAAACCTTGAGCAACAAGAGTAACTGAGCTGTCCCTTCCACTGCAGGGGCCCATGAGACAGAAGAAGCCTCAAGATTTATGGAAGAACTGGAATCTTGTTTAGTACAAGTTCAATAGTTTTATTAGACATCCACATGTATGTGCCTGTGATGACTCCCTTCATTGCCAATTTTACTGGATTTGAAATAACCTAGATTGCAGGCCCTGATGCTTGTCTGTGGGAAAGTTTCCAGAAAGATTTAACTGAGGGCAGAAGACCTGCTCTGAACATGAGCAGACTGAATAAAAAACAGAAATCTAGCAGAGTTGACTTATTTATCCCAGTCTCTGCTTCCTGACTAGTGACAAAATGTGACTAGCTGCCTCATGTTCCTGACACCACAGACACTTTCTTTTGATCATGCTTTTCATGCCATGTAGAACTGCATCTTCAAACTGTAAGCCAAATTAATTCCTTCCTGGAGTTGCTTTCTCATGTATTTGCTATAGCAAATAAATAAATAAATAAATAAACAAACAAACAAACAAACAAACAAATAAATAAATAAAGTGCTCAACTAGTCGGTTGGATGCATGTCTGTTTGTGTAGGTTAGGTGAGATGTTTCATGTAGAGATAAGATTTGAGGTGTTGATACAGTAATTACGGTATTTAACAATATGGTACGAAACTGGATGAGAGAAGAGGACAGCAAAATGGTCCAAAGATGATGTCTAAGGTGCTTCAATGTTAAATATTTAGATTATTTATAAGTGGAAAACAAAAGTGACTTATAAAAAATGGTTAATGAGGAATTTCCTTCAAATGAAGGCAAATCATAATGAAATACTGAGTTACTTGTAGTATGGACACAGGGTTACAGAGGTGATTTCAGAGTTTGACAAGTCATCATGGAAATAAAATCATCAGGCATGGGCTTTTGAGCCTTGGCATGAAAAGAAAGGGCATAAGAAGCCTTCTGGTCATTATTCTAGTTCAGACAGCTAAGCAAGAGATGATCATTAAGTAGTGAAGAAGTTATGAACAGGGAAGGGTGACCTGGACTGAGTAGAAGAATCCTGGACATGTTGGGTTTAGTTTGAGGCAATTGAGTTTGAGGTCCTTATAAGGCATCCAAGAAGAGATGCCACACTACAAGTTGTAAATGAAAGGTGTCTGAATATTTATTTTCAGAATGATAATTCTTGAGACATTAACCAATGTGTTTTCAACACTTAACTTTAGAATTCATTAGCTATTGATTAGTGAGGTTAGGAGGGGGAAAGATTTAACATGGACAGAGGCTCATTCTGGGACTAATATGCAGCTTATTGTCTGTGGAACTGATGGATAGCGATATCAGCTCTCTGGGCTTAATTTTTACCAAAAAATGTGTGCCTACAATCTTTGCTTGAGTGAAGATGCAGAAAAAAATAATTTGAGCATTTCTTAGAAGCCCTGGAGAACTCTAAATAGAGATAATTAAGCAAGGAATAAATGCCTGGGGCGTGGATCCCTTGATATCAAAAAAAGTTGACAGATAAACTTTAGGAAGTATTTTAGGGAGGTTCAACATGATACACATGAAACCAGTAGGCCTGCTTTTTACTGGGTCTGTAGTTGAGAGCTCTGTGCCAATTTGCCTAGTAATGGCATTGTCTCTGAAGAGTAAGTGAATCAGATGAAAATCAAAAACACAGGAATTCAGGACTTGGGCTGAGCAAACTGGCAGTGAGCTATTCAGTGACTAGGGTTGGTCAAATGAATATATAGACAATAAAAGAGAAAGGGGGGACTGAAGTCACAGTACAGCATAACAAACGTGAGAGAAAGACAGAGAGACGGAAACTGAGACTGACTCAGAGAGATAGAGACTGGATAGAATGAGAAGTTCGTTTTCATTACTAGAGCACTTGTCAGAGGCTAGCATAGACAGCATGTAAGCAGTATTTAAGCAGTGAGTATACATTGAATGAATGTATGAATGGAACAGGAAGTAGGCTGGGAAGAGAAAGAGACACATATACAGAGGGAATGATATAAGGGTAGAAAAGTGGATTTGTAACTGAAATCGATTCTGCAAACATTATTGATCTTGCATGCCTGCTGGGTACTGAGAAAACAAGAGGGAGGAAGTACAGTGCTGAGTCACCAATACCGGACAAGCAAGGACATGCTGATAGCTATCTATAGAAAAGGTCTTGGGAAATGGTCACTAATTTCAACTGTGGCTCTCTCTCTCTCTCTCTCTCTCTCTCTCTCTCTCTCTCTCTCTCTCTCTCTCTCTCTCTCTGTGTGTGTGTGTGTGTGTCCCGCAGAAAGTCGTTATCCTGCTTACTTCTGGTATGCTCCTGTTTCTCTGTTCTTACTGTATGCCAAATTCTAGAATCAACAAGCAATTATAGTGTCCATTGTTACTGAATAAAGCTGGGAAGAAAGTCCAATTGAAAACTCACTGATCACCTAGTTAGATAAATTTAAATTCACTTTAAGATCTAGAAACACTTTTTATATACCGATAGCAATCATGCTGTGAAAGAAATCATGCACAGACTCCCATTCACAATTGCATCTAACAATACCTATGAGTAAAACTAACCAAGGAACTGAAACACTTATGCAATGTATACTTTCAAGTCACCAAAGAAAGCTGTTAGGGATATATGAGAAGATGAAAAGACCTCTCAGGGCCTGGGCAGTCTAAGGGACCCCTGCCAGTGGAAGCAGGATGTATCCCTGGTGCACAAAAGGACTTTGGAAGCACATTCCCCATGGAGGGATACTCTCTTAGCCTAGAGGCAGGAGAGAGGCCCTTCTCCAAATGACTTGATAGATTTTGTTGATTCCTCCTGGAAGACATCACTCTCCCTGTGAAGTGGGTAGGGAATGG
Source organism: Phodopus roborovskii (assembly GCF_943737965.1). Classification (NCBI taxonomy): domain Eukaryota; kingdom Metazoa; phylum Chordata; class Mammalia; order Rodentia; family Cricetidae; genus Phodopus; species Phodopus roborovskii. The sequence continues at coordinate 253,998 of NW_026125934.1, read as the reverse complement.
GGCAGGAGGAGGGTCAAGGGGGCATGGGAGGGAGAGGAACTGGGATCGATACGTACAATAAGAGAAAATTATATATATGAAGAAAGCCACAGGCCTGGGTATCTGTGCCACCACAAACTGTCCAAAAGGTCCTTGACAAGGCTGCAGGTGTTTCAAGATCCAGCTTTTCACTGATACTTCATTGAGTCAGTCTGTAGTGGTAGAGGACAACTGTATAAAACTCCACCCAAAGTGGTTTATCAAGGCACTGAATAAAGTAAGATGAAGGATTCATGAAAGCAAGCAGTGTAATGGCAGATGGTGTCAAGCAAGTGTGTACCCCAGTTTTGGATAAAATCAAGAAGCAACTTTCCTGTATCTAGAGCTTCACTTACTATCTCTGCACTGGTGGTGTCTTTTTAGTGAAAGCTTTGCCTTAAACATCACAAGATGTCCTTCAACCATCTCAACAACTCTCCCCTCCCCCATACTGGGTTTCAACTGTAAGCCCTGATCTATGTGACCTGATGGGTCATGTTGACATTAGCCAAACACACAAATCTGGTATTACTAGCTCTGCTGATTGATCAGGCTTAAAATCTTGGGGCTTATGCTCTGTAAGTACTGAAAAGCTGCTACACTGAATCCAGAATGGGGATCCTTGTGAGAGCAGGGTTAGGGATGTATCCTCTGCATGTTCTGTGCCATGTTTTTAGAGATGTGCCCGTGCATGCCTGTATTCCCCTGTATTCTCAACTCTACTGCCTTATGTCCACAGAAGAATTCATGGTAGCACAGCTTCCCTTCTAAGCCTCATTTTGCTTCTAAAAGATAGTCAGGGTGAGGTTGCACATTGTTGGAGAATATTATTATAACTAGGGAAAGATTTATTATATTAGTTTATGCTGCTGAATATTACTTTAGCTGTATAAAGGTGTTACTTTTGTTTATGCTGCATTGTGTTTAACAATGTAAAGATGTGTCTTTAGTTATGTAAAGTTGTGTTGCTTCTGTTTCACCTTGCTTTCCTAAGACACCTGACTGGTCCAATAAAAAGCTGGATGACCAATAGCTGGACAGAAAAAGGATAGGCAGGGCTGGCAGGGAGGGAAAATAAATAGAAGGAGAAATCTAGACTCAAGAAGAGAAGAAAGGAAGAATGTGAGAAGGCAGAGGTGAGAACAAGGGAGATGTAAAGAGCAAAAAGAAGGACAGCTGCCATCAGACACAAGAAGCAGTAAAAATAAGATATATGGAAAAAAAGGAAGAAAGTAAAAAAGTTGAGGTTAAAGGTAGATAGAGGGAAACAGGTTAATTTAAGTTAAGAGAGCTAGTCAGGAATAGGACATAACTAGGCAGAGGACTTAGAACTAGTAAGTCTCTGTGTCATGACTTGGTAGCTGGTTGGTGGCCTAAAAGAAAAGTCCTGGTACAGCACATGTATTTAATGTACTCTGGAAACAGAGGCAGGAGGGTCTCTTTAAATTTAAGGAGGGCTTGGTTTATATGAAGTTCCGGGCCAATTACACAGTGCCTAGTTTTTTTCCTTAAGGAATATGACAGCATGATCGTTTGAATGTAACTATCCCCCATAATCTCATAGGGAGTGGCACTATTAGGAGGTGTGGCTTTTTTGGCTTGTGTATGGCCTTGTTGTAGGACGGGTGTCACTGTTGGGGTGGGCTTTGAGGTTTCCTATGCTCAAGATACTTCCCAGTGTCTCAATTGTCTTCCTGGTGCCTGCAAGATGTAGGACTCTCAGTTAACCCTCTAGCGTCATGCCTGCCTGCATGTTTCCATGCTCCCCGCCATGATGATAACAGACTGACACTGTAATTGAGCCTCTCCAATTAAATGTTTTCCTAATAAGAAAAAAAAAAGACCTCTCAGGCCAAAGAATTGGTAGAATTACTATTTTGAAGGCGACTATCCTACCAAAGCAATTTAAATATTCAATACAGTACCCTACAAAACAAAGGTGAAGGAACAAACTATCTGACTAGGACTTCATTTGCTCGGGAATTAGAGCCAAAAAGTGAAAAATGGGACCTCAGAAAACCGAAATTCTTTTGTGAAGCAAAGGAAAGAACCAATTGAAAAGCCCACAGAGTAGCAGAGAATTTTTGCCAACTATACATCTAATAAAGGATTAATATCCAGAATATACAAAGACCCCAAAACAAATTGTTGAGAACAGAAACCCATAGGGAATAACATATTTTATGTTTACTTAAAACTATACACTTTCAAAAGTGTATAAGAATGTGTGTGTATGTGTGCGCGCGCGCGAAGTTTTGCCACTTGGGGTATGCCACTCGGGGCTCCCTTGAGAGCCATGCATAACTCCTGTGGCAGAAATTTGTAACCTTTTCAGTTGTTGGTCAGGGGTGTCCTAAATAGTCTCTGACACAAATGTAAGCTATTGCTGTTGCCATTGGTTGTGTCTCTATTGCTGGAGACAACATACACTCTACACAGAGGACATATAACTGACTTGGATGTCTCTTCTCTGATGATTAGCCTGAATAGTACTGGAAGTACCCATGAAAATTGCTAAGGGAGAAAAGTAACTGATAGTTCTACTTAGCTGTAATGCTCATGAGTCACAACAATGGCCAGAATGGCAAGATACTTTACAAGGTACAACATTGTCACTTGTAACCAGAGGTAGCCAAAAATAATCTAATTGGACTTTAGAACTGCTCAGTAGGAAGAATTCATTCTTTTTTTCCTGTTATTTATTTTATTTTATTTAATTTTATATAACATAGTCCAATTAAATGAAAACAAACATTTATACACAATATTTAGGAATTTGGGCGTCGTTCTTTCCAAACTACTTCCTGCTGGTAAGGGGCGCTGTCTTGGGGGATTCGAAGAAGATTCAGATATCCTAGCTGTAGTCTGTAGGGCTGTTTTGTCCAGCTGTTTTGAATGTAGGATCAGCTTGTACTCTGTTTCAGGCGGTCTGGCGTGATCAAACCACATTAGTCTGGAAGGAATCCACATCTTTTCATTTTCTGTGGAAACAAAAATAGAAATCCTTTTCCCCAGTAACTTGTCCTTCAACTTAAATTTTGGAGTCAAAGCATATTTTTTTAGTTTAATATATTATTTTACATGTCGATCCCAGTTCCCTCTCCCTCCCTCCCTTCCTCCCTCCTCCCCTCCCTTTTACCCTCTCTGCCCTCTCACATGCACCCTAACCACCCTCGCCTCCCATCCTCCCACCCCAATTCCATATGTAGGGGAATGCCATCCAGTTGGGGTCATGTAGATGTGACAGGTCATGTGAAGTAGGGACTAGGGCTTCTCTCCTGTCTCTAGGTTAAGGCAGTTATCCCTCCATGGGGGATATGTTCGCAAAGTCCTTTTGTGCACCAGGGATACATCCTGGCTCCACTGTCTGAGGTCTCTTAAGACTGCTCAGTCCTTCTGGCTGAGACCCATAATCAGGGGGGCCTGAATCAGTCCCATGCTGGCTTCCCAGCTATCAGTCTAGTGGCCCTTAGCTCCTCCTTGTTCAGGTAAGCTGTCTCTATGTGCTTCTGCCACATGGTCTAGTCCTCTCCATCTGCTTCTGGGTTCTAGTTCGACTCAGCGTTTATGTATGGGTGTTTGCTCCTATTTTCAACAGGCATTAGTTGAGGGCTCCATGGAGAAGTTAGTTGTTGATCTCACTCTCTGGGAAGGGCATTTATGATAGCCTTACCACGGAAGCTGAGATTGTTAGTTGGTAGCAGTCTTATAGTTCTCTCGACCTTTCTTTGTGTTCAATTTTATCTTCAAACCAATATTGGCTCCCTCTTTTATGTTCTCTCTCTCTGTCTCTGTCTCTCTCTCTCTCTTTCCTATTCATTCTTAATACTGGAAATATCATCTACTATTCATGGCTTGAGAGGCCACAAACCCTAGAACAGAATCTACTACTGCCACTTTACTAAGCCAGTATAATTTCTAACTACATTCCAGATATGTATCCTTATACACACAGATAAATGTAGCCCTTACGTCTCACCAAAGAAGCTTCTTATAGCAGCAGACAGAGATCATTCTAGAAATCAAAATGCATTCTAGGATCAAAATGCAGAGAACAACTGACTGTGTGGTACCCAGCCCTTTTAAGTCCATCTGCAACACATCATCATAGAAGAGAGAACAGAAATATTGTAAGACCCTGAGGAATGGGACAGGATGTCTGCTGCAAGATAGTTTCTTTCCTATATGAGAGAGAAGCTACACCTGGGTACTCTCAAAGATGTGATTGCCTAAACAAGACCTAAAAACTTATAACACCAATTATCATGACAATGTGGATATGGGAATTCTTTTAAGGTACAGGCATTAATGGTTGCTGAGAGAGGGTTAGAATGTCATTCCTCTTACAAGCAATAATAAATGATCTCAGCAGATTGTGTACACACACACACACACACACACACACACACACAATTGTAATTAAAGAAAAAGGTCGTGAATTTGAGATAGTGTGAGAAGATGGGAGGAATTGGAGGTAAAGGAGGGAAAAGATGGGAGATTACGATATAAATATAATTCTCATATATAAAATCCCTCCAATGGTCTATGGATATGAATTTAAAATTCTTGAAGGCTAAAATAGCCCAACGTAGCCCAAAAAGTGTCTGACCTCCATAGTGATTAGGGGAATGCTAATTATAATTATTTTGAGATTTTATTTTGCCCAAGTTAGATTGGGTAGGATCAACAAAACAACAAACAATAAATGCTGGAGAGAATGGGGGAAAGGGAAACATCATTCTCTATTAGCAAGACTGCAAACTAGAGTAGACAGTATAGAAATTAATGTGTAGAAATATCAAAACATAGATCTACCATCTGACATCTATACCATTCCTTAGCATATGTTTGAAAGTCTTCATACTCCTTAAATACTGGCTGGGCCATGTTTATTTCTACTCTTTTCACAATAGCTAGGAAATCAAAACAGCCTAATGTTCTCAAGCTGATGAAAGGATAATGAAAATATGGTGTATGTACACAATGATACTTTGTTCAGTATTATGATATTTTAAATTCTGATCATCCTAAACTTATATATTTGAATACTTGATTACTAGTAGGTGGAACTGTTTGGAAAGGATGAGGAGTCATAGTCTTTTTTGAGGAGGCACATCAATGAGAGTCAGGATTTGAGATTTCAAGAGCTCACATTATTCCAAGTTAGAGTTTCAATTGTGGAGACGGATGCAAGCTCTCAGCTATGACTCTAGCACCATAATGACTTACCTGCTGTCACATTCACCACAGTGATGGCCATGGATACATCTTTGAAACATAAATCCTTTCTTCTGTTAGATACTGTGTCCATGGTATCTTACCATAGCAATTGAAAAGAAGCAAAAACAAACATCGAGGAAAAGTGAAATTTCAGGAAAATGTATGGACCTGAAAGTGATCCATGCCCAGATGGTCAGTGCCACAGAAGGGGACTAAGTAACTATCTCACTACAACCACACAGTGTTATTCATATTGGAACTAGGCTTTGAATTTTTAGATTTGGGTTTTTACCTTGGAGTGCCTTTAGAGACTGGGAAGCTAGAATGGGGATATTTGAAAGGAGATGAAGCCTCCTTGAAGATAAATAATAGAACACATATGAAATGAAAGTAGAAAAAATGGGAATGCTGGTGGTAGAAACGTTTAAAAGGAGATGGGGGGTTAGATGACAGGGTTAAACAAAATAAAGGATATATAAAAAAAAAACCTTATGAAAGCCTACAATTTTGTGATCTAGTTGAAAATGTAATTGAAGGAAAGAGTTTAAAGAGAGGCAGGCTGCTCCCAGAAATTACAAGCTATTTAACAAAAACCTCATTGAGAGAAGTGAGATATCTCAGCACTATTTGTTATCCAGGGAGATCCTAAGGGGTTCCCTAAAGAAAACAGTATCTTGCTACTGTTATAGGCTGCTCATCAGAATGATATTATTGTTAAAGAATTGGATTACTCTATTGCTGAAGAACTAGATTTGTCTATTGCTGGACGACTAGATTACTCTGTTACTGAAGAGCTAGATTACGTTATTGCCATACTTGAGCTAGAAATTTCTTTCCTTTTGGCTAGATTTTTACAATGTGTAAAGGTGCTATGGTGGCTACTAGAGGTGAAGAAGCATCAGTGGTCTTCCTCAACTGTGAACTCTATTATCTACAATAGTAAACTGCCAGTCACAATGTATGCAGTGGAACAATATTAGCATGATTGTATGGTAGTAACCAATCACTTTCTCATTCGGTTTTTTCTTCTTTCACAGAAGGAATTCATACTGGTTATTGTAAAGGTAGATGAAAGCCTGTAACTGGGAAGGTCATAGGACCAAGTAGGGGATCTACTATTGTTTGCTTAAATGGATACAGTGGCAAAGTGCTACACACACACACACACACACACACACTTTTCTCTATTTTACATATCAATCCCAGTTCCCTCTCCCTCCCTCCTATGCCCCCCGAACCCCACCCATACGATCACACCCCTCGTAATAGCAAGAAACTGGAAGCAACCTATATGCCCCTCAACTGAAGAATGGATAAAGAAGATGTGGCACATTTACACAATGGAATACTACTCTGCCGAAAAAAAAATGGAATCATGAAATTCGCAGGCAAATGGATGGAACTTGAACAAACCATCCTGAATGAGGTAACCCAGTCACAAAAAGAGGAACATTGTATGTCCTCAATTATATATGCATTTTAGACATAGAGCAAAGGATCACCAGCCTATAATTCACACTGCCAGAGATACAAGGAGGATTCTAAGAGATTCAAATAAAGTCCCTCACAGAAGGGGAAAGGGACAAGATCTCCTGAGCATATGGGGAGTGGAGGGCTGTGAATGGAGAGGGAACTGGGAGAAAGAGAGGGGGGGGAGGAAAGCACGTGAGAAAAGGAAGATTGAGTCAGGGGAGAAATAGACAAGAGGAGAGAGAGAGAGAGAGAGAGAGAGAGAGAGAGAGAGAGAGCATAAAAGAGGGAGCTATTATAGGTTTGAAAAGAAAACTGAACCTAGAGAAATGTCCAGAGACATACAAGACTTAACCCAACTATCAATTTGAGCAACAGTGGAAAGGCTACCATAAATGCCCTTCCCTGATAATGAGATTGACGACTAACTTATCCACCATCATAGAGCCCTCCTTTAGTAGCTGACAGAAACAGAATCAGACACCCACAGCTAAACACTGAACTGAACTGGAATCCAGATGCAGAGAGGGAGGACAAGACCAGGCTGCAGAAACACATAGAGACAGCTGACCTGAACAAGGAGGAACTAATGGGCCCCCAGACTGATAGCTGGGAATCCAACATGGGACTGACTCAGATCTCCCTGAACATGGGTCTCAGTTAGAGGCCTGGGCAGTCTAAGGGACCTCGGACAGTGGAACCAGGATGTATCCCTGGTACACAAAAGGACCTATCAGACACATCCCCCATGTGCCCCTTAACCTAGAGACAGGAGAGAAGTCCTAGTCCCTACTCCAAATGACTTGACAGATTTTAAATGACCCCTCCAGGAAGGCATCATCCTACATGTTGAGTGGGTGTGGGTGGGAGGGGAGGGTAGTCTGAGGGCATGAGTGGGTGGGAGACAGGGAAACAGGGAGGGAGGGAGAGGGAACTGGGACCAATATGTAAAATAAAAATAAAAACTTAAAAGTAATAAGTAATTTTTAAGTTCTAAAATAAAAAAAAGAAAGAAAGAAAAGGTGTTGGATTTTGTCAAAGGCCTTTTCAACATCTGGTGAGATGATCATGTGGTTTTCCTTTTCAGTTTCTTCATGGTGGATCATATTTATAGATTTTTATATGTTAAACCATTCCTGCTTCCCTGGGATGAAGCCTACGTGGACATGGTGGATGATTTCTCTGATGTGTTCTTGGATTTGATTTGCCAGTATTTTATTGAAGATTTTTGAGTCGGTGTTCATGAGGGATATTGGTCTGTAGTTCTCTTTCTTATTTGTGTCATATATATATATATATATATATATATATATATATATATATATATATATATTCTTAAAAAATAGAGTTTGGTAATGAACCTTCTGCTTCTATTGTGTGGAACAATTTGAGGAGTATTAGGATTAGCTATTCTTTGAATTTCCAGTAGAATTCTGCATTCAAGCCATCTGGCTCTGGGCTTTTTTTGGTTGAGAGGCTTTTGATGACTGTTCCTATTTCATTAGGGGTTATAGGTCTATTTAAGTTGCTTATCTGTTCTTGATTTAATTTTGATGAGTGATAGCTATCCAGAAATTTGTCCATTTCCTTTGAATTTTCAAATTTTGTGGAGTGTAGGTTTTCAAAGTATGACCTGAATATTGTGTGGATTTCCTCAGTGTCTGTTGTTATGTCCCCCTTTTCATTTCTGATTTTGTTAATTTGCATGTTCTCTCTCTGGTTTTTGGTTAGTTTGGATAAAAGTTTATCTATATTGTTGTTTTCTCGAAAAACCAACTCTTTGTTGACTTGATTTTTTTGTATTGTTTTCCTGGTTTCCACTTTATTGATTTCAGCCCTCAAACTGATTATTGCCTGGCATCTACTCCTCCAAGGAGACTTTCTTGTTTTTGTTCTAAGCCTTTCCTTTCCGGTGTGGTGTTAATTCTCTAATGTGACTATCCTCCCTTTTTTTCATATGTGCATTTAATGCAATGAACTTCTTTTGTAGCACTGCTTTCAAGGTGTTCTATAAGTTTGGGTATATTGTCTCTCATTCTTGTTGAATTTTAGGAAGTCCCTAATTTCTTTCTTTAGTTCTTCTTTGACCCAGATGTGGTGCAATTGTGCATTGTTCAGTTTCCATGAGATTGTAAGTGCACGGTTTCTGAGATTTGTGTTGTTGTTGAATTCCAATTTTATAGCATGGTGGTCTGATAAGATACAGAGGACTATTCCAATTTTTTTGTACCTGTTGAGGTTGGTTATGTCTCCTAGTATGTGGTTGATTTTAGAGAAGGTTCCATGTGGAACAGAGAAGAAGGTATATTCTTTTGTGTTTGAATGGAATGTTCTATAGATGTCTTGTAAACTCAATTGAGGCATAACTTTTGTTAGTTCTTTTGTTTCTTTGTTAACTTTCTAACTGGTGGTCCTGTCTAGCCACGAGAGTGGAATGTTGGAGTCTCCCACTATAAGTGTGTGAGGTTTTATGTGAGCTTTGAGTTTTAGTAGTGTTTCTTTTATGAATGTGTGTGCCTTTGTATTTGGGGCATAGATTTTCTCAGAATTGAGCCTTTTTACTGATGGATTTCTCCTGCGATGAATACAAAGTGACCTTCTTCATCTCTTTTGATTGATTTTTGTTTGAAGTCTAACTTGTTGGCTATTAGGATAGCTACACCTGCTTGCTTCTTGGATCCATTTGCTGCAGAAGGATGGATTCTGTCTTCCTATCCATTCTGTTAGCCTGTGTCTTTTTATAGGCCAGTTAAGACCACTAATGTTGAGGGAAAGTAAGGACAATTGATTGTTAATTATTGTTTGTTTTGTATTTGCTGTTGTTGGTGGTATTGTGAAATATATTTGCTGTGCTTTATCCTTTTGGTTCTGATGAATTGGGATTATCTATTGCCCATGTCTTTGTGAGAGCAGTTAACTTCCTTGGGTTGGAGTTTTCCTTCCAAAACTTCCTGCAGAGCTGCATTTGTAGATATGTATATTGAAAATCTGGCTTTGTCATTAAATATCTTGTTTACTCGGTCTATAATGATTGAGAGTTTTGCTGGTTATAGTAGCCTGGGCCGGCATCTGTGGACTCTTAGTACTTGTATAACATCTATTCAGGATCTTCTGACCTTGAGATTTTCCATGGAGAAGTCAGGCGTTATTTTGATAGGTTAGCCATTATATGTTACCTGTCCTTTTTCCTCGCTGCTCTTAATATTCTTTCTTTATTCTGTATATTACATGTTTTGATTATTATGTGTCGAGGCATCTTTCTTCTTTGGTCCAGTCTATTTGGTGTTCAGTATGCTTCTTGTACTTTCATAGGCATGTCCTTCTTCAGATTGGGAAAGTCTTCTTCAATGATTTTGTTGAATATATTTTCTGCACCTTTGAGCTGGACTTCTTCACATTCTTCTATGCCTATTATTCTTAGGTTTGGCCTTTTCTCGGTGTCCCACATTTCCTGGGTGTTTTGTGTTAAGGAGTTGTAGGATTTAAGATTTCCTTTGTTCGATGAATCTATTTCCTTTACTTTATCTTCACTGCCTGAGTTTCTCTTTTCAATCTCTCATATTCTGTTGGTTATGCTTGCATCTTTAGTTCCTGATCATTTGCCCAGTTTTTCTATTTCCAGCATTCCCGCGCTTTGTGTTCTCTTTATTGTCTTTATTTCAGTTTTCAAGTCTTGAACTGTTTCTTTCACCTTTTTGATTGCTTTTTCATGGCTTTCCTTAGTTTCTTTAAGAGATTTGTTTATTTTTCCAATTGTTTTTTCTTCCATTTCTTTAAGGGATTTTCTCATATCATGTTTGACGGCCTCTGTTATTTTTATGAAGCTATTTTTTAAGTCGTTCCCTTCTGCTCCATCTCCTTTGGTGTGTTCAGGTCTAGTTGGTATAGAGTCCCTAGATTCTTGTGGTGTCATATCCGTCTTTCTATTGCTGGGTGTTTTTCTGTATTGCCATCTTCCCATTGCTTCTTCCAGTGGGTACATGTGGAGTCTATCTCTCTCTCTCTACCATGTTCTCCCAGTGGGTGTAGTGGTGTCAGGAGTTAGATGTCTATAACTTTCCTCTGATAGAGGGCTGGTGACATGGGATTCAAAGATCAGATGAGTTCGGCCTCAAGGTGGTCCCTCATGCATAGGCATGTTCAGTGTCTTCAGAGCTGATCCAGGAAATTCCATGGAGGTGGTGGGGTTGTTGGATTCTCACTCTGGCCCAATGTTCACCCCGAGCAGCAGGCCCAGCAGGACAAATTGTGAGGGGAAGAGGCAAAGTGCCTTCTAAATTTGTTCATAATCATAGATTCAGTCATATGCAGAGACCCTTCTGCTTGCATTGAATTACAGTTAGTGCAGAGACTCCAAACTTGTCAAGATGCTGAGGAGAAGTTGAGTGCTCAGCTTTAAACAGGACATCTGTGCCATACCCTCAATTATCTGAGAGTTTAAAGGTTCTTAGGCCATGCCTAGAATCATAGACAATTTTTTGAATACAGTTAATTTTTATGCAATTTCCAGCTCCCTCACAAGGCACACCAATGCTCTTGTTGCTTACTGGGTTTGATGGGAAATTTAGACCTTCTATTTGGGAAACAAAATTTAGAAGGCTGTCATTGTGGATTTGGAGATACTAGAAAGAAAAGAACAGAGAGGGACCTGTGAGATGGCTCAGTAGGTGGACCACAGTACTACATATTATCTTCTGGCCACTATAAGCACCCCCCTAAAAGTAAATATTAAAAATAAGTACAAAAAGATAAGCTGACCAAATTGGCCAATTTGACTGGTATCATTCAAATAGTTCAGTCAACTGGTTAGAAGTTAAATTTAATTATTTGGCATCACAGTGTTCTTAGGACACAGCATTTTGCTTTTCAAGTGGTCATTGTAATTTGTTAGCCATGGACAATGAATAATAAACAAAACGATTTAGAACTGAATCACACCCAAGGCAGTTTATAATGAGTTGCTTAAAGACAAAATGGAGCCAGTTGTAGTGGCTATGTATGGGACCAACTGAAGGCTGTGGCTTTCAGATTGTTTGTGTGTGTGTGTGTGTGTGGGTGTGATTGACATAATTGCAATTGAATTGTTCCTTTCTTGAAGTCAGCAGGACAAATGAAAACAACTCGGCTTATAAAACACATGCATACCAAATAATAACATTCTTAAGGAAGATTTATTCTCTTAGTTGTATTTTCAAAAAAATCTTTTGTAAACATCAATGTTTAAGGTGCATTTCCAGAGTAGGACAGCTCTTTTGCATGAAGCAAGTGAAAATCATCCAGGAACTATTCTCAGTGATATATATTCCATTATTATTCTAGGGATCTCCACCCCCTCCCAAAGATACCAAACGCATAGTCAAACCAGAACAGCTGAAGCCTCATTTGTCTTTGTGAGGGATCTAAGGAAGAAGGACATATAACTGAAGAATTGTTACTTCATTTGGAACAGTACGGTGTCAGGGTTTTTAGAACAGCTTCTAGTATTTCCAGAGGGATAAGAGACACTTATAGGGTATACTTAATGCTTTATGGTTTTATAATTATTTTTATATTAAATACCAAATGTTATCTGAAATCCTGGAATAGAGCTGAGTTGATGGCATAGAAAAATGTTGATAGGTAGGAGACAGGACATTCTCTCTTGTGACCACTGATATAATCAGTTCCCAAGAGACAATTCTAAAAATGGATGTAGGGGAGGTGGGAAGCATTCACCCTAAGCCACCAAGGAAAGAAAAAAATATAACTATTTTGTAACGCTAGTACAATTTGAAGGAAGGAATGATTTCCTTGTTTGTTTCTGCAGACTTTTTTCTAGTCTAGACTAGATCTGAGGACGTATAGCTTGACCTGAATGGAGAATAGAGAATGGAGAAGAGATTTTCCTGTATTGAAGAATGAGAGCCTGCAGCTTACCTAATGTTTAGGGCTTGAAACTTTGCACTGCACCACCCTTCATCTCTCGATGCGGATTTGAGTTGACTGCAGTGGGTTGGCTTCAAGTATGACTGTTAAGTTCTTATTTCTTTCACACAAGTGAATGCTACCACCTGCATTTATCTCAGGCTCTGAAGACCAGACTATTTTCAGAAGAGAATCTCTTCAAATTCTCTGGATAATTTGAGACTACCTTGCAAAAGAGGAGATAGAGCATGATGGGATCCTCAGAAGAAAATGAGGGGAGTTTTTGGGTACAGCCAAATAAAGGTTAAAATCTTCCGTGTCTTGTCTGGTTACAGAAGATGGCTGGTTCAGGCTCTGTATTCTCCTCATCCAGTCCTGATGTGAGGGTATGGGCATAGTCTTACTGTAACTTGTTATGTTGCACTCAATTGACACTCTGTGTGGGGGGGTGCTTTTTTCTGAAGGGAAATGAAGGAGTGGATCTTGGGGACAGGAGAGGTGGGTCTGGCTAGGCAGAGTGGGGGAAGGGAAACTGTAATTGGGCTGTATTTTATATGAGAAGAATAAACTTTTTTTCCCTTCAAGACAGGGTTTATTTGTATTACTTTGGAGCCTGATCTGGAACTTGCTCTGTAGACCAGGCTGGCCTTGGAGAAGAATAAACTTTTAAAAAAATCTCCCATATCTCATCCTCTGCTCATCAACCTTGGCAGCCTGTATAAATACTAATACTCCTGGATACCATTAACACAGAACTGTGTTACATATCAACAAAGTTATAATCACTTATAGTTACTCTTAGAAGTCACACAGATGAAGTTCAAACTTCCCGTGAAACAATGACTTTTTAACTTTGCCTAACTGACATATAATTATATTTACTTTTGGAGTACTGTGTGATATTTCACTCAATATAACCAATGTGCAATGACCCAATAATAACAAGGATGATCTTTCCAACTCAACAGCTTCTTTCTTTGTGGATATTTTGAAGGCCTCTCTTCAAACATTCAAGGTATCTTTTGTTGCCTCCCATCACCCATTAACCTGGGCCATTAAATACCCTCTAAATGGTCTACCAAAGTTTTACCTCTCTACTCTGTTCTGTAATTATGTAATCTCCCTACAGTGCCTATTTTATCCTATCACTTTCATGCTCAAGACCCACAAATTACTTTTCATTTGTATTTTTGTTGTACCTTTTGAAAGGCAATTCTATTTCATATACAGTAAAACTGATGCTTTTAACATGTTCACTTCTGCATTTCCTGTCTGTTTTTTCCATTTCAGCTTTTATTAGTGTATATAAACTCTGTTAAATAAAGAGATTTCATTGTGGTAATTTTCAAACATGTGCATTATTTACTTTGTTCACCTTATTTCTCCTTCCTTCCCCATCCCAATTCTCTTTCTCTTTACTTATAGTACTCCCGCTGCTTTCATGTCTCATTTTTATGTTTAACAATCTTGCTCAGTAGATCCTGCTGGCCTCGAACTCACAGAGATCTGCCTGCCTCTCCTTCCAAGTGCTGGGATTAAAGACTTGCACAACCACCGCCTGGCTGTTTGCATTTTTTTTTTTGATTGATACTTAGGAGTGCGGTAGCTGATTCAGAAGTGAAATGATTAAATGTATAAGTAATGAGAAAGTTCTTTTTAATGGCTTCTACTATCTCAGCTTCTCAATAGCTCAACTAATGCTGTACTTCTTGATCCACATTGGAATTTTGTCTGGCTTGAGATTGTACAGGGTTTTTTTTTCATTCTATCACAATCACAATGAGTCCATATATGCAATTGTCCTTCTGTGTCTAAAAGCACTATTTCCCTGTAGTCATCTACCACCTTTGTATTATACAATATTTTAGCCCCATTTTCATGATTATCTCCAAGTTTTTAGAGGAGATGGATGTGATATAGATGTCCAATTTAGGGCTTAGCACTATGCAGTCTCTTATTTTCTGTACTTGGACAAGTTGTAGGTCACTGTTTATCATAACGTATTTCAAGAAGAAGCTTCTCTGATGATGGTTGAGAAATGCACAGAAATAAATAATTAGGAGTAATTTTAATTCTGTGTCCATTTAGCAGACTAATAATAGTAGGTTTTCCCCCAGAACTTATGACTTATATTACCACAGGTTCATGGTCCCAGTAACAGTGCCAGAAGTAGGTCACATGAAATGAAATTGGCCTTAAATCTAGTCAAAAAGTGTTTGGTTATTCCCATAACATTCAAGAAACTATTGCATCAGTAAGCATATCTCAATGGGACAGTTGTTATTGTAGCTCACAGGACTCATAGCTAAGTAAGACTGATGATTATCTTTATCCTCTGGCAGTATGTATAAAAACTACCAGCACTATGAAAGATACTCGATAGGGCTCAAATTTTTGGGTCAATGCTTACTTGTCTTTAAAAGGAAAGAACATGAAATTGGTTAGGTAGGGAGACAGGGATAGAACTGTGATATTTGGGAATTTGGGTGTCGTTCTTTCCAAACTACTTCCTGCTGGTAAGGGGTGCTGTCATGGGGGATTCTAAGAAGATGCAGAAATCCTGGCTGTAGTCTGTAAGGCTGCTTTGTCCAGCTGTTTTGAATGTAGGATCACCCCGTACTCTGTTTCAGGTGGTCTGGCTTGATAAAACCACATTAGCCTAGAAGGAATCACAGCTTTTCATTTTCTGTGGAAACAAAAATAGAAATCCTTTTCCCCAGTAACTTGTCCTTGAACTTAAATTTTGGAGTCAAAACATTTTTTTAATTTAATTTATTATTTTACATGTCGATCCCAGTTCCCTCTCTCTCCCCCCTCCCTCACTCCCTCCCTCTTTCCCTCCATTTTACCCTCTCTGCCCTCTCACATGCACTCTAACCACCCTCCCCTCCCATCCCCCCACCCCAATTCCATATGTGGGGGAATGCCATCCAGAACTGTGAGGATTTTGTAAGGAGTAAATATGATAAAATTTGATACACTGAATGAAATTCTCAAAGAACTGATAAAAATATGATTTTTGAAAATAACAAAGAAAATAGAAAATTATTTTGAGTTTAAAAATGAAAAAAATGCTATAAAATAATGAAGAACATTTAAAACCTGCTTAGAGAAAAATTTACAGAGTAGCATTATACTAGGAAAGATCAAAGCTTTAAAATCAGTTATCTGAACTTCTAGCTTGAGAAAGGAGAAAAATAGAGCCAAATAAGATTCCAATGCCAAAGGAGATTCAGAAAGAGCAGAGAATGCAAGTCAATAGCAGAAAAAAGCAATAAAAATCAATAAAATAAATCCTAGTCCTGGGATCAGAACAATAACACTTATAAAATTCAATCATGAATTTTGGTTAAAGAAAAGAGAACAGAAGACAGGATTTAGTAATGTTAGAATGGGAAGAAGGGAATTATTCCAAACTGTAGTGAATTTTGAAAGACAATAGGAATTATTTTCAATAATTTTGCCAACAAATTTGATCATTTACCTGAAATAGACAAATTATGAAATGATAGTATCATGGGTAATCTGCAAATTCAATCAATCAACCAACAACCAGGGTGGTTCTATATCTACTACTGAAACTAAATTTATATGTTGAAACATTCAAGCAAATAGTAACAACAAAACTGTCAGTCACAAATTCTCCCATGCAAGTTTTTCTAAGCATCCTTTGGAGGGAAAAATCACATCAATTATGAACAGATTCTGCAAGAAATATAGTCATGAGAATAAATGAAAAATACATACACTGTTATATCAAAATTGTCCTGATATCAAAACTCATAAAAGGCATCACAGCTTATTAAACATACAACATTTCTCATGAATATAGCTGCAGAATGCTTTAACCAAATATTCGCAAACGGAATCCAGCAGTGTAAAGAGAGGAAATATCACATGCTTGTGATAGCAAAATAATGGTCCCAAAGAGCTTTCTATGTCTAAGGTGAGTAATATAATAGTGATAATAATAATAATGATATGGCATATTATATTATCATTATCACTATTATTATATACATCATACATGCACAAATACATGTTCAATATACAGAGTGACAGATTTTTGAAAAAATTACTGTTTTAATATAATTTGAAGCCCATATTTAGTTGGTTTTAAATACAGAAAGATGATTTTGGATTATCTGGTGGCACTTAAATACAACTACAAGACCTTTAAAAGGAAGGAACAGAAGAATATTCAGTGTCAGGAAGATGTGGCAGGAGAAATGCACATCCATATGTTGCCAACTCTGAAGACAGAAAGGAGAAATGCATACAGGAATGAATACAGAAAGCTGCTTACAGATTGGGAAATGTAAGCACGTGAAATCTCTCCTAGAATTTCCAGAGAGGGAAACAATCCTGC
Source organism: Phodopus roborovskii (assembly GCF_943737965.1). Classification (NCBI taxonomy): domain Eukaryota; kingdom Metazoa; phylum Chordata; class Mammalia; order Rodentia; family Cricetidae; genus Phodopus; species Phodopus roborovskii. Next base: position 237,017 of record NW_026125934.1, on the reverse strand, counting down.
CAACACCTTGATTTTGGCCCAAAGAGAACCAAGCAGACTTCTAACTGACAGTTATTAGATAATAAGGTTGGATTATTTTCATTCACTAAATTTGATCATGCAAGGATCTATTTCCAGCTTTTGAGGAACCCCCACGCTGATTTCCATAGTGACAGCTCCAGTTTACAAACCCACAAGCCCTTAATAAGTGTTTCTACTGGCATCCAAAGCTAATATTTGTTGTCATTTTTTTTCTTTCTTAACCATTATGGCTAAAATGAAATCTCAAGGTAGTTTTAAATTTACATTTCCCTGAAGACTAGAGATGTTGAACTTTTAAAAATTGCTTCTTGTCCTGCCACCGAATCCCCCAGAGGGATCTGGAGGCAGGACAAAGCAATCAGCATCAACAGCCATTCTTGTCTTGCCCCTCCACCTTCTGGTAGAGAGTTGGGTACCTGGATCGGAGCTTCTCCAGCACACCTCTCCCTCTTTGAGTTCCCTGACCTGTGGCCTTTCCTGCCACAGAATCCCCCAGAGCGACCTAGAGGCAGAACAACTCCTCCAGCACCAGCATCGGAGCCATTCCTGTCTTGCCCCTCCACTCACTGGGAGAGAGCTAGAGAGAGCGAGCAAGTGAGAGAGAGAGAGAGACCTGGAGAAAGAACAAAGCCTCCAGCATCAGCTGACATTCCTGAATTGACCCTGCACCATCCCGGAAAGAGGAGAGAATAGAGCTTTGAACCCATGCCCATCAGGAAAGGGAGAGACCCCACCTCTAACCACAGAAAGAAGAGATGGGAAGATGACAGTATAAGAGCACATCCAACAACAGAAAGACTTCCATGACACTACCAGAGTGTAGGGATGCTATGCCAGCAACACCTGAATATACCAACGCAGATGAAGCAGAAGAGAATGACCTTAAAAACAACTTCATGAAAATGATAGAGGACCTCAAAGAGCATATGAAAAAATATCTTAAATGGAAGAAAAATCAAACCAAAAGATGCAAAAAATGAACAAATCTCTTTAAGAAAGCAAGGAAATCCAAGAAAGCAAAACAAAACAAAAACAAAAACAATCTGATGGACACAATTCAAACAGTTCAAGGCCTGAAAACTGAAATAGAGACAATAAAGAAAATGCAAACTGATGGAATGCTAGAAATAGAAAATCTAGGTAATAATCAGGAACTATAGATGCAAGAATAACCAAAAGAATACATGAGATGGAAGAAAGACTCTCAGACACTGAAGATGAACTAGCCGAAACAGATTCATCTGCCAAAGAAAATCAGAAATCCAACAAATTCTTAACACAAACTATCTAGGAAATGTGGGACACCATGAAAAGATCAAACTTAAGAATAATAGTTGTAGAAGAAGGTGAAGAAGCCAAGCTCAGAGGTGCAGTACACATATTCAACAAAATCATACATGAAAACTTTCCCAACATGAAGAAGAACATGGGTATGAAAGTCCAGCATATAACCAAATGATCCACATCCATGCAACAAAGACATCTGTTCAACTATGTTTGTAACAGCATTACTTGTAGTAGCAAAGACCTGGAAGCAATCTAGTTGTCCCTTACCTGAAGAATGGATAAAGAAGATGTGGCACATTTACACAATGGAATACTACTCTGTGTAAAAAAAAAAAAAAAAAAAAAAAAAAAAACATACACATAAAAACAAAACAAAACCCAATGGAATCTTGAAATTCACAGGCAAATGGATGGAACTTGAAGAAACCATTATGAGTGAGGTAACTCAGTCACAAAAAGAGGAACATGGTATGTACTCACTCATACATGGATTTTAGACATAGAGCAAAAGATCACCAGCCTATAATTCACACTACCAGAGAAACTAGGATACAAGGAGGAACCCAAGAGATTCATACAAGGTCCATCACAGAAGGGGAAAGCAACAAGATTCCCTGAGCATACTTGGGGTGGGGTGGGTTCAGTGAGTGGAAATGGAGTTAGGAGAAAGAGGAAGATAGGAGTACATGTGGGACCAGGAAGATTAATTTGGGGGATAAATAGAGGCGAGCAAAGAAAGAGATACCATAATAGAGGGAGCCATTATAGGTTGGAAGAGAAATCTGATTCTAGAGAAATATCCAGAGACCTACAATGATGACCCCAAATAACAATTTGGTCAACAGTGGGGAGGCTACCTTAAATGCCCTTCCTTGATAATGAGATTGATATCTAACTTATATGCCATCATAGAACCCTCATCTAGTGGCCATTGGAAACAGAAGCAGACACCCACAGCTAAACACTGAGCCGAACTCTTGGAATCCAGTTGCAGAGAGGGAGGAATGATAAGAAAATAGGTCAAGACCACACTACAGAAACTCACAGAGACATCTGACCTGAACATGGTATCTGGGACTGATATCTGGGAAACCAGCATTGTACCAACTCAAATCTCCCTCATCATGGGTCTCAGTTAGAAGGCCCGGGCAGTCTAAGGGACCTCTAACAGTGGAACCAGGATGTATTCCGTGGAACCAGGATGTATTCCTAGTACATGAAAGGACTTTAGGAGTACATTCCCCATGGAGGGATACTCCCTTAGCCTGGAGGCAGGAGGGAGGGCCTAGTCCCTACTCCAAATGACTTTATAGATGTTTTGGATCCTCCTGGAAGGCACCACCCTCCCTGTGTAGTGTGGGGGCAAATGGGATGGGAGTGGGGTCAGAGGGCATGGGAGAGAGGGAGAAAGAACTGGGATCGCTCTGTGTGTGTGTGTGTGTGTGTGTGTGTGTGTGTGTGTAAAGAAGCTTATTGAACACCAAATAGACTGGACCAGAAAAATTCTCTCTCCACATAGCAATCAAAACACCAATCATACACAATAAAGAAAGAATATACCAGCAGGAAGTAGTTTGGAAAGAACGACGCCCAAATTCCCAAATATTGTGTATAAATGTTTGTTTTCATTTAATTGGACTTTGTTATATAAAATTAAATAAAAAATACTCTATATGCAAAAAAAAAAAAAAAAAAAAAAAAAAGAGCAGCGAAGGAGAAAGGGAAAGTAACATAAAAAGTCAGAACTATCAGAATTACACCTGACTTTGCCATGGAAACTCTGAAAGCCAGAATGTCAAGGATCGATTTCCTATGAAAACTAAGAGACCACGGATGCCATCCCAGACTATAATACCCAGAAAAAAATCTCAATTCCTGTAGATGGAGAAAACAAGATATTTTGTAACAAAAACAGATTTACACAATACATATCCACAAATTCAGCCCTACAGAAAGTTCTGCAAAAAAACCTCCAACACAAGGAAGTTAACTACACTAAAAAAGCATAGGCAATAGATAATCCAACTTTACCAAAAGCAAGAAAAGGGGAAAATTCACACACAATACCATCACAAAAACCAAATGTGAATCAACAATAAATGGACATTGATATCTCTCAATATCTATGGTTGGAACTCACCTATAAAAAGACACAGGCTAACATAATGGAGATGAAGACAGAATGCATCCTTTTGCTTCATACAAGAAATATACCTTCAAAGACAGAGGTTACCTCAGAGTTAAGGGTTAGGAGGAGATTTTCCAATCAAATGGACCCAAGAAACAAGCTGGCATAGCAAACGTATTACCTAACAAATTAGACTTAAAACTAAAATTAATCCAAAGAGACGAAGAAGGTCATTTCACACTCATAACAGGAACAATTCACCAAGATGAAGCCTCAATTCTGAACATATATGCTCCAAAAACAAAGGCACCCCACATTTCTAAAAGAAATGCTACTAAAACTCAAAGCTCACATTAAACCCCACATACTTTTAATGGGAGCTTTCAACACCCCACACTCAACACAAGACAGGACCATCAGTCACAAAGTTAACAAAGAAACAAACAGGAGTTATGACCCAATTGGGTTTAACACATCTATAGAACATTCCATCCAAGCACAAAAGAATATACTTTCTTCACAGCTCCATATGGAACCTTTTCTAAAATCAACCACATACTCAGCAATAAAGTAAAACCTCAACAGGTACACAAGTTGGAATAGCCCCCTGTATCTTATCAGATCACCATGGTCTAAAGTTAGAATTCAACAACACAAATTTCAGAAATCCTACAAATTCATGGGAATTGAACAATGCTCAATAACACCACTCCTGGGTAAAGGAAGAAATAAAAAATCTTGCTAGAATTCAATGAAAATGAAGGTACAACATACCCAAACCTATGGGAAACTCAAAAAGCAGTGTGAAGAGCAAAGTTCATAGCATTAATTGCCCATATGAAGAAACTGGAGAATAGCCACACTAGGGAGTTAACTGAACACCTGGAAGTTCTAGAAACAAAAGAAGCAAACTCACCCAGGAGGAGTAGATGCCAGAAAACAAGCAAATGAAGAGCTGAAATCAGTACAGAAGAAACAAAGAAAACAATACAAAGAATCAATATAACAAAGAGTTGGAATCTAAGCAATAGTGGAGAGGCTACCTTAAATGCCCCTCCATTATAATGAGAATGATGACTACCTTACATGCCATACTAGAGCCTTTATCCAGTAGTTGATGGAAGCAGAAGCAGACACCCAGAGCTAAACACTGAGCTGAACTCTTGGTATCCAGTTGTAGAGAGGGAGGGTTGATAAACAAAGGATCAAGACCATTCTGGGGAAACTCACAGAAAAACAACTGGCAAGTGGGAACTCATGAACCTCAGTCTTACAGCTGGGGAACAAACATAGAACCAACCAGACCCCATGAATGTGGGTGTCAGCAAGGAGTACTGGGCAGTCAATGTGGCCTCTGCTGGTGGATCAGGATGTATACCTAGTGCATGAACTAACTTAGGGAGTCCATTCCCTATGGAGAGATTCTTTGTCAGCCTAGATACACAGGGTAGGGCCTAGACCCTACCCCAAATGATTTGACATATTTTGATGATCCCTCATGAAAGGTCTCACTGTCCCTGGTTAGTAGATGGGGGATGGAATGGGGTGGTCTTTGGGGAGCATGGAAGGATGGGAGGGAGAATGAGCAGGGATTGATATGTAAAATAAAGTTGTTCATAAATTAAATAAAATTTATTATTAAGCAATTGTTTCTCAGCCATTTGTTTTATTTATTTATTTCTTATTTTACATATCGCTCCCAGTTCCCTCTCCCTTTCTTCTTCCCTCTCTCCATTCCTCCCATTTCAAGATATTTTATTTTTAGGGCTTTTGTAAATGATATTTTTTTCCTGATTTGTTTCTTGATGTGTTACTCATTTGTACGGAGAAAGGCTAAAGGCTAATGATTTGTATGTGTTGTGTTCTGCAACTATGCTTAATGTGTTTACCAGCTATAGGAGTTTTCTGATGTACACTTTAGGGTTTTATATATAGAATAATTTTAAGAAACATATCAAAAGATTACTCACCATAATCAAGTCAGCTTCATCTCAGAAATTTATGGATGTTTAACATACATAAATCAATGAATATAACCCAATCACATAAATGTTCAATGACAGATAGCACTTGATCATTTCTTTAGATGCAGGAAAGAGCTTTGACATAATTAAACATGCCTTCTTGATAAAAGTCCTATAGAATCTAGAGATGTAGGTGTCATATTTCAACATAATAATGCAATACCCAGTAATTCCACAGCCAGTATAACATAAAATGAATAAAACTGCACAGTATTTCCACTAAAATTAACAAGTCAAGGATGTCCACCTTCTCCATTTCTGTTCAATACAGTGGAATCTTAGCTACATCAGTAAGACAAGCAAAGGAAAGAATTTAAAGTCCTTGTTATATTCCCTCTATGTTTTCTTTTAAGTTCTTTGAGAGTATTATATTTTATGTTTGTCTCCTTCTCTCAACTCCTCCCAGTTTCATCCCTTCCTTACCCATCCAAATTTGTGTCATATATTTTAAAATTCCTTCAAGACCAATTTGTGCTTCCCAAATACTTTTGAATGTATGATCTTTCACTGGAATGCAGTCAACTTTCCAGGGATTGTACTCTTAGAGAAAGTTGTTTTCCCCTCTCCTAGCAACTAATACTTTCCAAGAGTACCACAAGGGTGGTGTTTTCTATCCAACTCCTGTCTTTATAACTGGGATTTTATATGGACTAAGCTTAAATAGGTCTTTTCCATGCTTCACAAGTACTATTAATTTATACGTGCAGCTCTCCTGATGTTTCTAGATGATTCAGGCAATTTATATTTGCTGAGAGAGGAACAATAAATAAGTCTTATACATGGATGGGTACCATATGAACTCATCCATGGATGAGTCCCATAAACACATATGAGTATGGGAAACACTGATTTTTCTCAGAAGGTTGTATATATAAATTTACATGTTTATATATGTATATAAATCAACAATAACTTTAAAAGAATTTGAGATGGAGTGTGGGAAGAGTACAGGAGGCAGGAGGAGTTGGAGGGAAGTGGGAGGACAATGATGAAAATCCAATACTTTTAAATTAAATTCTCAATTTTTTTCTAAAATGGAAAGAGTTTACAAACACTTTATTACTAAGTTCATTTAGCAGAATGATAACACTAATTCTCCCCTAGGGACTATGACCTAACAGCCATGAGTTTGGGGACTAGTTAACAGTACCAATAATGAGTTACATCTTGTGAAGTAGGTTTTAAATTTAATCAGTAAGTACTTGGTCATTCTCATAACATTCATGGCACTATTGCCAGTGGACATACCCTTGTCAGGCTAGTTGTTAATTGTAGTTCATACCATTAACAACTGGATATGAAAATTTGTATCCACCAATAGGCTCTGGCCACAAAATTCTAAAGGGTAACTTTGAGCAATAGCAATAGCCTGCTAATATTTGATGATCTATGGTACTTCACTGTCCATAAACTCCAATAGAGGGAGATAACTGGGCTTTTTATTTGTTTGCTTGTTTACAGTAGGAGCACTGCTTCCTTATTTTCAGGCAACTCCATTTAAAGTCTTTTACTATATGTCTATATATGACCTTTGTAGAAGCTCTTCAATTTGTAAATTGCAATAAATAGCCTAGTGAACTATTCCTATTCACACAATAGTGGCATAAATGTCTCAATCCCACCATTTCTGATTGGATTTAAGGCCTGCTTCACAAGATGGAACTCATAGTTGTAACCATTATCAAGGCCAAGAACCTGTGAGCACCAAGTACTCTATTAAGCAGACATAATATAAACTCCTAATGCCTTATTGATAAAATATCAGTGCATTTCTCAAATGTCATCAAGGAATGTTCTTTTTATAATTAGTAGCAATTAAGACAGAAACCCACATCTGGTTAAGATGTAGAGAATATGATCTTGGTGTGCTCAGACCTAAATGGGGCATATGTATTATTCTTCATCTCAACACTAGGGAATGATTGCAAAAGAGGTAGTAGAAACATTCTAAGCAATGGAAAATTACAAGGTAATGGGTTTTTTTTTCATGCATAGCAGGGCATTTGCACATATGAGCTCTTGATACTTGTGTCAACATGTACAAGACCTGTGCAAGCTCAAGCATGCAAAAAAATCCCAGTATAGAGGGGACAAGTGGTTATGAAATATCACCCCTAGCTTTGGAATTATTGGTAATTGATATCTGCAGAAAGAGGGAAACCTAATTATCTTAAGGTTGTGGCCCCAGTATGTCAAGCATACTCCAGTGTCTTGCCACATACCCAAGAGAATACAGCTAGTACTAATCGTACTGGATGGATTGAAGAAAACGGAACAAAGGAACATGCATGGGAGGGATTAGAGGGAAGAAATGGAAGGGATAAATGATTTAATTATATTATAATGTCAAAATAATAAAATGAAGGCAAAAAGTTGTGTGGGTATGAAATGGAAGTTTATTTGGGAGGAGTTAGGGGAGGAGGGCAAGTATCTTGGGGTTTCCATTGCTGTGAAGAATAACCACAACAACATAGCTGTTTATTTAGGGAGAAATAACTTACAACCTAGACAGATGAATACCAGGAAATTCAATCCGATCCTATCCTGTTCATGACGCCAGCAAGAGAACTTTTCCCAGCTCTCTCTCTGAACTCCTTCCACAGGTCACTTCCGCCCATGGCTCCACCCCCAATGGGCATGGTCAGTGCCACAGAAGGACTATCTCACTACACAACAATTCTTATAAAGGAAAACATTTAATTAGGGTGCCTTGCTCACAGTTGAAAGGTTTATTAGCTCATTGTTGTCATGGCAGGAAACAAGGCAGCAAGCATGCAGGCAAGACATGGTGTTGGAGCTGAAACCCTTATGTCTTGATCCAAAGGCAACAGGAAGTGGTGTGTCTCACTGGGCATGGCTTGAGCATATAAGAAACATCAAAGCCTGCCTCTACAGTAACACACTTCCTTCAACAATAGCACACCTACTCCAGCAAAGCCATACCTTCTAATAGTGTCACTTTCTTTGGGGGATATTTTGTTTCAAAGCACTACAGTAAGTATAATTAAAATATAATTTATAGAATTCTCATAGAATAATAAAAATATATTTTAAAAACTAAAGAAATGGTCAGCAAGAAGGAAAACTTGCCTGGTGTTGGAATCCTCAATGCTCAGTGCTAGTGAAGTCATGGATACTGGAGGAGATCTACAGCCACTCATTTACTAAACCAGTATAATTCCTAACAATGATCTATAAACACTTGTCCTTATACGTAAAGATAACTGTAGTCCTTACTTCTAATCAAAGAAACTTCTCTTCACAACAGATAGAAACTACTAAAATCACAAATCGAAATGCAAGATTGTGAAGCCCAGTTCCAATGGATACATGTACAAAACACTCCTGTACCTAAGGCTCTGGGAATATTATGAATGAAGGGCCAGAAAAGTGAGAGGCAGAGGATCAGGGAGTTTGCTGTGAGATTGTGTCTCCCAATAAAACCAGAAAATACATCTATAAAGTTTCACAAACATTAATGCCCAAAAACGAGCTGAGCACAGTTGATACCAATGGACATGACCAAAGTATACAAGGAAAGGCCCATGGGGCCTCAATCCTACACAAAGTAATATACACAACTGAAGAAAGATGAGAGCACAAGAGATATTCATCCTCAGTTGGTTGCCTAGTACCACACAGTCATTCCTGACAGCACACAGAAAAGTAACATTATGCAGACTTAGTTTACATTTAGCGGAACACACACACACACACACACACACACACACACACATGCGTGCAATAACAATTATTGAAAAAGATGCTATGAATTTGATTGAGTGGGGAGGGAGAGAAGACAAGGAAGAAATGTTGAAATTATTCTATAATCTCAAATAGAACCACCAAAGAAAACTAAGTATATATGAAAGGCCATAGAAAACTTGTTACATTGTAAATTAATGGAAAAACTTCAGTGTCTGGGAAGGTAACTCAGTGAAGTAGTTGCCTTGCAAGAACTAAGGCATGAGTTTTATCTCCAAAATCCAAGTAAAAATGTATGTGTGGTAGCACATGCTTATATTTCTACTGCTGGAGAGAAACAGATGCTTATGGCTGACTTTCCAGTCTAACCTATTTGGTGGGCTCCAGGCTGATGAGAGACCTAATCTCAAAGGTGGTAGATGGCTTTCCTGAAGATTATATCCACTATTGACCTCCACAGCTCCTCACACATATGAGCACTCATATGAACACATGTACATATACACAGCACACACACACATGCACACACACACAGAACACATACACAAATTAATTAAATTAAACACATTACAACAATGGATTTTTAATTCCAATGTCTGTTGTACTATATTTATTTAGATATATGGTATGTAACTCATCATATTTCTCTACTTTTTTCAAAGCTTTTGAGTATCATTTATAAAGATGAAATGTATTTGGAAGATACCTTTTATTTATGTGTCATTTTTGGCTCTCTTCATTTCTTTCAACTTCCGGTCCCATGTCATATTGTTCTTTCTATTTGAAAAAAAAATTTAATATTTATTGTATCACAGTTCTGCTAAGAGTAAATTATGTATAAATTACTTTAACCTTTCTTTGTGTGAGAAACTCTTCATTCATGCTTTATTTTAGTAGGTATAGATTTCTGGCTTGACAGATATTTTTCGAATACTTTAAAGATGCCATCCAACCATCTTCTGGATTGCATAGTTTCTGAGGATAAATCAGAAATGTTTCCAATCTTTGATCTGCTGCATAAATTTTGTCTTTTGAAATCCATGTCTTGTTTTTAGTGTTTTATCTTGTGTGTGGTGTGGTGTGGTGTGTGTGTGTGTGTGTGTGTGTGTGTGTGTGTGTGTGTTTATACGCATTTTCTTGCTCTGAGCTTCTTAGATTTGTGCTATAAGTCTTATTATTTTAGAAAAATAGTTGTGAAACATGTTTTTGAATAATGTCACTGCCCTATTTTTCTGAAAATTGAATTGTTTGTATTTAAGTCAGAAATAAGATGACTCACATATTTTTGATACATTTTTTACATTTCTCTATTTTGGACTATAGTTTAAATATAGTTTAAAGAAGTTGTAGTGACCTATTGTCTTATTAACCATTCCTTTCTTTACCTCTTTCCATATATTAAAGAAGAGATCTTGATCTGAGCAATTTCATTCCAATATCACTGTTATTGCATATGCTACCATTTCAGAGCATCCCATTTTACTCTTTCATATTGTTTGGATTACTGTGCTGCAGTTCTCCATCTTGTCGTGTATGTTATTCCATCTTTTTCACTGAGTCTTTATGACACTAATTATATTTCCCTTAAAATCCCTGTCTCCTCGGTCCATTATATTCATAAACTCTGGACCAAGTTTTCACAGGTGTATAATTTCTTAACAATGAATTATTTTTCCTTGCTTTTGGTTTAGCTTTTAATTTTTTATTTGGTTACAAATATATTTCAGATGCACAGCGAAGACAAAGGTAAATAGAAGCCATGTCTTGAAATGACCCTGTCCTTTTTTTCTGAAAAGCCATTTACCTGCAAAATTGAGTCAGTCCACTCATGACATGAGCAGGTACTGTGATTCATGCTAACTTTACCATCAGTATATCACGAGTTTTAAGTTCCTCTAGCAGCAATCTCTTGCTAGAGTGAGGATTGTAATTCTGGAGGGTTTTGATTTGTTTTCCCCTTCGTCTTTTGGCTGTCCTTGCATACATGGGCAACAAAGAGATGTCTCTTTCTGTGCTCTTGTTTTTCCTCTAGCAATAAAAGTGTGGCCTTTAATTTGATACTAGGCAGCTCATAGGAACATGGCATATTTTCTGTTCCCATGTTCCAATCTCAGTCAGAGACAAGCCCTGTGAACCTATGCTTCAGGAATGGATCTTCCTGATATTCCTGGCAGTCTTAATTGTGGCAAAAAACAAAACAAAACAAAACAAAACAAACAAACAAAAAAACCTCTGCTTTCTCTCTCTGCTTGATCTGGGACACGAATGTCCTTTCTTGGAATGGGAATGTCCTGTCCCTTGTTCAGTAGCTGCAAATTTGTATTTGATACATTTGGAGGCTGTCCTTCATGCTGTGATAGAAAGTTTTTGCTTATATTCTCTCCCCTAAAAGTAATGGATTTTTATAGCACCCCAGATACCAAAGAGCTTCCTTTCAGAGATAGATAATTTCTGTTTCTTCTCCTCCCCATACGTGGTTTATATTTCTCTATGCTACAGAAGTGAGTTTTCCTTTCTCCTTCACTACCAGCTTCATAAAGGTTTGATGTTACAGGGGAACAGACTCTGAGGAGACTTTCATGTAAGGCCTGGCACTCACCTTTTTCTCAAACATCCCATATAGATGCATAGAAAATAGCATCTGGGTGAATATAAATTGCTCCTTCCTACAATGCCAAACTAACATGTTATTTCTAATACTTCTATAACCACTATCTTCTAGAATGAGGACCATCTTTTAATTTTTCTCACACAAGGAATATTAAATCCCCGTTTGTCTCTGTGTGTACTACCATAAACAGAAGGCCCAGCCTTTCTCTTATCAATTCCCAAATCATTCCTACCAGTCAATCCCAAACTTTTATTTCTTCTTAGACAATTGAAACCAACATGATATCTTCCTTAGTAATGCCCTCTTACCATTTTTACGCAGTCTGTTATATGTTTGCAATTAACAAATGAGCATTTAACTGTGCAAAGGTTTGTTTATTACATAGCATTATATTTGTGCTCATGTCCTATCAATATAATTTAGCTAGAAAAAATCCAGTGGTAAGTTACCCTTGTGTCAAATTGACTGAAACAACAAAACAAATACGGATTTTTCAGATTCATTTAATTGGTGTTTGTGTGATTATTAGTTCATTAGCAGATTAATTTGACAAATAAATTCCAAACAGTGAAATTTTGCAAAAAGAGCAGGGTTATTAAAGCTAAGATGCTCTGAGTTGCACTCTTAGGTCTAGCATTTATTGATTGAATGATTTCTGATAAGATATTGAAGATCAAATGAGGGAATAGTATCTTTATATTTGGGCACAGAAAGTGGCTTACAGTAAAGAAAGAGAGAACAAGCAAAGTGTGTTTGTAGTAACGTAGAGAAAAGACCTGGAATATTACTTGGAAAGGGTAAAGTCAGACTAGAGCCTCACTGTGGTGGCATTGGTGTGATTTTTGAAATTCTGGCAATGAAGTTAATGCTAACCAGGTTCAAGAACTTTCCCTGACATTAGTTAAACTCGTGGGTCTGAAACTTATTATCATCCCCCTATAGACTTCCTCAGCAAAATGGAGACGGTTACTAAATCTGCATGGATAACTTAAGAGACATAATTAAGGGACCAAAGGAAATATGATACCATATCTATAGTGTTAAGACCTCAACATAGGGTATGTCACATGTAATGATGTTGGTAAGAAGGTGAAGCAAATCAGTGCATCATAGTTTAAACTGCTACCAGCTTCATTCTAACTCTGAGTGGGGTTTGAGGCAGAATTAATTTAGGATATGAGTTCTTAAATCTATCTGTAATCTCTATTTTACATTTACTTGGATGTAAAATTGCCTGCTACGGTCTAAAGGTTTGTATTACTTCAGACTTAATGTGAGGCATTTTTGATGTGATCAAATAATCACATGGTTATAGATGAGCATTTAGAAGGCAGTTAGAAACTATACTTCTTTAGTGATGTCATTATAGTGGTTTCTATTCACAGGAGTATTCTTCCTTGCTGAGTTTACTATTAGACAGAGAACTGGTGGAAGCTATACCTGCCAGTGATTTTGGGTACAAATTGCAAGGGAGAATAGTGGACTTTCAAACTCAACAGAGATCCAGAACCAAAGCACCATCCTTCCCGTGTGTGTGTGTGTGTGTGTGTGTGTGTGTGTGTGTGTGTGTGTGTGTGTGTGTTTTCTTATGACTCTTTAGAGGCTGGCTCAGAAAAACCATAGCCATCCCTGCATTAATAAAAGTGAAGGACAGAAACTGGGTCCTTCATGGTTGCAGTTTATAATAGCACCTTGGAAGGAGGATGCTTTCGTGTTCTCTGTGTAGAACAACCTACATGTAAGTTTCTTTTTTTACTCATTGAAGAATTATATCTAAGTAATATCTAAGGTCTCTCCTATCTCAACAGCCTATTAGTTCTAAAAATGGTTGCTATAGTCCTCTTTATAGTGAATTATCAGGCACTAAGGAGAATGTGGGATTCACATCTTTTGAAATTTGGAAAGAATGGGCAGTGACATTTATTAAGTGTGCAGTGAGCAAGACACTTACTTATATTGTAAATTATTATTTCAATAACACTTCACAACTTAGAGATTAGGGTGTGTGAAGTGAACATATATATGAATTACCGGGTACAATGCCTTCCAGAAAATACTTGTTCAACAAGTTTCTCTGCCTCCTGCTTCAACAACTCTCCACCCAGCTTATTAACCTTTAAAAATGTGATAAAAGAACAACTCTGAAGGATAAAGTAATTGCCGAGACTTACCAAGGATTCCACATGTCCCTCTGGATATGGTGACTATAACTAGATTTGGTGCATTATAGGATGAACTGGTTTAGTGAGCTTAGAGCTCTCCTAATCTTTGGCTTAATTCATCCTTGTGACTGAGGGACAGTGTTTATGAAGTGAGTACATAGAGATTTCAGATGTGGCACAGATTTCCCTGCATGATGTTACAATCAGTCCCAAAGAACTCAAATCGTCCATCTTGGCCTCATTAACATTACATACTTCCTTTGGACTAACCAAGCCCTAGGGTATTACTTGAGTTGACTGACTTAGATTTCTTGTAACCCCTAACTTCCAGCTTATTCTCCTCATATAGTACAGACAAATGACAATGGACCACTTTCTAATAAAAGGAAAGGTAAGTCTCTATAATCAGGATTGCATTCAGAAAATCATCTCTTTGTCTGGAAGACTATTAGGAACCTAATCAAGAGTGAAGATCAGAGGAGTAGTTGCAGCCAGAAATGAGAGTGACAACTAGCCCTAAGGAAGGAAGTAGGCTGGGCATTGTCTGCTAACAGGTGTATGGTCTTCACATAAGTGGGGTTGAACAGAGGAATGAATGGCAGAACTGATTATGGAGGCAACTTTGTGACTTTTGAATCAAGTCCTTTTAGTGTTTTTTCTGTGATTAACAGAAGGGATGGAAATGGGTTTGGATGTAGGATGCCTCATTTTGGGCTGGTACCTTTGTGCACAAAGCAATGTTGAGTTTAGGAAGCCATCAGTGTATTTTGGTATGAGATGAAGCAGGTAGTTTAAAACTACTAAAGGACAAAAGCCAAATATGATGGTCTTTTTTGGTTCTTTCCAACTTTAGGGTGAGCTGAACTGTTAAATACTTGTATGTATGTGTCTTTCTCTATGTTTATCTGTTTCTGTATCTTCCCTTCTCTGAGACATCCTTTCTTTCCTTCAGGCTATAGGGGACAGAATACATTTTTTTTTGAAATAAGTTAATGATGCCAATCCACCTAATATAAAGCTCCAGTGCTGGGAGCCACTTCCTATGATACAAACTAAGTAATATTGTATTTAGAGGGAAATAATTTGTCTTCTGGAAGTGGCATAATATTTTGGAAGACATACAGGCTTTAAAAATAAGAATGTGTAAATCTAGTCTAGAGTTTACAATGGCAAACAACAAAGAGATTCTGTTTCAACAAAAAGACTGATTCAAAGTGCAATGTGAGGACTACAACTAGGGTGATTCACTGACTTTCATACATGCTTCTTGGTAAGTAAGAATCTGTAGTTATACACATTAATGCACACACACACACACACACACTAAAGGCTTTTTCTATCCTTTAATTAAATGAAAAACAATGGACATAGGTTCCATTAAACTCTCCGAGTCTTTAAAATATTGCCTGGTCCTTAATCTTCTCAGGTATAAAATGTAGATAGCAAAGCCAAATGTTCAACAAGGTTGTGAGGATTAAAAGGAAAAAAATCTACAGGATAGCACAGGACTTGGGACATGGTCTGTGATCCATAGTGTTAGTGACCTTTCTCAGCCTCCTGGTGGGCATGTTCATGTACACGGGCTAAGTTAGTCCTCAGAGCAATCACTTGAACTATGTATTATTATCATAATGTGATGATATATGTGGGCAAACATAATACAATACAATGCAGGTGTTCAATAAATGTTTGTTTAATTTCTTTTATTTTCCTTAATTAAGCCAATTATTATCCTGTCAACAACCATGCTTTTGCATGAACTATGTGAATATTTTAAAGGACAAAGCACTAATCTTGCATTGTCGCTAATTTAGAATGGCAGTCTGGACATCTAGCTCATTATCAAAATTATCTTCATTTTAATAATTTGACAAGTTAGGGTCATAAAGTATTAGACTAATTCCTGCCTTAATATTGTGAATGGTGGGTATACTAATTTGATATTTCAAAATGTAACAAATGGAGAACAATTTTCATGTCAACAATAGTTTTACATATTAATAGCAAGCTTTGCTTGCTTAGCATTTAAAGCTATCACATTTTACTCATCATTAATGGAAGAAAGTTTGGGGTATATGTTTGTAGAACTACAGGTTGGTGGAGGCTGAGCTCTTCTGACTTGAATCTGGCCTAATACTTAGCTTCCCACGTTACCCTTTACCATGACTAATTTATGTGTTAGAATCTTCAGAGTGAGTCAGAGAGTGAAGTAAATTTATGAAGCAAAATTCTTCATCTAAAATAAATCTGACCTTAGGATATATTGCTTAACTTTACCTTAGTTTCAACATTTGAAACATAAGTACTAAATAGATAGAATTATCTGTAAGATAAAATAATTTCTGAATAAGTCAATGACCAAAGACTTTATCACAAGGTTCACAAAGAAGGGAGTGTGCAATAGATGTTAACATCTGACATTCCTGCGACCATGATCACCATTATGACTTCCACTATAGTGACAATGAGGTGACACCTACACTGAAGAATTATGAAAGAGGATTGTAGAATTATAAAAGAATTGTATATAGAGTGTCACTAAATATTCACATATCTGAAAGGGGAGCTGAAAACATTCTTCACTTATCTCCCACTTAAAGATCATCTCAGAGCCTGGTGGTGATGGTTCACACCGTTAATCCCAGCACTCGGGGGCAGAGGCAGGTGGATCTCCATTAGTTCAAGGCCAGCCTGGTCTCCAAAGTCACAGAGAAATCCTGTCTCGAAAAACCAAAAAAAAAAAAAAAAAAAAAAAAAAAAATTACCTCAGAAGAGATTTGTCAATATTTTCTGAGTTACTATAGAAAATGTATGCCGCACTAAGATTCTTTCAGATCCATAGATCATACAGCAACCACTCTTATGTTTTGTTACCATGATCAAAGTATCAACTGTAGACAGTATAGAAAATGGGGACAAATGTAATTTGAATGCAGGAAAGCCCTTGACAATTTTCCTAATTTGAATTGTGGTAGAATCTATTTCAGTTATTTTCACCACCAGACAAAGAATATTAAGCTTTCTTGTTTTGTTGAGCCTTGACTAATAGGAAATTTTCAACAACTTTTCCTCTATCTTGAAATAAACCAGAGAGGCTGTTATAGAAAGAGATTTATCTATCTATCATGCATATTCAAGGAAGTAGGGAGAAGGGAATATATCTAAGTTGATTGAATTCTTTTTCCTTTGAAAACTAATCATTTGTTTGGCTGCTCTGGAGACTAAATTAATTCAGGCAAATTTCCTGGAGAGCATGGTGATGGCTCAGGTGAGAATAGCAAACCTGAATGTGAAGTCTGGAAACTTTCTAGGCCTTACATACCAGAGTGTGTCTGTGACTCAACTGGAGGTCAAAATTGGAGTCAGAGAGAGCCAAAGAGACCTTTATTCAATGACAAGTCAAAACGGAAAGCTGAATTCCCCAGATGAACTGTATGAATGCACAAACACTAGCGGTCACTTATGCACCTTAGAATTCTAAGTATCTTCCATTTTAGATAGTTAGATTAGAAGTTCCTTCCCTCTTTTTCTTCCTTTCTCCCTCTATCTCTCCCTTCCTCATCCTCCCTTCCTCCCTTCTATCCCTCCCTCTCTCCATTCTTTGCTTCTTTCATTTCCTCCTAAATACTATCTGTCTTTAGAATACTTACAAGGAGTTGGCAATTTATAATGTTACTGTTACTCTATCATATAGATAAAATCCCATACGAGTCAGATTTCTTAGTTTTCTTTGACTTCAAATGTTTAAGATTTCTGCAAAAGGAGAGATTTGTTTTTAGGCTGTAGAAGAGCAGATTGACATACACAGAGAACTGGATCCTAGGCACCTGTGACAGAGCGTTGCAGCATAAACATCTCAAGGACTCTCCTGTATGTTCTGCTCACTAACACGGTGGTGTGCTTAATTAAAACAAGGAAGCAGACAACAAGCAGTATCACAAAGAATAAATAGCAAGCAAAACTACAAGAATAGAGAAAGGAGAAAGACAAACTATTTCCAAACATGAGTTTGGAAATATACAGTAGTGTATTTCTTTCTTTTACTTTGGAGAATGTATTCTTTCCCCCTTCATTTAAGAAGGTTATTTATTGTGAATTTAGAATTGCAACAGCAGCACTAAATATACACATATGCGCTCAATTCACCAATTTGTCTAAAAGAGAAATTAGAATAAGTTGGCCTAATTCCTTCTAACCTCAATCCTTGACCAAAAAAAAATGGGGGTGGGGGTGGAGCAGGAGGGAGGGAGAGACAGACAGACAGAGAGAAAGACAGAGACAGAGAGAGATAGATGAAGAGAGTGGAGATAATAAGAAAGAAATACAATGCCATCGATTGCCAACAGTGGCTCCTGCTTGTTTGCTTTTTTAATAATTTATTTTTATTTTATACACACTGGTACTTTGCCTGCATGTGTGTCTGTGTGAGAGTGTCAGAACCCCTGCAACTGGAGTTACAGACAGTTGTGAGCTGCCATGTGGGTGCTGGGAATTGAACCAGAGTACTCTGGAAGAGCAATAAGTGCTCTTAACTACTAACTCTCTAGTACCTGCTGAGGGTTTATAAACAAAGGAAAAATAAAGCCCTGTCAATATAGACTGGAATCATAAGTCTGGATCCTGAGGTCATAGGGTGTGTACCAAGGGGCAGGATGTGGGAACTCAGCATTTATGATGGATTTTCAGCCACTTATTCATGAGCACATCAAAAGGGCATTAAGTGTTCACTGGCATTGGGAATATAAGTTAAAATCCAAACATTTTCTTTCACTTTTCCTGACTCAACAAATATGATTTCCATGAATTAACAACTTCCAAGTGTGGCAATATAAACATCAGTCACACAAAAAATAATGCTGAGGACAGAACATATGCCCACTGCTATTGTAGTTTTTCACCGTTTAAAAGTGGTTCTCACTACAACTGGATGCCAGGAGTTCGGCTCAGTGTTTAGCTGTGGGTCTCTGCTTCTGCTTCCATCAGCTACTGGATGACGGTTCTAGGATGGCATATAAGAGAGTCATCAGTATCAATATAGGGGAAAGGCATTTAGGATAGAGAGAAAGGAGTGATGAGCAAAGAGGTCAAGACAAAGCCGGGGAAAACCCACAGGAACAACTCATAGACTTCAGTCTAATAGCTGGGAAACCAGCATAGCACAGAACCAGGCTCCCTGAATGTGGGTGTCAAATATGAGACCTGGGCAGTCTATGGGGCCTCTGGTAGGGGAGCAGTATTAATCCCTAGTGTATAAATGGATTTTAGGAGCCTGTTGCCCATAAAGGGATATTTTCTCAGCATGGACATATTGGAGAGGGCCTAGGCCCTGTCTTAAATGTTGTGACAGACTTTGATGATCCCTTATGGAAGGCCTCATCCTTTCTATGGAGTAGAAGAGAGATGTGATGTGGGTTGGTGGGAGGGGCATGGGAGAATGGGAGGGAGAGTGAACTGGGATTGATATGGGAAATAAGATTGTTTATAATTTAAATAAAATAGTTTGATTGCAAAAAAGTGCTTCTCAGCTGATTGGTATTTGTGTGTGAATAAGACCACACTGGCTTATTTCAATAAGTGCAAAGGCTATATCCAAAAAGATGCAGGTTCAAGTTGCACAAAATCAGTGAGCAGGCCATAAAATTAGGCTGGATTTAAAGGGATTCTAATTTTTATTTCCAATAATTACAGATTATCAAACCCAGAATAGGTTCTCTCTCTCAGGAAATGGGTGATTAGGTAAACCTTCTTGTAGAACCTGATGGTTTTAGTTCAAGCCCCAGAATACAAGTTGTTCTAACTACCACACACATGCCATGTCAAGTGTACATCCCACACAAAATAATAAATAAATGAAAAGGAAATATTAACATTAATAACTTATGATTACTTTAATGTATTTGATATAGTACTTTAAATTACATTGCAATGATACCTCATTTAAGGCTCATCATTCATTTTGTACATGAGTTAAGGAAGATAGCATTATTTTTATTTAGTGATTAAGAAACTGTGTCTCAGAGAGATCAAGACTATCACTCAAGGCCACACAGCTACTAGAAGATCATCAGGAATGCAAAATCACTACCTGTACATTGGTTCTGGGGAAGGACTTAAGGGAAGATCTCTTCCCTTGGTTCAAGGTATATCTAAGTTTCTTGACAATGGAAGGATCAAGTGCAGGGTCAGACATCTAGGGCACTGGTTGATATTTACCAATCCAGAACTCAGGGTAGTGCTATCCTCTGCAAACCAGTCTGGGTGCATGTCAACCATTTTGTTGCTTGCCATTTCTATTTTAAGCTTGTGTTTCCTGGCATCAGTATGAATATAGGATCAGGCTGGTGAATGACATCAAGGGTACCCTTCTTTCCATACTACCATATTCTCAACTCTGTCTCTGTCTCTCTCTGTCTGTCTGTCTGTCTCTCTCTCTCTCTCTCTCTCTCTCTCTCTCTCTGTGTGTGTGTGTGTGTGTGTGTGTGTATTTGCACAAGCATCTTAAATTCCATCCTTTGGTAACTGAACAGCACACTAGATTCACAATTTGCCATCAAAAACAAGAAATAATATTAATTTGCTTGATTGATTTGTCCATTTTTCCAATAGTCCTCCCAGCATGGGAAAAGGACTCCTCCATGAATGCATATTCTGTGTGTGCACAGGCATGTCCACAGGCACATACATATGCCGCCCTACAGCTCTGTTTCAAAACTCCTTTTCTTTTGAATGTATTTTTCAAAGTTCTGCCTAATAATTGTGGATTGTATCTAGAGGCCCACTTGCTAAAAGCAGGTTGAGTCATAAGCAGGTTGTACAAGTCCAGGAAACCTGCAGCGATGACTAAGAGAGTCATTATTTGATAAAAGGGGAAAAAATAGGTATTGGTTTGAAAGAAAGGCTGGGGGAGCATGAAGAACTTCTTGAACAGGGAAAAAAACACTTAGACTCTAGCTGGCAGGATGAGTGGGGGCCGGAGAGAGACAGTCTTGTGCAGTAAGACTTGCTGCTGCATTTTAATCACATCTCTATGTGACTAGGTTTTTTTCCTCTTTCTGTTTTTTTCTCATCAAGCAGGAAAGGACACAGAGGGGATTCAGCAGTAGACTGGCTCTTTCAACTTTGTACTTTACTCGGCCCCTGTCCCTGCACATTTTAAAATTGACATCTGGAAATTCTTTTCAGCCTGAGTTCAAATAGATGTACACACTGTATACTTTCTCTAACCTTGTAAATATTGACAGTTTAAAATTAAACTCTTGCATCATTCTTTGAACATCTTCAGCAGCTTCCACCTGGGTATGATCATGGTTTAACACATACCATCAGGTATTAAAATATAGATGGACAGATTCATAATAGTCGGGTATTTACCACCAACATTTGACTTTATTTCTGAAAGGCATACTCAATTTCCCTATGCCTACAGCATTTTATCATAATGCCAAACATATTTTTACACTTGAAAAATTTCTCTTGATAATTCTAGTATGAGTCTTAACAAAAATATATTTCTAAAATGTAATTTCAATAAAACCTGCTGTTGCCAGAAGCCCCCAAATTGTTAAATATCTATTTAAGTAGTTGCTCAGCTACTAAGTAGCAAATTATTAATTAGAACAGGGGACAATACCCTAGGCTCTATGTCTTAAGTACTTTCTTCTTCCATGCTCTGGAATCTCACAGAGGAAAATGATGAGAGTCTTACTAAAATTCAAGTAAACTGATAAGTAGAACTTTCTTTTGCACATTTGGAAGAAGGAATGTGAATGAGGCTAGAAATAGAGCTTGAATAATTCCTCCACCCCAGTCACATTAATAGCACATTGATTATCCAGCAACATCTATATGAAAATTGGAAATTCTCCATGTCTGTGTACCGGTAGGGCAAGGTGCCTTTAAAACAACACCATTTGTATTTTTGATTGTCTTGTGTGCACTATAGAGGCCTGAGCAAGATGTCTGGCATCTATCCCTAGATGACAATAGTAGTACCCTTCCAGGTTGTGACAACCCCAAATATAGGAAAATATTTCCAAACATTCCAGCCATGTAAAAACAAGTTTGAAGATTGATTGTTTATTGAGCTTGTTAAGAATATAAAAAAATAATATTGAATCAAATATGGTATTTTGGTTCTGTGAATGAAGGAAAGTCTGTACACTTTGATTTAATTTCCCTTTCTATATAAGGGGGTAGTTGTTGAGTCCATGAAGAAAATGTGCGTTTGGAACCCTCTCAAAGGTATTTGGACCTGTCTATTCATTGAGTCTTACATGAACCCAAATCTACTGTGAATAAACTAGAAGTAATGCTACTTAAGAATGTGAAATTTTTCTGCTGGTTATTGCAACTCTGGGTGAGTCCATCATTATGTTATGTCATAATGTATGTTCACATAAACTGACATGGTCATAGCATTACTAGATACTATAGTCTTATGGGACCACCACCATGTATGTAGACTCCTACCTATTGATTGAGTTGTCTCTACAAAGAACACAAAATATTGGGCTACTACAGATGAGAAACAAATGGAAAGGATGAAGTTACTAACAATAGATATAATAATGAAATCTATTCACTTTGTGCCAAATGTACATTTGAAGATATATAAGAGGTCCTGTGAAGCTTTCTAGTTAATATATGAGGACACAGAGACACACTGAACATACCTAAGTGTTCCAGGGTCCCATGTGGGAATGTTGTTGAGATATGAACACAGTTCTATTTTGCTCAAGAGACAAAGTCTTATTCATCCTATCATATGCTCTCATCAAATTATAAAGGAAGTATTCATTGTGTCTTCTCCCTGCTAGGCAACATTCTAAGAAATGAGGATTCATTAGTGAATAAAAGAGAGACATTCCTGCTTTCACAGATCATGCTTTAGAAAAGCAAATTATTAGAATTAAGTTTAATGTATTAATATTATATGGTGTGTATGATAAGTAATACAAGCAAAAAAAGAGTTCATGAAGAAGGGAAGGTGGCAGCAGAATTGGGTAGAGATTTGTTGCTAAAAGAAATGGTTAATGATGGCCTCACTTTTGAAAAAACCATGGAGAATGATACTCAGCCAAAGCTTTTGAGGAGGAGGCAGGAGCCTGTGCTGGACATCCAATGAAAACCCTGAGTTCCTCCTCAAAAAGGAGGTTGAACCAAAGGTCAGGAGCTGGACCAGAACAGGAACCAAAAGAACAAAGAGAGCAGTGTGGGTGCCCTCAGCTTGTGTGTGGTGAGGAACTGGTACAGAATGGATATGGAAGAAGAAGGCTGGCTAAAAGGTACAAGAGCACTGTGGAGAGCTTGCCTTTTAACTCTTTTAGAGAAAAATTTTCTAAAATCCCTTTGCACAAAAACATAGAACACATACTCAGACAAACACACTTGTAAATTATAGTAGGCACTATGTCTTAATTGTATGGTGGAAAGACCATGCCTGTTGGAGTCACACAGGACTGTGCATATCCACTCTGCTGCATGTTCATTTGATGATTCAGAAAAATTTTTTGTATTGTTGTGACATGATCTGTTGCATGTTTTCTAAATGGCAAACACTTTATATACACGATCTCATCAAAGCCTTGTATAGTTACATAAGTTTATACTAATAGCATTTGAAATTATGTGTAGGTTAAATTAAGTGTTAAAATTAAGTGTGATAGCTAATAGTTAAGAAGCAATAATAGGATCTGTGTGATGTCTCAGTGGATTAGGGCCCTTGCCGGTAAGCACAATGACCTGATTTTGATTCCTAGGACTCACGAGGTAGAGGGAGAGAACAGACTTCCATAAATTGTCCCTGGATTTGCACACATGTGCTGTGGTACCTGCTCATAAAACATATAATTTTCCTTCTATGCATTTTATTGCTTTTTAAATTTCCACTCTATTGTGATTAGTAATAGTTAATCTTTCTGTGGGGATGTTTTCTAAATACTTTCTCCATGCAATCAAAAATCTTCAATGCTTATTTAGCATTGCTAGTGTGTCAGATATTCCTCCAATCACATGTACTGCTCAAATGAGACAACTGAGGGTCAAGAGAGGTAAAGGATCTTGTCTGCTGTTACAGAGCCAATACATTGAGAGCATGTGATGGGATTCAGGTAGTGTTGCTTCACCATTATACCAACACTGCCTTGCCAATCAGATCAATAACCAGGTTGTGGGGAAAATATTACCTCCTTTTCTATTATTGCTGATACATATGGAAAGCCTGTTTTTTTTTTTTTAGATCTTGTGACCAAACCCATAGTCATTTTTTTCAAATGTCAGCCAATTCTTGTGGAGCAATATTTCAATTGACTTCATAAAGCCAAATTTGAAGTAAGAACAAAGGTTAAATATGTGCCTTTTCTCTTTGAATATGTGAATGAATCAAAATGTATTTGTACTTGTATGTGCATGCATGCATGTGCTTGTTTTAATACGTGTGTAATAGGAATCTAAGTGTTAGTTTAAAGTGTCATCTTCTAGACTTGCTTCCCAAGTGCAAATCCAAGCATTTTATGAGGAAATAGTTAAAGATAAAAATCCTTGGAACTGGAAGTGAGTAATAGAGGCACATTGTATGAAATTTCTGAATAATTAATAAAATATTGTTGTGTTGGGGAAAAATAAAAAATCCATATTCTCCTTTAGGGTATACACCTAGTTTTCTACAACATAGTCTCTCGAGCAACTGTACCAGGGATGATGCTTGCAAACAAGCATGGATGGTCCTACAGCATTGATGGAATGTTTCTCTGCAACTGTCATGGTATTTCACCCCTTATTTCATGCTTTACTCAAGACGGCCACAAATATGAACTACTGTGATGGTCACCATTTCTTGGAATTGTCAATATCTGACAAGTATTTTCCGTGAATATCTTCTGTGCAAGCAACAGATTCTAATCATGGTCTCTATGTATCTTCTTTGAATGTGACGTTGAGAATATCAGCTTGCAATTTAGATTTAGAGGTATTAACATGATCACAGCATAATTTTTTTTCTTTAGGGTGGGGAATAGATTTTCATTAATCTCTTCTTTCTATTTGGACTCCTCATTCTTGTTTCATATTCTGCTCAGATGACAGACCAGTTGATTTCTAGAAACAGTTTCCCAAAAGCAAAGTTAATTGGCTTTGATGAGAACCAGAGTCAAAGAAACAGCCCAGTCAGTGTAGACATGGATCAGATGAGGCATCTAAGTGGTAGAGTGATCTGACATACTGCTATGGAGAAACTAAGACTGTCTCAGGAACAAATGCCTGCAGTGGGACAAGGAACTACCACCATGGTGGTAACTGAGAATTTTTTCTAGTAGGATTTGGAGACCTCAAGAGACTGAACCCCTTGCTCTTCCTGGTATTTGCTGTTGTCTATGTAGTCACAGTTTCTGGCAACCTTCTTCTTGTGGTGCTGGTATGCACCCAACAAGGACTCCAGACTCCAAAGTACTTCTTTCTAGCGAACTTTTCATGCCTGGAGGTCTGTTATACATCTAACATTTTACCCCGGATGCTGGTAGACTTACTGCAGGAAGATAGGGCAATCTCCATGGTAGGCTGTATAATTCAGCTGTACTTCTTTGGGGCCCTAGGAAGTACTGAATGTTATCTTCTGGCAGTAATGCCATATGACTGGTACTTGGCTGTCTGTTGGCCTTTGCACTATTTAACGCTGTTACATGGAACCCTAACTGTGGGGCTCACAATTGCCTCATGGCTTTGTGGCTTCTCAGCTGCAGTCTTCCAGGCTGCTATGCTATCTAGCTTGACTTTCTGTAGAGGCAATTATATTGACCATTTCTTCTGGGACTTGAAACCTCTGCAGAAGCTCTCCTGCTCTGATCCCGATCTCGTTAACTTAGTCTGCATGAGTCTAACATCCTTGGTAACCTTAGTCCCCTTTGGCCTCATTTTAGCCTCCTACTGGAAGATTCTTTCTGTGATCTTACATATACCTTCCATTATTGGCAAGCAAAAGGCATTCTCCTCTTCTTCTAATCTAGTAGTTGGGACTTTGTTTTATGGGACTTTAATCTTGGTGTATGCTGTGCCCTTGGCTGGCCAGGTGTTGGCTCTTAATAAGACCTTCTCCTTGTTCTATACTGTTGTCAATCCGACGTGTAACCCTCTTATTTATAGCCCCCAAAACAATAATGTCAAGGAGGCTCTGAAAAAAAAATTAAGAATTTGATTATATAATCTTAGCTTTACTTAAACAATTGAAGTGATAGCATTCTGAAGCAAAACTAATCTTCCAATCACCCAGGAAGTCTTAGTGAGACTAACATAATATAGTAGATTATTATTATTATTATTATTATTATAACTCCAAATACTTGATAAGTCCCCAATCACTACTTTATGGAAGAATTTTTTTCCAATATACTTGGAAAAATCTAGTTTCCTTGAGCATATTTACACTGCTCAAGGAAGGAATGCATAGGAAGGTACATAATATGTAATTAATGTTACTAAGAGCACAACCTGGGAAGCAAAAACTGATTTTTATTTGTTTCATTTATAATAATTGAAATGTAATGTTAGAACCAATTAATATGTACAATTAATGAATGTTAATAAATTTAAAAAGTGACAGTTCTTATTTTGTTTCTATTGAGGCTATACTGTTTTTTGATTTTTTTTTTAATTGGTGGAAAATTTAATAGGTCTACACAGTGAATATTGGCCATTTTCAACCCTATACACCTCTCTCATACTTTTTTCCCTCATTTTTAAATTTTTAAAATTTTTATTTATTTTCCATAATAACTAGTATTGCCCCCTCCTCTTCTCATGTTACCTTCCACTACCTACTTGTGACCCCCTCCATTCACTCTTTCTTCCTCTGTCTCCACTCACAAAACCTGTAAGGCCTCCCATGGCAGTCAACAAAGCCTGGCATATCAAGCTGAGGCAGGACAAAGCTCCTCTCCCTTACATCAAGGCTGGGCAAGGTATCCCACCATAGGGAGTATGTCCCAAAAAGACAGCTCATGTGTCAATGACAGGACCTGGTCCTACTGCTAGGGGCCCCATAGACCAACCTACATATCTCTGACCCACATGCAGAAGGCCTAGATCAGTCCCATGCTGGCTCCCTAGATGTCCCTCCAGAGTGCGTGAGCTCCCACAATCTCAGATCAGCTGTCTCTGTGGGTTTCTCCATCATGATCTTGACCTCTCTTGCTCACATAATCCTTCCTCCATCTCTTCAACTAGACTCTTAGCTCTCAACCTAGTGGTTGGCTGCAGATTTTTGCATCTGCTTCTATTTTTTACTGTATGAAGGCTCTATGATGACAATTTGGGCAGTCACCAATCTTATTACAGGGGAAGACCAGTTCAGGCACCCTCTCCACTATTGCTAGGAGTCTTAGCTGGGGTCATCCTTGTGGGCTTCTGGAATTTTCCCTGATACCTGGTTTCTCCCTAACCATATAATAGACCCCTCTATCAAGATATCTATTTCAATACTCCCCACTCCATCTCACCCTCAACTGGACCACCCTGATCCTTCATGTTCCCACCCCCCATCCCTGCCCCTAGTTTGCCCAGGACATATCATCTATTTCCACTTTCTAGGGTGATTCATACATGTCTCTCTTAAGGTCCTCCTTGTTACCTAGTTTTTCTGATACTGTGGGTTGTAGCCTGTTATCCTTTGCTTTACAGCTAATATCCACTTTAAGTGAGTACATACCATGTTTGTCTTCCTGGGACTGGGTTCCCTCACTCAGGATGAATTTTTTCTAGTTTATTCGTTTGTCTGCAAATTTCATGGTCTCATTCCTTTCTTTTTCCTCTTGAAGCTCTTCTTCCCAAAAAGTACCTTGCTTTATTTATTTGTTTGTTGGTGTATTGCCTAGTGGGTTTAACTATATTTGCTTGCATGGGTATGAATGAAGAAATGTTTACTGGCAGCTTATCGATGGCTACACCACTGAAGAAAATGACACACCTGTTGATACATCTGGCCAGACAGGTTGGTATTCTAACATATAATGCCTACAGCTGCATGACACCACTGTTGGCATGTAGTTATGTGGATAACTAGCTTGTTTCTGAGTGAAAATGAGGTATGTTCCATAGTATGATTCTCATATCTGGCACAGTAAACCTCATAGAAAATTCATGAATGGAGAGCTCATAGGCCCTGGAGAGGCCTATTGTTGTTACCTAAATAGTCATGTTGTGGAAGTATTTTCAAAATATAAATGCCTATGACTGTATGTTTGTGTTGTTTCCCACTTTGAGCAGAGAAAGTTTTTTGAAGTGGGTAGTGGTTAATGAACAGACACATTGCTGTTTATGGGAGATAAGAAACTGGGAGTATTCAGTCACAGTTGGGACATCTGTACCACACCCCACCAAGGCTTAGGGAAAACATAGAAGAGTGGGAAGAAAGAATTTAAGAGCTGGCTAATGAGGAAGAGAACTGCGAAATGGTGAGTTCAGATCACGGCATGGATGTTGCACACATCAATTCACAACACTTATGATTACCTGCACACAATCTACATAATAATAACAAGCCCCTCAAAATTTCAGCATGAATTTGGGAGAGGATCCCAAGGCTCCACTCTTGGTAGAGGAGCTATTGATAGTGGGTGATTAGTGAAGGAGGGAGAGCCACTTTATTTTGGACACATGGCTGCTAGTAGGTGGCCCATGCCACTGCCCCACATACATATGAAAACACTAATGAACTTAGAAGATTATCAATAAAAAATATGATGATACTAAGTTGAGAGAAAGACAGAATGGAGAGAAATTGGTAGAGTTTGAGGAAGGTAATGATGCACGGCTGTGATCTTAATATAATGTATAAATGCATACAAATTTTAAAGAATAAATGAAGATGTAAGTTTCAATTCTGCCTGATCCTACAGCCATTCAGCCCAAAATAAACACACGGAGACTTATTATTAATTATAAATATTTGGCTGATAGCTCATGCTTTTTATTGGCTAGCTCTGTCATATTAACCCATTTCTATTAATCTATGTATTGCCACGAGACTGTTGCTTAATTGTAATCCAGCATATTACTCCTTCAGCAGCATGGCATCTCTTGGATGCCTCTCTCTCTCCTTCATCTCTCAAGCACCCTCCTGGTCTGGTAGCCCCGCTTATGCTTTCTGCCTGGCTACTGGCCAATCAGTGCTTTATTAATCAATTAATAAGAGAAACATATGTACAGAAGGACATCCCCCATCAAACAAATAAAGATATAATTTTAAAATGAAAATAATACTTTTCTCCCAGCATCCATAGTTTCCCAGTGACATGTGGGACTTGAGCCCCTCACTGCTTTATGTTGGAGCTTTGACTGGCTTGATACTTTTTAACAGTTAATATAGATTCTTTTTTTCTTACTTTTTATTTATATAAGTTTTATTTTAATTAGAAACAAGCTTGTTTTACATATCAATCACAGTTCATGCATACTTCTGTCCTCCCCACTTCCCTCAACTAACACCCATCCTATCACCTTTCTGCTCCCCAGGGAGGGTGAGGCCTTCGATGGGGGATCTTCAAAGCCTGACGGGGCCCAGGCCCTCCTCCATGAGTCTAGGCTGAGAGAGTATCCATCTATGTGGGATGGGCTCTCAAAGTCCATTTGTAATGTAGAGATACATACTGATCCACTACCAGAGGAGGCACCATAGACTGCCCAGTCCTCCCAAGTAACACCACTTTCAGGGAATCTGGGTTGGTCCTATTCTGGTTTCCTAGCTATCAGACTGGAGTCCATGAGCTCCCAATTGTTCAGGTCAGCAGTTTCTGTTGGTCTCTCCAGCTTGGTATTGACCCCTTTGTTCATCACTATTCCCTGTCTGCAACTGAATTCCAAGACTTTGGCTCAATGTTTAGCTGTGGGTGTCTGCTTCAGCTTTCATTGGCTACTTGGTAAAGGCTATAGAATGGCATATAAGTTACTCATCAAAGTCATTATCAGGAAATGGCATTTAAGGTAGCCTCTCCACTATTGCTTAGATTGTTAGATGGGGTCATCCTTGTAGGTCTCTGGATATTTCCCTACTGCCAGATTTCCCTTTAAACCTATGTTGCCTACCTCTATCATGTTATCTCTTTTCTTGTTCTCCTCTATTTTTACCTGACTAAATCTTCCTGCTCTCTCATGCCCACCTCTGCCCTCTTCTTCATCCTTACTCCCTCTCCCTTCCCCCCATGCTCCCAATTTGCTTGGGAGATCTTTTCCCTTTCTGCTTCTCCAGGAGACCATATATGTCTCTCTCACGGTCATCTTTGTTTCCCAGATTTTCTGGTGATGTGGATTGTAGGCTGGTGATCCTTTGCTCTATGTTTATAAACCATATATGAGTGAGTACATACTGTGTTTGTCTTTTTTGACTGGGTCACCTCACTCAGGATGGTTTCTTCAAGTTCCATCCATTTGCCTGTGAATTTCAAGATTCCATTGCCTTTACAGCTGAGTAGTACTCCATTGTGTAGATGTACCACATTTTCTCCATCCATTCTTCAGTTGAGGGGCATTTAGTTTGCTTCCAGGTTCTGGCTATTACAAATAATGCTGCTACGAACTTAGTTGAACAGACATCCTTGTTGTATGAATAGGCATCTTTTGGGTATATGACTAAGGATCTTGTGATAGACTGATTTCTAAAGTGGCCAGGAGTGGAGGAATGTGCCCCTTTCTCCACATCCTCTCTAATATAAACTGTCTTTGAAGTTTTTGATTTTAGCCATTCTGACAGTATTTATCCATAGGACTTTGGGAGCCCATTCCCTATGGAGGGTACTTTCTCAGTCTAGATACATGGAGGAGGGCCTAGGTCCTGCCTCAAATGATGTGACACTCTTTGATGATCCCCTATGGGAGGCTTCACCCTCCTTCAGGAGTGGATGGGAGTGAGATGGGGGATTGGTAGGGGAAATGGGAGGGCCTGAGGGAGAGAGAACTGATTGTTATATAAAATAAGATTGCTTTTAACTTAAATAAAAAAGAAGTTCAAAAGAACAAAATAAAGGAATTGTCATAGTATCTATATTCATTTATATAAAAAATATTTATTGAATTTACTCTTCACCTCCAGGAACATTTTACTGAAGCATAGGCAAGTTTGTCTTGCTAGGTATACTTATAGCACTATGAATTTTACTACTGTGTCTTCTATACCCAAAAGAATGCTTGCCCTATAGGAAAACCTGGGCAGATTTTTTAAGTTAATTGCTAAATGTTTTTCTACTCTTATTAAACAATTATTACTTTCGTGATTTCAGGAATCACCTATATCATGATAATCCCTCAATGGATGGATTAGTATGGTCATAAGTACTGTGAAAGAAGAGTTCAGAATTCTTGGAAGGCACATAACAAGGGTAATTTATTTGGGTCATGTTGAAACTATCAAAGAAGGATTCTCTGAAGATATAGCATCTAGAAAGGGAGTCAAAGGACAAATAGGAATGACCTAGGAAAAGAGTAAGTGTAAGATGGTAGAGAGAGAGAGAGAGAGAAAGAGAGAGAAAACATAAAGTTGGCTGGCTAGAGAGATGAGGCATATTGGGGAGGAATTTGGGGAGGGGAAAACATGATCAAAATGTATTGTATGAAAAGTAGTTTTCTTAAAGATGGGGTGGGGCAATGGGGGGACATTAACAACAAAGTCTATAGTAGTGAAGACTTTACAGTATTCTGGGAACAGAAAACAGACAAGTATGGTTACAAAGTAGTGGTCAAGGGAGCGAGTATCAGAGCTAAGACTGGAAAGCAATAGCTTAATCCAGAGTTTCGCTAAACTTCACTGTGAGATTGTAATTCTTGAATAGTTACTAGTAGAATAACATGACCTACTTTATGATTTTAGATCTGACTGGATGATGGTAGAGGAAAAAAATTTTTGGCAGCAGTAAAGAGCTAGTAGGTGTTGTTAAACTAATTAGAACACAATCACTATTATTGGTCAGAAATTATGATAGTGAATACTAGAAGAGATGAACACTGAACTGCATTTTATATATTCAAAAATAGAATTGATGGGGTTTATTGATGATTCACATGGAAGAAACTTCAATAATAACTTCCTTTTTAGTGGTTGTGAATTGAATAATTCTTACACTACTCATTGAGATATAGAATGCTAGAGTAAGGCCAGGTTTGTGGGAAAGGAGAAATGATACATCATGTTTTGCACAGAAATGTTCTGATTTGGTGGTGGATGTCAAGTAGGTAATTACATATACTGATTTGGAAATCTGGAGAGATAGATAGTTCAAAAATATAAATTTAGAAGTCATCTGCATGTAGGTGGCATTTAAAAGCATGAAAGTGGGTGCAATCATGCAGAGAAACAATTAGAAGGAGAAGAGAACCCAGAATAGTATCATGGAAACTCCATCACTTAGACATCCTGTAGTTAAAGAATATCCAGCAGATGAGGGTAAGATAGAGATGTAGGAAGCAAATCACGAACTCAGAAGAACATATTTAAATAATAATAACCTGATAAATTATGGCGAAGAAAGGCTATTTAGCAGAGGAATAAGCTATCCACAAACAAGTATTTATTATATGTAATACCTGAACATCATTGGATATTTCAGGAAATAAATTCTTAATGATGCTTGAGCTGCACTGGAGTGGCACACATGAATAGCAAAAAGGAAAAGAAGACATCATGTGTAGCTAATATTTTGGATAAATTTGACCCCGAATAGAAATAAGTATAGGCAGAACTACAACAGGAAACTTAATGGGGAGATGCTACTTTTATGGTATAAGTAGAAAATATTTGATTCCTATCTCTTTTAAAGTTTTTTTTTTAGTGCTTGGTAAATGACTTTATAAGTCTCAGGATTTGGGGTTAAGGATGAAACAGGGATACTTGTGATAGAGCAGCAATAAAGACCCATGGAGAGAAAAACTCCTTCTGGTGTTGAATACTATTAAAGAATGAGAAGTTGAAGAAGCAAGATACTGTAAGGACATGGTCCCTGAAAAGTCATGAAGGTCCAAGGTCCAGAGCAATTGTGGAAAATACTGGCCTCTGATAAAAGTGGTAGCATTTACATTGTGGCAAATACGTACTGAATGTCTACTCTGTTCTTGTTTTTTTTTTTTTTTTTTTTATGTACTAGGGATACAACAATGCATAAAATCATGATTTCTGCTTGGTGGGACAGATGGGTAATCAAACAGACAATTGTAATTAGGTTGATTAATGCCATAATAATGGCAAGGATCTATGGAAGTAGTGAAGAACAGATATTATTATAAATTGAATTGCACTCCTCCAAAATAAAGTTATGCTCAAGTCCTAATCCAGTACTTCAAATACAACTGTCATTATCTTTACTGAGGTTATCAAGTTAAACTAAGTTCATGAGGATGGTTCCTAATTCCCCTAATTAATTATGACCAAGACTCAGATAAAAGCAGGTTATTGAACATAGGTATAGACACTCAAAAGAATACCACATGATCATAAAAGTATAAATCAGGGGGATACATAGTCATGCTAAGGAATATCAAAGATTGTCAGAAATCTACCAGAAGTCAGGAGCAAATCCTGCAGCAATTTTTGCTATCTTCGGTTAATGTCAGACTTTCAGTCCCCAAGCCTGAGCAAAAGTAAATTCCTGTTGCTTAAGTCACCCACTTGGTTAGAATAAGTCCAAAATATGAATTCAGACAGTGTAACCATGCTGGGGAACAGTGGTCATGTTAAAGGAAGCCTTCCCAAAGGGGATGTTGTCTGTGCCAAGTCAAGATGAACCAATTGAATTTTGTGAGTAGAGCCTGGGGAGAGCATTCCCCAGAAGGTGATCACCACATATAATAGCTTGAAAGTGAAAGACAATATGCATATGCAAACTGCTGCACTTAATTTAATGTGAGTGTATGTATAATATACTGCCCATGGTGATGAAAACGCAGACCCGAGACATTTAAGAGCCTTCATGAAGAGCCTTCTATTCCAAATGAAATATTTTTTCTTTTTCATAAAACCAAGTGGGTACCATTTAAATCTTCATTCTTCACTTTAGTGTTTACTGCTGTATCTTAATTTCTCTAAGGAGAATTCTCTTGCATCTACTGTGAACAAGAACACTTTACTTGGTGTGTTTTAATACACAAACTCTTGAAGAGAAGCAGTAGTGTTCAGACTGATGAGATGTGTCCAGTGTGTGTTGAGGAAAGTGGTTAGCAAATAGGCTGCCTTCAGTAAATGACTACGTGCCATGTTCTTAGAGATGACATTAGGACATTTTGGCTCACTTTGGAGTGATAATCCAGCATACTCCATATTTTCCTTTGACACTTCCTCTTATTCATGAACCTCACCTTAGTTCATATTTCACCTTTTCGCTTGATTTTTCCCAGTAGGCCAAGGCCTCTAAAGGTGCTACATAACCTTCTTGTACCCCAAACCGGCAGTCCTCACTTCATGCAGACTCTCTGACATCATGGTTTCTACTGTTCCCAATGGAGATTGGTTCACACCATGCAAAGCCCTGGAGTCCAACCTTGTCACCTTGTTTCTACTCCTGGTTCTGTCAGGACTAGTACTTAACTTAGTCTAATCAGGGTCATTAGGCCAGTTTCAAGCAAATAATTCTGTCCTGAATGGGCCAAAGAGCAGGTGGCAGCTCTGACTAAAACCAAAGGATGAATTAATAGGGTTGTTGGGCTGCATAAGAAGGCAGAAGGTAATCAGAGTAGTCTCTAAGGGAGCCAAGTTTGACCCATGTTAAAATGTTAAAAATGGTAAACAGGGCCCCTGAACAGGAAAACTGGTGGTCAACTCAAGATACTAGAAAGGCATGTATAAATTAGACTGATTTCTTTAAAAAGTATAGGTCTTTTCCAGCTGAACCAATTTCATGAAACTCATAAACTCTAGACTCACAGCCATGGAGCCTCCATGGGACTAAACTAGGCCCTCTGTGTGGGGGAGACAATTGAATAGCAGCCCTTGGCTGCAGGACCATTATATATTCCAAGTGGTGGACTAGCTTATTGGAGATTCTTCTCTATGGGGGATGCCATATTCAACCTTAATGCAGGGGAGGAGGGGCTTGGTCCTGCCTCAACTTAATGGGCCAGGCTTTGTTGACCCTCCCCACGGGAGCCCTCCCCTGGTAGGAGGAGTAGATGGAGAGTGGGTCGGAGGAAGACTTGAGGGGGGATAGGAGGAGGGATGGGAGGGAGAACTGTGTTTGGAATGTAAAATGAAATTTAAAACTAAACTTAAAAAGTATATGTCTTCTCATGATTGCTATATGTGCTTCCATAACATACCCTAGCTTGAATGTGTTCTGTCTGTTTTTCTCTGTCTCTGTCTCTATCACTATCTCTGTCACACAACATAGCACACAGATACAAAATGATTATACATAGACCTGTATTCATCTGAAGAAAATAATAACAGGGCATGATTAGTTGGCAGCTAATATTTGCTATTTGCCTGGAAGAATATACTGCACACAAATGCATTTAACAATACTGAAGACAAGTTTCAAGAAGCCAAGTCATTTTGCTCTAATTGTTACATTGTAAATGCAAAGATATGTATATACCAATATGGATAAGCAACATATTTCATGGAAATGCCTTCAAACAAAACATGCAATATATACAAAATAGTCTCTAGTCTGCCTCTTTCATCACAGTTCTTCCTTCTTCTGCCCGTTAATTATTAAAAAGTTGGTACTTCCCTCAATATACAGTAGATAGTTTTAATTGATCATACATGACATAGTTAAATGCCTTATAACTACAAAGAACTTAACTAGGAAGTGGGCTCAGGGGAGTTATTAAAAACCAGAGCATAAGAGGTCCTTGGGAGGTCATTATTTTGTATCACCCTTACTTCAAGTTGTTTATTATTAATAACAAGGTGAGGAAATTTCTCTGACTTCATTAGAAACCTGGAAAAATAACTTTGCCTCACCAATACCTTCTTTTCTCATTGGAAACCATTTCTTCCAGAGGGTGTTTTGTTAAAATGGCTGGCCCTGGCCAGCGCCGAGCATAGTCTTTGTGTAAAGACGGCCTTAATACAGTGTTGAAGAGATATGGAGAGAGAGGGCAGCCATGTCTTGCTCCTGATTTTAGAGGAATCACCTTGAGCTTCTCTTCATTCAGTTTGATGGTGGCTTGATGGTTGGTTTACTGTATATTGCTCTTATTATGTTTAAGTATGTTCCTGTTATCCCTGATCTCTTCAAGACCTTTATCATGAAAGAGTAATTTAGTCGAGACTTTTTCAGCATCTAGGAAGAAGATCATATGCTTTTTCTTTTTCAGTTTGTTTGTATGGTGTATCATGTTGACAGATTTTCATATGTTAAACCATCCCTGCAACACAGGGATGAAGCTTACTTGGTCATGGTGGATCATTTCTCTGATGTATTCTTGGATTAGGTTTGCCAGTATTTTATCGAGTATTTTTGCATAGATGTGCATCAGGGATATTGGTCTGTAGTTTTATTTCTTGGTTGTGTTTTTGTGTGGCTTGGGTACCAAGTTGATTGAGGCCTCTGAAAAAGAGTTTGGTAATGAACCTTCTGTTCATTTGAGGAATATTGGTATTAGCTCTTCCTTGAATTTCTGGTAGAATTTTGCACTGAGTCCATCTGGACCTGGGCTTTTTTTGGTTGGAAGGCTTTTGATGACTGCTTCTATTTAATTAGGAGTTTAGCTCTATTTAAGTTGTTTGTCTATTCTTGATTTAATTTTGGTAAGTGATAGTTGTCCAGAAATTTGTCCACTTCCTTTGAATTTTCAAATTTTGTGGAGTACAGGTTTGCAAAGTATGACCTGCAAATTGTCTGGATTTCCTCTGTGTCCGTTGTTATGTTCCCCTTTTCATTTTTGATTTGTTAATTTGCATGTTCTCTCTCTGCTTTTTCGTTAGTTTGGATAAAGGTTTGTCTATCTTGTTGATTTTTTCGAAAAACCAACTCTTTCTAAAGCTATAAGATAACAGAAGGAGATCAAGGGGATCCAAATAGGAAAGGAAGAACTCAAACTGTCTCTATTTGCAGATGATATGATAGTTTACATAAGAGATCAAAAAACCTCTACCAGGGAATTCCTACAGCAGATAAACACCTTCAGCAAACTAGCAGGATACAAGACAAACTCAAAAAAATCAGTAGCCCTACTTTATTCAGACGACAAAGGGGCTGAGAAGGAAATCAGGGAAAACATCACCCTTTACAATAGCCACAAACAACAGAAAGTATCTTGAGGTAACGCTTACCAAACAAGTGAAAGACCTATATAATAAGAATTTTGTGATTTTAAATAAAGAAATTTAAGAAGATATCAGAAAAAGGAAAGATCTCCCATGCTCTTGGATAGCTAGGATAAATATAGTAAAAATGGTAATCTTGAGATCTAGAGATTCATTAAAATCCCAGCATATTTCTTCACTGACCTTGAAAGGCTAATAATCAACATTATATGGAAAAACAAAAGACTCAGGATAGCCAAACAACCCTGTACAATAAAAGAAATTCAGGAGGCATCATCAATCCCTCAATTTAAGCTCTACTACAGAGCTATAGTTCTGAAAACAGCCTGGTATTGGCATAAAAATAGACAGGTAGACCAATGGAATAGAATCGAAAACCCTGATATTAACCCACACACCTACAAACACCTGATTTTTGACAAAACAGCTAAAAGTATGCAATGGGGGGAGGACAGCATCTTCAACAAATGGTTCTGGCACAATTGGATGAGAGTGTGTAGAAGACTGCAGATAGACCCATGTCTATCCCCATGCACAAAACTCAAGTCCAAATGGATCAAAGACCTTAACATCAATCCAGCCACACTGAACCTCTTAGAAGAGAAATTAGGAGGTACCCTTGAACAAATTGATATAGGAGACTGCTTCTTGAACATAATTCTGGTAGCACAGACACTGAGATCAACAATTAATAAATGGGACCTCCTCAAACTTAGAAGATTCTGTAAGGCAAAGGACACAGTGGAAAAGACCAAATGGCAGCCCACAGACTGGGGAAAGATTTTCACTAATCCTATATCCAACAAAGGGCTGATCTCCAAAATATACAAAGAACTCAAGAAACTAGTCAACAAAACACCAAATAACCCTATTAAAAATGGGGTACAGAACTGAAGATAGAATTCTCAATAGAGGAAATCAAAAGGGCTGAAAGACACTTAAGAAAGTGCTCAACATCCTTAGATATCTGGGAAATGCAAATCAAAACAACTCTGAGATACCATCTTACTCCTGCCAGAATGGGTAAAATAAGAAACACCAATGACAACTTATGCTGGAGAGGATGTGGAGAAAGGGGAACACTCCTTCACTGCTGGTGGGAGTGCAAACTTGTACAGCCACTTTGGAGATCAGTATGGCGGTTCCTCAGGAAAATGGGAATCAGTTTACCAAAGGAACCAGCAATCCCCCTTTTAGGCATATACCCAAATGATCCACATCCACGTAACAAAGACATGTGCTCAACTATGTTCATAGCAGCATTATTTGTAATAGAGAGAACATGGAAGCAACCTAGATGCCCCTCAACTGAAGGATGGATAAAGTAAATGTGGTACATGTATACAATAGAATACTGCTCTGTGGAAAAAAATAATGGAAACTTGAAATTCACAGTCAAGTGGATGGCGCTTGAAGAAACCATCCTGAATGAGGTAAGCCAGTCACAAAAAGAGAAACACAGTATGTAGTCCCTCATATATGGATTTTATACCTAGAGCAAATGATCACCAGCCTATAATTTACAACATCAGAGGAACTAGGAGACAAGGTGTATTCTAAGAGATTTATATAAGGTTCCTCACAGAAGGAGGAAGGGGCAAGTCCCCCAGAGCACATGGGAAGTGGGGGGGGCAGTGAATGAAGAGGGAAGTAGGAGAACGAGAAGGGAAGGAGAGGAAAGCACATGTGACTAGGAAGACTGAGTCAGGGTAGGAATAGAAGACAGGCGAGAGACAGACAGAGAGAGAGAGGGAGGGAGGGAGAGAGAGAGAGAGAGAGAGAGAGAGAGAGAGAGAGAGAGAGAGAGAGAGACAGCAATCTTGTTAATAATTTAGTTACTACCTAGACTAGAGATGTTTACAAGAGTTCCATGTCAGAACAGAAGAAAAAGTTTAAAAGCATTTCATGAAAAACTCTCTCCTTTCTCCCCTTCCTTCCTCTCTCCCTCCCTCTCTTCCTCCCTCCTTCTCTCCCTCCCTCCCTTCCTCTCTCTCTCTCTCTGTCTCTGTCTCTGTCTCTCTCTGCTCATTAAGAACCTTTATCTGCTTTTCAAAGTGTGACACACCTTGGTTGGAAGATTCTATAATAGCTGTCTATTTGGCAGTGGTCAGAAAAAAGATGTGTTTCCAAGTGTATGTCCCATATAAAAGACATGCACAAAGAACACTCATCATTAAAGTTCATTGCTTAAAATGTTTAAGATAGGTCTCATCTTTTCATGTTAGTTTTCTTGACACAATTTTGTCTTCTTATGTTGATTTTTTAAGTCAACCTTATAGACAGCAATCAGTAGATTTTGCTGAGACATAGAGGTAAACTAAAGAACTCTCAAGAGAAGTACCATATTCTTTAATTACCCCCTAAAGGGTCCTGGCCTATTTACTTTTGAAGAAGGGTCTTGTCTTCTTTCTAAAGCCATCCACTACTAATAATATTGCATACACATCCCAAAGTACAATGACATTTACTTTTCTAATTTAAGTTAGTAACCAAACTCAGTTAAAACGTGTATAATTGCTATTGACTGCCTTCCTTGAGGACAAAGTTTCCAGAAGTAGTCTCCACAAGTTTGGATAGATTATTTTTTTGTATCATCACTTTGGGCTGCTCTAAGTTTATTAAAGGATAATCATTGATTTAAAGATCCACAAACAAGAAATTATGGTTTTTAAGAATAGGATCTTTAGATACATATAACAATTTAGTCAGGATTCATACAGATAAGTAGGTAAGTTCATTATATACAACTTCCTCATTTGTTATTTATTAATTTTCTTATTTTGCATATCGATCTCAGTCCCCTCTCCTTCCCTTCCATGCTGCCTGACCACCCTCCCATCCCATCCCCCCCCCCACTCCACAGGGAGGGTGGTGCCTTCCAGGAGGGGTCAAAAAATCTGTCATTTGAAGTAGGGACTAGGCCCTCCCTCCTGCCTCTAGGTTGAGGGAGTATCCTACCATAGGGAATATGCCCCCAAAGTCTTTTGGTGCACCAGGGATACATCCTGGCTCCACTGTCAGAAGTCCCTTAGACTGCCCAGGCCTTTCAACTGAGACCCATGTTCATGGGGTCTGAGTCGGTCCAATGCAGGTTTCCCAGCTATAAGTCTGGGGGCCCATTAGCTCCTCTTTGCTCAGGCCAGCTGTCTCTTTGGGTTTCTCTAGCCTGGTCTTGACCCTTTTTCTTATCACTCCTCCCTCTCTGCAACTCGATTCCAAGATTTCAGCTCAGGGTTTAGCTGTGGGTGTCTGCTTCTGTTTCAAACAGCTACTAGATGAGGGTTCAATGATGGCACATGAGTTAGATATCAATCTCATTATCAGGGAAGGGCATTTCTGTTAGCCTTTCCACTGTTGCTCAAATTGTTAGTTGAGGTCAGTCTTGTAGGTCTCTGGATATTTCTCTAGAGTCAGTTTTCTCTTCAAATCTATAATGGCTCCTTCTTTTATGCTCTCTCTCTCTCTCTCTCTCTCTCTCCTCTCACCTATTCTTCCCCTGACTCAATCTTCCTGGTCCCACATGCTTTCATCTCCTCCCCTTCTCTTTCTCCTTCCTCCCTGTCCACTCACTGACCCCCCTCCCACTCCAAATATGCTCAGGAGATCTTGTTTCTTCCCCTTCTGTGAGAGACCTTGTATGAATCTCTTAAATTTCTCCTTGTATCCTTGTTCCTCTGGCAGTGTGAATTCTAAGCTGATGATCCTTTGTTCTATGTCTAAAATCCATATATGAGGGAGTACACCTCATTTGTATACCAAGTTTTAGTTAGAGTTTTCCAAGTTATCAGCTATGAAAAGAAAGAGTTTGATTGGTAAAGTATTACCTTATATAAATAATGGAGAGTAACAGTATAAATTTTATTTACATCTGAAATATTGATATACTTTTTATTTACTAGCAAAGATTCCATTAAATAAAATTAATATTTTACATTAACTTAAATAATTATTTATAAAATTAATTATTAACATTTGGAAGCAACAGCAGAAAATATCAATATCCAATATCTCGATCAATCATTTCCTTGAGAAGAAGTTCACCTGAATAGATTCCATCCTGGTACGCACAAAGGTAGTGAATTAATGGGAGCCTTGAATAGTAGTAATTCATCTGAAGATAAGAGACTATCAAGTCTTTGTTAGTGGGAAGGGCAAATATATACTACCATCAACTCAGGAGTGACTTGTTTGCATTATTGTCTCAAGGAAACAGGAATGCATCCCCTGAACTTGGGAGAATCCCACTCTCTCCTTCGATGATGGCTGAAATGGAATCCTCTTTTTGATATTAACTCTAAGAGAGAAACATTTGAATAACAATAGTCATTATTCATGGACATGTTATATTACAGTTTTGAAAGATACTTTGACTTTGCTAATTCTGACTAGTTGTTCTATCAATTAATTGTATGTACTCAGAATGTGCCAAGTACCATGCAAATTGTTTTATGTGCCATTTCATCAACTGCTTTGAGGTTGATATTATTTCATTACATAGACATGGAAACAGCAGCTCAGTGATAGCAAGTAATACACTTGACCAAGTTAGCAGCAAATGCTCAGATTTATCTTTCAAATTCAGCACTAACTCCAGAATCTGACATAGTAACCAAAATCAAGTGTTTCAATAACTCAAGACATAGGATAAAAAACATATTTATAGAATCCTCTCACTGCTACTTGAGAATTGGAGTAAACCCCCTGCCCCAAACCCAACTTACCTATTCTTCAAGCTTGTGTGTCAGTGACCTTTAGTTAGTCCAAGCTTTGATTACAAAATACACGAACGAGAAAGAATGACACCAGTGTCCTAATTTCTAAAATAATCATCCTTGAGGTTACGTTTATGCTGCCCAAAGGGAAGTTGTTACTCAATGTCTGGAACCATGGCCAAGGCCAAATTGGCAACATGCTTTAAACTCTCAGGAACAAATCCTTCAAAGTCTACTAACCAGTTTGACACTATCTGGCATTGGCATCAAAATGCTTGTTCTTTCATGTCATTGCCAGAAAATGAAAATGATGAGTATTGCTTGCAGCAAAAGATCACTACCAAATGTATGAAATGAACTTGCAAGTAAGATACTTTACATGCTAAGAGATGCTGACTAGGGGATGGACACTATGGAGAACAAGAAATGAGACGGCTCCAAAAGATGTAGTGACAGTGACAGTGTCCATGATAATGTGTCAGTTGGTAATCTAGTACTCCACAAGAATGATGGGGATATTTGCTTCATTGATAATCTTTATGCCTTCCACCTATAAAAACGATGGTAGATGAAGTTTGGTTTAAGAAGCTGACTTTTCTTTGGAAGAAACCCAAAATACAAGTGGACTTTTGGTAAAGGTCTC
Source organism: Phodopus roborovskii (assembly GCF_943737965.1). Lineage (NCBI taxonomy): Eukaryota > Metazoa > Chordata > Mammalia > Rodentia > Cricetidae > Phodopus > Phodopus roborovskii. The sequence goes on along the minus strand of NW_026125934.1, from coordinate 194,482 downwards.
AATGCAATTTGATTGTTGAGTGAAAATAAGAAAGATATGACATTTGTTTTGAATTTTCACTGGAAGTCCATCAAAGCAATGTGTTTTGGAACAGAATTGTAACCAGGTTGATAAATGGCTTATCTAACATGATCAAGGTGTTAACATGCTAAACTCTTAAGAAATAGACAGCAGCATGCCAGAGACCTCAGCATAGGTGCAGAATTCAAATACAGATGAAGATAATGGACTTGGCTTCTTTTACTGCTATTATTTACTTGTTGATTTATTGATATTGTCCCTTCAAAACAAGAAGTCAAGCTAGTAGAACAAACATTATGGGGCACTGAAGGAATTGTGTGATTGAATTCTTCACTACAAAGTTTGACATAACTTTTGATAGTTTGGTTTTGACAGGTGCCACCTAATAATCCTTGAGGTTTCAGATCTGTCCTCAGTTCTTGGGAGAAATATAGCTCAGAAAATTAGAAATTCATGTTTACTGTATTTGTCATAACATTATTTAATATCTTATGAGTTTGATTTAGAACCACTACTCTTACTTGGTCCTTCAATTGGTATTTCAGCGTCGCTAGAAGTATGGTTCTGAATTATTCTTATTTGAGTACATAAAATCTGGTGGCTATGACACATAATCCATAGTACTACTTTACTATCTCCATGAAACAAAGTTTATATAAGGCAAACATTGGTCAATGAAAAGAATTTTAAGAAGTAATACTATATCCATACATTCCATTTGTATGTTTATTCATATTTACACTGGCAATGATTTTTTATTATAGATGAAGGTAGAACTGAGAAATGAACTTGAGAAGCCCACAGAGCTTTAAAAGAAGAAAATGGGGAAGAAGTTATAATTTTCTAGTCTTGGATAATGTACAGCAATGTACTGTGTATGAGTTACCTGTATTTTTGTGTTTGCACTACAATTCAACTGTGCACTGCAATCCATTTGGTATAGTGCATGATACCTACCTCTTAGCATGTTTCTCTTCCTGAGAGGCCAGTTACCTCATGCCCATCTCTTTGGAGTTCTTTCTCTGTTTACACTGTTCTGAAACACAGTAACAGTCTTTTATAGGAATCTGGCCACCACCACTCTCTTGAAAGCAATTCTGCTTCTGCCTGTCAGCTTTTTACAGAGATGTGATATGACCAAGTTTGCATTATAAGCATATAGGTATTATTGGAACTTTTCACTAGACCATACCTGAGGCCCATTTTACCACTTCTTATTATAGGTTTGCTCATTCTAAATCTCCTCTCTCTCATCCCCTCTCTCTCTTCCCTGAGCAGATGCTAAAGTACCAACAAACCATCTGACCCAAACAATGATGGTTAAGGTACAAATTGGTGATGTAGCTCTTCTAATTTAGTATGACAGTTTGTACTGATCAGGTTAATGGGGGATAATTTCTCATTGGCTTGTACAGAGGCATGAAAATTTAATCTGATTTGTTATTAATTACTCTGTCCCATCATTAACATAATGTTTCACTAAATAGAGAATAGAAAACTATTCACATTATATAGGCAAGTGCATCAAACATGGCTCAGTAATAGAAAAGAGTTGCCTTTTGGGTACAGCAGAGGAGCTGTACTGCCACTGGGAGCAGGACCCACACTTTGATATGCTTCTTAGTATTAGGAATAGGCTATCTTGAACCATATGCTGTCTTCCAGTTCTGGACAGAATCGCATACATTTGTAAAGTGATTGGCCGTGGATCCTAGAGTACACTGTGGTGTGGCAAACAGAGTGGAGTGAATTGACTCACAAGGAAATTAACTAATCACATCTTTAGAAATTAACTAATCATATCTTTAGTGAAAGCAGCATAATGCTTTATCAAACAAATGAAATGATTTTAGGTGTTTTTTTGTTCTTTTGTTTAACAAATATTTATTGAACAATTTGCTCCCTGTTAAGCATTGTGCCTGATGAGGGAGTTGTAGAAGTCAAATAGAACTGACATGAATCATGCCTTGTGAAATATATGATGCAGGTAGAAGATATGTGTATATGTTTATATATACATACATATATTCATATCATTATTCAGCTGTGGTTGTGAAAATTTGTAGTGGAAAATCAGAGTTCTCTAAAATACACACACACACACACACACACACACACACACACACACACACACACACACTGGGTGGCACCCAATTGATTATCCAAATTAAAAGAAGCTTAGAGCTGGATGTGATAGAGCACACTTATAATCCCAGCACTTTCGTGATACAGGAATGAGCATGCTATGAGTTTTAGACCAATATGGACTACAAGATACCATGTCTTATTTTTAAAAGGCAAGCAAGAACAAAAAGTAAAGAAAAGAAAATGACAAGGAAGGAGACAAAGAATATAATGTGTGAAAGTTCCAAGGAGGCAAATGGGTTTGAGAATCACACTAGGGGGACGGGAGTGTGAAGAGCAAGAAGGAGGAAAAAGCTGACACTTTTGTCTAGAATTATAAATTCTTAGGCTCTGAGTGAGAAGTCAGTAGGCTACCTGTTCGGGGATCTTGTTACAGGTGTCTGCTGCTCACTTCCATGGAATATTTAGGATTTATCCTAAGGGCAAAGTGAAGCAGCTAAAGATTTCTAGGTTTAGTTGAAATGAGGACAGTAGATATTTATTATCTTTCCTAATGGCCAGCACACTAAACAAATTCTTCAACTATATTCAGAAACATTCGTATGTGGCTGGAGCAGATGAGGCATTTCTACTGTGCTTCTGAGCAGAAGGCAGAACCCTTGAGAGGCTGAACAGTAATTACACTTCTACTCTAGATCCAGGTTTTAACCACAAGGAGTGTGTTCTGCAGGCTCTATTTCATAATTGAGGGTAATTACAAGAAGTTAAAACTAGATTAGAGACAATTAGGCCCTATACAACAGGGATCTCTGTGGGTGGTCGGGAAAGGAGTAGGAAGAACCAGCTGGGAAAGTGTTTCCCAAATTGCTTGGCATTGGACTCATTTTGTAAGTGGAAGTTTTGGGGATAGCTATCTGTGCTTCTGGTGTTCCTAGAGGTAGCATCAGGAATTAGATTCAAACCACACATATACACATGTCACTGATAGCCCATCAACATCACCTTCTCCTCAAGTCAGAGGGCTTCCTAGGCCAGACACCAAAATTGGAAACAAGTGGCAAAAGTAGGTAGGTGGTAAAATACATTGCTCTTCAACTGAAGAGACCCTATTGGAACGATTACATTGTTTTCTAACTCTTGTTTTAGATACTGTAGGGGAGATATGGCAAGTGTGTATACTTCTTGCCTTTGAGTCTGTTTCGAAAGTTTGGTCTGGCTGTAGTACAAAATGAGGGGAAAGGATAATTGAGTAAACTCGAGAGTTGGTTGTAGGCACAACTGACAAGCTTTGCTTCCATCCCCAGGACACTGAGGAACCATGAAGGGTAATAAGTAAATGAAAGATGGGTTTAGTTTTGGACTCTAAAATGATCCATCAATATACTATGGGGCATAAGGGGATAGCAAGGGACAAGGTTGAGATTATTCCATTGGAGGTGGCTGTGGGAAGAAGTAGGGGTGGCCATGACACCAAGGAATGGAGTGCAGAGAAAAGACAGAAAAAATTCTAGTCAGTGTATACAGAAAAAAAGTTGACTTATTTCACTTTAGCTACCATACATCCATTGTTTTGACTAGTCATCGACTGACTCAATCAACAAGTGATTATTTGTAACTGTTTTGCGGGGAATGCCACACTAGGAGAAATTAAGAGGAATAAGGACTTATCCCCTAGCCATAGATGCAGTAGTTTTGGTTGTACAATGAACACATATTGTCAGCCTTTAGACAATATATACACCACTACTAAGAATGGAATTTTCATGATGTTTTTATATGTATTTGTACATATACATACATACAAATACACACATATGCATGTGTGTATGTAATGAAAATAAAGAAAAATGAGCTATCAACTTGAGAATAGGGGTGGGATATGGCTGGAGTTCAAGGAAAGGTATCAGGAGGGTTGGTTGAAAGGAGGAAGGGGAGGAAGAAACATGCTGTAATTCTATTTCAATTAAAACATATTTTAAAATTTTATTTATTATTAGTTTTAGAGAAAATGTTTATCTGTTGCTATGGAGGCTGTCCTGGAACTCTCTCTGTAGATCAGGCTGGCCTCTAACACTCAGAGATCTGCCTGTCTCTGCCTCCTGAGTGCTGGGATTAAAGGTGTGGGAGACCACTACCTGGCTATTTTATTTATTTTAAAAGCATAAAGACAATAGTGCTCCAGTCTTTGAGGGATTTGATTAACTGTCTAAGTGACTGAACTAGTCAAAAGTTGCTCTAGCATTTTAGAGATGGTTTTCATCAGTAGAAGGGCAGATAATCTAAAGAAACAAGACAAAGTGAGATACAACAGGTGGAATATGAACATAATTCAAGGTGAGATACAGTTAATGGCCTTGCTAGGCAGAAGCTAAGGGAAGATCATAGGAAGTCCTGGAGGATGAAGAACAATGGATATAGCACTATGACTGTGCATATGTAAGAATTGGGAAGAGTTTCTTGGAAGTATTTTCATGTGGATACAGACAGACATGGATAGGTAATATAACTGAAAAAAACTAATACTAACAGATAATTCTATCAACTTCTCTCAAACACAGAAAAAGAAAGTGAGGAAGGAAGAAGTTTTTATGGAATGAAGCTGTTATTGCCATCTGGGTATTTTTAATGGTTGACATATATAAATTGTACACAATAACAGATTTCATTATGACATCTACATCTATATATGTTTGTAAATATAATGCAATTTGATCATATTTATTCCTTACTTTCTCACCCCTGTTACCTTTGAGCCCTGCCTCTTCCCTAGTACTCTCTTCTATTTTTACGTCATTTATGTGGCAAAAAAGGATTTTCTTTCTCAGTCTTGTTCATTACATACATGATGATCTCCAGCCAACTCCATTTATTTTCTTGTGAATAACACGTTCTGCTTTCTTAAGGCTGAAAATTAGTGTGTGTGTGTGTGTGTGTGTGTGTGTGTGTGTGTGTGTGTGTGTGTTATACATGGATATGTGTATACATATGTGCATGAGTGAATATTATATTTTCTTTTCTATCAGTTGATAGGCACTTAAGTTGATTTTGTGTCTTAGTTCTTAGGAATGACCAAGTTTGGTGTTTCTAATTTCCTCTTAAAAGGACCCAATATGTGATTGCATAGCCTGATGGAGTTCCATCTTTCTTGATAGATTTATTCTTTCTCTTTAGGCATTCACCTGAAACATTAGACTGTAGAAACTGGAGGGAGAGTTTCCCTCCCCTGCTAGTAATTTTCTGGAAGAAGAGAACAGCAGTTGCTTGAAATGCTAAGTTATCAATCAAGTATCTTTCCCCCTTAGAGAAGTGTAAGCTGCAGTGGGTGCAGAGGGGGACTCCGGGGATGAGGAAAATCATGAGATCTTCATGGCATGCTTCCACCCACTCAGGAGTCTCTGCACTGCCCTTTTAACATCCTTGTTTCTCAGGCTGTACACAATGGGGTTGACCATGGGGGTTACCACAGTGTACAGCAGTGAGAAGACTTTGTTTAGGGCAGTGGCCTGAGTAGCCTTGGGAATAGCATACACTGTTCCCAGAGTTCCATAGTACAGAGTGACCACGATGAGGTGGGAGGAGCATGTGGAAAAGGCTCGTTGTTTTCCTGCAGCTGATGGTATCCTGAGGACAGCAACCACAATGTTTATATAGGAGGTGACAGTAAGCAGGAAGGGCACCATGGTGACAAAGGCAGCCATGAGGAAAGTAGCTTTTTCTACTTCCCCGGGATCAGAACAAGCTAGATTCAGCACAGGGGCAAGGTCACAAAAGAAATGATCAATCTCATTGGATGCACAGAACTGAAGCTGGAAAGTCATAGTGACAGTGACAACCGGAGTTAAAAATCCACCCAGCCAAGATCCACCTGCAAGCAAGATACATGTGTGGAGGTTCATGACAGATGGGTACCGAAGTGGGCTGCAGATAGCAAGGTATCGGTCATATGACATGGCTGCCAAGAGAAAGCACTCAACTACTGCCATGGAGCCAAAGAAATAAAACTGAGCCACACATCCTGCAAAAGAAATTGCCTCTGGACCAGAGAGAAGGGTCTTTAGCATCTTAGGAGCAATCGAGGTTGTGTACCAGATCTCAAGAAAGGAGAAATTGGACAGGAAGAAGTACATGGGAGTTTGGAGGCTGCGGTCACTGGAAGTTACTGTAAGAATGAGAACATTCCCCAGTAAGGTCATTATATAGATTCCAAGAAATGTTCCAAAAAGGAAAAACTGTGATCCATGGAGGCTTCCAAATCCAAGAAGGACAAATTCTTTGATCATGGTCAGATTACCCATGTCTATGAGATTCAGGCTCAATATCTGAGGAGAACTATAAGCAACTGGTAAAAGATCAGACACTACTGGAAGGGAGCAAGAGCACCAGAAATACTGTGCAGCACATAAACGAAAGTGCTCTCTCTTCTCCCCTAGAAGATACTTTGTACTTCTGCTAAGCGTACTTACCTAGTAGCTGCTTCGTTCCATTGTTTTCTCCTTGCTTTGATGAAATAATTGACAAGTGACAAAAAAGAGGATAGGTTTATTTTTGATCACAGCTTGAAGGATGCCGTCACTTGTAATGAAGAAAGCACAGCGGCAGGCTACTCTATGGTGACACGGACGTATGGCTGGGATACATCTCCCCCTCACATTTCATTGGATAAGGCAGCAGAAATGCAACAGGTACTGAAGGCTACATCACAAAATTGAAGGTCTGCTTAAAGTGCTCGCTTTCTCCCATGGGACTCTACTTTCTAAAGGTTCTAAAACTTCCCCCACATAGTGCCATGGGCTAGAAACTCACTGATGAAACACAAGATAATGGGGGCATTTCTTATTCAAACCATGGTATTTGGAAGGGGATCGCAAGTTAAGGATCCCTTAAGAGGGAGAGAAGGAGAGAGAGAGGGAAGGAGGGAGGGAGGGGGAACTGGGATTGATAGGTAAAATAAGAAAAATAAATAATAATAATACAAAAAATGCTAGTAGAGACCAACAGCTTTATAATTAAGAGAGAGAGAGAGAGAGAGAGAGAGAACCCAATGTTATTCCCCACTTTTTTCTTTGATGAATCTACCCTTGAGAGTCACAACAAGAATGAAACACTATATAACACTCACATTGAGCAGAAGCTTCTCTTTTGTCCTCTACCTCATTTATTACATCTTCTTTTTATAATAATATAACCAATTTCAACATTACTGGTTGACTTTTAAAATATAGCACATATTCATATATATATATATATATATATATATATATATATATATATATATTACTAAAGAACACAGGAAAGAATTTAAAGCATTTGAAATCCATGGTTTTTCTTTTCATGGTGATTTTTCTGTTGATATGCAGTTTTATTACCAGATACAATATGCATATTAAAACACCTTAATTTTTTCATATATTACATCCTGTCTTTAGTTTGTCCTCCCTCCACTCCCCCAGTCTCTTCTCCTCTCCTCTCCTCTCCATCAGAGACACCCCGCTCTGCCTCCCCATAGAAAAGATCAGGCCTCCCAGGAACATCCACCAGACATGGCTTAGCAAGCTACAGTAACATTTTCTTATGTGCTAAAGAAAAAAAATACTTTTCTAATGTGATTTGGACAATGCTGTACTGTAAACTATATTACTTCTGTAATGATATTAATCAAATGTCAATATAAACTCAAGTATTCCAGAGGGAGAATGCATTCATGTCACTTGCAGGAAAAGAAAATGGGGTGAGATTCATAGGTTAAGCAAAATAAATCAGACTCAGGGAGACAAAAAAAAAAAAAAAAAAATGGCCAGGTCAGATATGTATGTACTGTTAAATCAAGGCCAAGGCTGGATGGTCAGAAAAACCCACTAGGAGGAACAAAAGTCACAAACAACATCTGCTCCCACTTTTCGGAATCCTACAATAACCTCAAGCTGGTAGGCCATATTTGCAGCTTCCCTCAACCTGGTATTACCTGAATTTCTGAAACAGTATGTAAGACTCAATAGCAACCGGAGTTCCAGTTCTTAAAATAAGAGTAAGGCAGACAACTCTTTCCTGCTCAACTTCCCCACCCCCAAATCAGAGTGGATTTCACTAACATCATTGGACAGAGGAGGGGAAGTCAGACTTATTGATCTTAAATTACCTGTAGGAAAAATAAGAGATTCTGCCAGGCTCTGTGCCTGTGTAGCTGATTCTTTCCATGGCATCAAATTCCTATGGAAATTGGGGGGAAATGTATGTAAAATTATTCACTTGAAATGTTAGAGAGAAATAATGTTCCATCCTTCATAAATGAAAATGACATTCATGACTCACAAGCAGTAGGATGTGCATTTAAGAGGTTTCTTCCCCCGGCCCCCTGCCAGAAGCAGGGATGGGTTAGCAGTGAGTCATGGATACAGCTTCCCCTTTCCCACTTGCCCTGTTGTGATGCTCAGAGGCTCATATTTGTAAAGTGGGTGTCTGATCTTAGTTCGGGTCTGTGATAGGATTAGATATTAGTCTGTGCTATGGCACAATTGAGGAGAAGGTATGAAACCAGAGGTAAGGGCCTGGCTACATCAGTGTTCAAAGTTGAAACATCACTCTGTGACTGGGAAATGGGGAGCAGCCATCTTTTCTGTTTTGTTTTAGGTAATGACTATGTTTCCTGAAAAGGTTACAGATAAATGACAGTTTTTGCATGTGAAATCTTTGCTCTATGGTACTCAACAAGCTGATTATTTCAAAAGACTCTTATTTAGAATGCTTCTGAAATAGGAAGACATTTTTCATAATTTACCCTTTGCACCAATCCAGATGTGAGTATTAGGATTGTGTTAAGGAACACCTTTACTAGAGGAATATGGAACAGTGTATAAAGAAAATCAATCAGCAGCTAAGGTTGTCCCCGGAGGTGACAGCTGCTTCCTAATTGGGGAATTAAACTGCAGTGTCCTCTTACCGTTTTACTTTGTCTTCAGAGACTGCCAGCCTGCATTCAGAATCAACATTAACATCATTAGATTTTTATCATTCAATCCCAAGTCTCATTAATTAGTAATGGAATAAACTTGATTTTTCCCCCTTTGGCTTCCAAGTGTTTTCTTTGATGTGTCCAAATTCAAAAAGGCTCATAGCCTCCCTAAACCCACTATTTTATTGCATTGAAGAGATATTAATATAGATGTCAAAGAGAAGCTTAGAAGTCTTCACTGTTTGGTTCTCTCACAACACAGCTTTGGACACAAACTGTGTATCGTATTATTGGATTGGTAGACACTAGGGATGAAACCATAAGCAAAGAGTACATGGCACCAGTGCTTATCAATGTTATAATTTAGTGGTAAAAGTAGGCATAATCCAAGTGGTTCTCAATCTCCCAATTGCTGCAATCCTTTAATACAGTTCCTCATAATTTTATTAGTACTTCACAGCTGCTACTGTTATGAATCATAATGTAGATATTTTTGAAGACAGATGTTTGCAAAAGAGATGGTGACCCACCATTTAGGAACAACTGCATTAAACAGACAAAATTCTAACAATTAGATGTAAAGCTGTTACTCTGATAAGTGTTTTGAGGGAGACACATAGGACCTTGATACAATGCATAATATATAAGAAAAGGTGACATAGCTTTCATTCTATGATTAAAGAACATACAACTGATGTGTTTTTATGCCTATATCATATGTGTAAGGAATAGTCAGAAATAAGAGAATCAGAATGGGAGTTGGGAAACAAGAAGGAAAGCTGATTTGCTAGTCAAAGCAAGAAATGGTAGGTAAACACAGGCTAGACTGAGGTAAGATGAGCCAACTTTAGGGCTTTTATACAGTATCATCAACATATCCTTGCACTTCTTTAAATGTGCTTTAATAAAAAGTTAATTTATGAAGAAAATATATTGCAAATAAATTAAGAGCAGGCATAAAGTACAAGAAGGATATTAGGGTGTGACTCGAGTTCTAGCTTCAGCAATTACGTGGACAAACATGTCTTTCCCAAGATAGGAAAATCACTGGGTGAAAGAATTTTCCCCTTCCCAGTATCTCTTCTTGTCTCTCAATTGTTCCCTCTCTCTCTTTCCATCCCTCCCTCTCTTTCTTTCTCTCCCCTACTCCATTAAGTCTACAGGTTTATGATCCATTTCTGAGCTGACAGTTTCTACCCTCACATAGGTCACTCACTTAGTGGTAGACAGAGCACTAGCTCTAAGAAATAGGGCTCTTAGTGTGACTAAAAACAAGCTCTTAAGCAAATGCATCACAAATTATTGCCCTTGTTTCCAAAAACAACCAGGGAAGAGAATGAGTAGGTCAGTATAACCTTTACTTGCCCTGCGGAAATTGCTCAAAGCCCGGGGTTAGCAATTGAATATCAAGAGCAATCTTGCACATGATGTCCAAGAGAGCTCAATTTGATGGGGATTGTCAAAAGTACCTTGAATGTGAGCACCCACCTCCAACCATCATTAAAATTGATCCAATTACATAGAACTTCCAATTATCTGTTTTTTTTTTTCAAAAAAAAATGTTGTGTTTTGATTCATTTTGCTCTTACATGAAAGCTGTAGATGTCATTGGAATGAATTCAGTCAAGAAAACAATTTTCAGTGATCACCTTGGGGTCAGAATGCTTTCAGTCTTATTTTTTCTCTCCTCTTCATATTCATTTACATTTATGACCATTAAGAATGGATGAAAAAAAAATGATGGTCAGACGTTCTAAAAGATCTACAATTAGTAGAATGATTTAAGTGTATCATTATTCCTGATTTACTAAGTAGGGACAGTGGGTTCAACTTTCTTTGTAGAACTGTTAAGTAAATGCAATGGAAAACAGTGTTGTTCTTAGCTTCTATTTGTGTAGGAAATCTGATTAACAATGTCTCCTGAACCACTTATTTTGGTATTTTCCTTAATCAAGATTCATCTCAGTATTAATATTCTTATGCCATCATCAAAAGGTAAAGCTGTTTGGATGACCATATAAAGCTCCCCAAATTCACATCTACCACCATGTAGCAATGTTGTATTAGTACAATCATAAAATTAAAGTGCAGAAACTTCAGTAAGAAATTAATGACTATGTGAAGCCCAAAGGCATTGCATCTAGGATCAATCCAGGAGACCGTTTCTGAAATGGAGATGAGGTGGAATTTGAAAAATAACTGAAGGTTGGTTAATGGAAGGAACATTTATAGTTGCTTTTGTCTGTACTAGTTAGGTACACTTTTCTTCCTTCCCCCAAACCCCACTTCTACATATTAAGACAGAATGTACGCCTGAAGTGTTGCTAGATCTATATTCTACTCAAAGTGTCAATGGGTTGTATCAGGGACAATTTGTTTGCTAATAGACATCAGGGTAGCACTGGCAAGTAGGCAAGTTCACCATTGCAGTTCAATCCTCACCATTTAGGTCAGCTTTTGTGCCAAATACTTATTAACCTCTCCCCTAAAGGGACACCAGAGAGAGAAGAGCACGAGAGTTAGCTACAGACAGTATCTTTGCAAGCACAATTAAAAGATATTTAACTGGTAGTGCACTAGCTTCCCTATTACAGAGGGAAGTTGGTTGCTTTGTTTAACTCTAAAAACCAAATGTTTTTCTTGAATAACTCAAGTTTGTATCACACAGGAGAACATTTTGGAGAAAGAGTTCTTTTTTTCTTTGAAAACAACTTGCAAAATATTATAGACAGCTCAATTTTTAAAGGAATTGCACATTAATGCTAGAAAACCCCTTGTGTCCACAGGAACAATTCTATTATTTGTATTTTTACACCTAGAGACATAGAGCCAGAGAATGCTAAGATACTTTAGACTAACATTATTAGGATCTAGAAACAGACAGGGGATCACAATTATTAAGACCTGGTGACAGATATTCCTAATTCAACTATATTTTTGATGCCAAATATTTTTCATGTTCTATTCCATTTGTCAAAATGACAGACAATGAAACTGGCTAGGAAATGTCTTGGACCCAATGATATCTGTTGTGTCACGTGGCATATCTGTAGCATGAAAATGGCAAAAATTATCTGGGTATGTTTTGTAAAATACAGCGGTAGGTAGAAAGGAAACTAGTCACAATATAGTGTGAAAAACATCCATTTTCAATAAAAATATTGTAAAAAAACATGCTTTTTACTTTTGGTTGCAACTACCAAGATATTACATATAAAATGTAAGGAGTTTACATGATTTCATAAAACCTGACCTAAATATGTCTAAATTCTCTAAATGATATAAAATATTGATTTGAATCATACCTATAACTTGTAGTAAAATATCTGAGACCAATAAAACTCGGAGAACATTCAGTAGTAATCTTAAGGAAAAAAGTGTCAAAAAGAACTTTTAATGAGTCTGATTTTTAACCAACAGCATTTTTAAAAAATTGTTCCTCTTTCCCTGCATTTGATACACTTCCTATACTTATTCCAGTGACTTGTATGTCAGGGAACTGAAATATCCCAACTCATCATTCCAATACTTATCTGATCACATACTGGTTATTTTAGATAACTGAGTAGTAGGGCTATTTTTCTTGCATCTTTTAGATTTCATTCTGATATTTGACTTAGGTGATGGGAAAAACTCAGTTCTTTTCTCCTACTTTCTCTACTCTTTAGCATTCGAGGGCTCTAGACATTGCTACACAAAGCTTTTTATTTGACTTTTCTTGGTTCTAGATTTCTATCCCTCTTTGAGAAATGTTAAGAAGGTGCCACACTCACACTATGTGTTATGGAAGTAGCTCTCAACCATCCTAATGCTATGTATGAACTTTTAATACAGTTCCTCATGTTATGATGATACCCAACCATAAAATGATTTCATTGCTACTTCATAACTGTAATTTTGTTATTGTAATATAAATATTTATGTTTTCCAATGCTCTCAGGCAACACCTGTGAAAGAGTGATTTGATCCCCAAAGGGGTCACAAGCCACAGGTTGAGAACCGCTGTGCTGGAGGATTTGTTGTGCCACAGGGAAACAGTAGCTAAGTACATAAGTTTTCATGTCAGGCAGATCTTAGTCTGAGTTCTGGCTCCAAAGCATACTGTCTGTGTGTTGTGGAGCAAGTAACTTAATACCTTCCAGTGTCAATTTTTAATGTATAAAATAAAGAATAGGAATAATAATGCAATATCCTCATAGCCACCCATCATTTTCTATGAATTATTGAAAGTAATGAAAGTAAGGAGCTATACTTTGATAAGTGTGTACCTGCATGTAGGTGATTAATCCAAAATTGTTTTGTGTGTCTTTTCTCACTTTGATTTCTCCTGATTTCCTTCATATAACTAGTGCAAGAACTGAATGTCCTAAACATTTTCCGTAACCGGTGATAGGACTTTTCTACATCCCTGTTGTCAGAAACCTAGATATATGTTTCCTACCTTTCAATGTCTTCTTTTCCTCCTCTTTGAAAACTGGTCACCATGACCTCCTCATTCAGATGATTCATTCTAACATAGAACCAGGCTCCACCGGGGGCATTCTGAGTCTAGCTGCTGCTCCAATGGCTCAAATTAATATCCTGCTGAAATGTCCTCCCATTAGGGAGTCAGGTCCTGCCTATTCGCTTAATATGTTGTACTCATGAAAATCAATTTCCCTTAAGCCTATTTCCCAGGGGTAAAATTTCCCCACTTAACTTGGAAAGTTAAATAAAATGGTAGATCATCTTGCACCTGCAAATGTTTCACCAAACTTTGAATTCTGAACTTGGTGAATTCAGAGGAGCCAACTGTATGCCACATTTTAAGGGTCATTCTTAACTTCTTCAGAAGAGCTGAGCATACAGCATTTAAATCAATATTGATGATGTTAAATGACTTGTGACTATTCATTAAAATACTCTACCTCTTTGACAACCTGTTAATTCAAGTTATCGAATGCACTCAAGAGGAATATAACTGTATTACTCAGACAGAAATATTTACTGAATGCTTGCTATATGTACATCTTACCCTAGGCACAATTTGAATTAGGTATTGAGTATTTCACTAAAAGTATATTATTTTAAGCTTTGGTAAAACTATCCCAATGTCAAATGCATTCAGAAAGATTTTGCTTATTTATTTATTTCTTATGTTACATCCTAGCCACAGTTTCTCCTTCCTCCAGGCCTCCCAGTTCCCTCAGCACATACCCATCTTCCCTCTTACCCAGATCCACTCCTCCCCCATTTACCTTTCTTGGCTAAAAAAAGTCTTGTAGAAAATTTTGGAGACATAAGAAATATTTTGTAAGATTACTGCTATTCTGATTCCTAAGTCTGTTTTGTAAGTTTAAGTATTTAAATTTCTCATAAAGTGAGTCGCCTCCATCATTTAAATTAACCATTATTCACAATCATGGGAGTCTTTCAACGTGAGAATATGATTTTTTTTGGGTTTCAGATAGAATCAGGGACACTATTATGTCCTTAATGTTGAGACACCTTCAAAAATCACACTTCTTTTTTCCCCTCAGTACAGTTATCTTTCTCTAAGGGAGGCACTAGGAGCCAATATGTTTTCATTCTTCAAAGAATATTCCCTAGCACAGCAACAGGTACATTTTAGGACTTTCCCTGTATCTTTATTTTTTAGGATAAAAAAATTAAATCTGGAGCTGGCTATGTGGTAGGAAATCTAGATGATGGGTTTAAGTTATCAAAAGTGCTGTCTGTCTATAGACTTGAATCAGGATAGACTGGACAGTTGGACAGAATGTTCTGAAATCTGTTGAGTCTATTAGGAAGGCCACATTTTCATCATTTAAGCATGAAGAGAAAGGTTGTTTTTCTGGAAAACAGATATTGATTTGCACAGTAGTGGTAGAGGAGTGGAGAGGGCACATACTGTGGCACCAGAAATAACCCCTCACATTCTAACTCATCCTCTTAATAAATGGCTGGCCTTTGTACAAATTTCTTAAGTTCAATGGATAACATCTCTTTCATGTGCTAAATTCAGACAATATGTGGGATCATTAGGTTACCATGCAATTTAAATGGTAGTACCATATACAAAAGTCCATATTAAATAGATATTCAATAAAAAGTAATTCTTCTCTATATGTATTATGTTTCTTTGATGAAAACTTGGGGAAAATGCTACCAACTTCATTCACTACAAAGAAAGGTGCATGGAATGTTAGAATGATACAGAAATTAGGACTTTGAGAGAAATTTTTTCTCATGTGGCAAGTATAATTAAAAATTCATAGAAGATTCATTTACTAGGCAGCACATTTCCTGGGGGTAAAGAGTTGACCATTACTCACAAGATTTACTGAACAATGGAAAATTCAGAGGACACTAATCAAGCTTAGTAATGATCTTACTTGGACATAGCTTTGTCCTTCACAGGACTTAAGAGCTGCCAAGGAAAGACATTTTGAAAATTGGATGATTGGCTCTCAAAGTTTGCTGGTAGACTAAAAGCAAAGTTTGGACTAGGCAATCTTTGTTGAAGAATGCTATTGCTATAGAGTGGTGCTGGGACCTGGGCAGGCTAGTAAGTACCGTTACATAAAGGAGTCTAATTTCCTGCTCTGTATTTTTATCACAGATTCTAGATGGTGAATTGGATCATAAGTTTAATGAACCCCTCTTGTGAGAATTTGTAGTAGGTAGGAGGGTGGTTTTCATCAAAGCATAAGTGGAAAGGACAAAGGAACAAGATCTGAGGTTGTCATAGGAACCTCTTTCCTCTCAAGGGCCATCAGCAGGATTAAATAATGGCCATGGTGTGCACTAGCAAAACTAAGGATTATGGAGTAGGGTAAAGCACATGCTGGAAAAGAAGATGTGTGGGAGTATGAGGCAAGAGGAGAAAAAGAAAAAGAGGAGAGAGTCAGTTCCACCACTAGCAAGTTTAATCTCTCCACCGTTGGGGATGGCCAAACCCTGAGCCCCCTCCAAGTGTTCCACTTGAACATGCAGTCTCAAACTACTCAGATGAATGACATTTGCCAAGTACCTGTTTAGTACCATGGAACGTACTGTGGGAAACACAGGCATATTAGAAATTAGGTGAGTACAAAGGAACATTGAGTGTGTCATCCAAGAAAATGGGTTTTCTATAAAGCTGGGATGGCCAATGCAAAGTACTAGAATTGAAGGCAGGAGAAAATGTTTTCTAGAGGAGAATTCCAGGTGTAAAAGACTCCAGTATGCATGATCCAAGAGGGAATTCAAAACAGGTAAAATGAATTGATCAGAGAGATAGAAAGACACTCTACTCTGTTTTATATGTGCTAGATACCACACATTAAGTAGCCCAGGATGCACTAACCTACTAAACATCACAAAGACCAGATCCCATTACCTTGGTTTTATAGATGAAGAATCTAAAGCTAGAGAGACTAGGTAAAGTTCAATGTTACACATCTATGAAATATCAGAGATTGGTTTCTACTCTGGGCCTTTGTTTGCGAAGAGTTGTTCATGCATGCAATTAACCACCATACTATTTGCAAATCAGAGCATGATGTGTGTGAAAGCTCAGTATGTCTGGAGTACAGTAAATATGAATAGGGTGAATGAGAAATAATGAGAAAGGCAACTGCAGCCATACTGTAGAGCATATTTCTGAGGAGACAATAGAGTGAAGGCTGTATCTAATAAGCAGGAGGAAAACATATGAAGAATTAAGGCAGTGAACCGACAGTCAAAGAGGTACTTTAGAAAGATGTATCTGTCATCAGTGCAGAGGATGGATGGGAGAGAGGACTGAGCAGAAGCAATTAAGAGGCTATTGCAGTGCTTTAGTCTGGGTGTAGGATACTGTATAAAGCACTCAAATTAAGAAAGGCAAGGAAGAAAATGGACAGAGATACAGTGTGAAAGAAAAGCTTGACAAACTGGATGTGGTGATGGAGAAAAATATAAATTCTGTGAGGTGAGAATTAAATAATGACCAATAAGTGTGGTACATTTGTCATTCTGCTCAGCATAAACTGTCCTTAGTCTTTTTGATATTAGCTATTCTGACAGGAGTAAAATGGCATTTCAAAGTTGTTTTGACTTGCATTTCCCTGATGGCTAAGGATTTAAGCACTTTCTTAAGTGTATTAAATCCATTCTAGAGTCCTCAAATGAGAATTCTCTATTTAGTTTTGTAGCCCACTTTTTAACTGAATTATTTGGCGTTTTGGTAACTAGCTTCTTGAGTACTTTGTATATTTTGGAAATAAGCCATCTCTCAGATGTGGAGTTGGTGAAGAACTTTTTCCATTCTGTGGGCTGCCGTTTTTGTCTTGTTGACTGTCTCCTTTGCCTTACAGAAGCTTTTCAATTTAAGGAGGTACCATTTATTAATTGTTGAACTCAGTGTCTGTGTTACTGGTGTTATGTTCAGGAAGCAGCCTCATGTACCAATTTGTTCATGGGTACCTCCCACTTTCTCTTCTAAGAGGTTCAGTGTGGCTGGATTTACATTGAGGTCTGATCCATTTGGACTTGAGTTTTGTACATGGCGACAGACATGGGTCTATCTGCAGTCTTTTACACACCATCATCCAGTTGTGCCAGCACCATTTGTTGAAGATAATTTCCTCCTTCCATTGTATACTTTTAGCTGTTTTGTCAAAAATTAGGTGTTCGTAGGGGTGTGGGATAACATCAGGATTTTTTTCGATTCCATTGGTCTACCTGTTGATTTTTGTGCCAATATGAAGCTGTTTTCAGGACTATAGCTCTATAGTAGAACTTGAAGTCGAGGATCGTAATGCCTCCTGAAGTTTCTTTATTGTACAGGGTTGTTTTGGCTATCCTGGGTCTTTGTTTTTCCATATAAAGTTGATTATTATCCTTTCAAGGTCAGTGAAGAATTGTAGTGGGATTTTAATGGGGATTGCATTGAATCTGTAGATTGCTTTTGGCAAGATTGCCATTTTTACTTTGTTTATTCTACCTATCCAAGATCATGGGAGATCTTTGCATTTTCTGGTATCTTCTTTACTTTCTTTCTTTAAAGACACGAAGTTCTTATTATATAGGTCTTTTACTTGTTTGGTAAGCATTACCCCAATACTTTATGTTTTGGGTGGCTATTGTAAAGGGTGATGTTTCTCTGATTTTTTTCTCAGCCCCTTTGTCATCTGTATATAGTAGGGCTACTGATTTTTTTGAGTTTATCTTGTATCCTGCTAGCTTCCTGGAGGTGTTTATCAGCTGTAGGAGTTCTCTGGTAGAGTATTTTTGGGTTGCTTATGTAAACTATCATATCATCTGCAAATAGTGACAATTTGACGGTTAAATTTGTATCCCCTTCATCTCCTTTTGTAGTCTTATTGCTCTAGCTAGAACTTCAAGTGCAATATAGAAGAGATATGGAGAGAGAGAGAGAGAGAGCAGTCAACCTTATCTTGTTCCCGATTTTAAAGGAATTGCCTTAAGCTTCTCCCCATTCATTTTGATGTGTGGTTGTTAGCTTACTGTATATTGCTTTTATTATGTTTAGGTATGTTCCTGTCATACCTGATCTCTCCAAGACCTTTATCATGAATGGGTGTTGAATTTTGTCAAAGGATTTTCAGCACCTCGGGAGATGATCATGTGGTTTTTCATTTTGTTTATATGGTGGGTCATGCTAATAGATATTTGAATGTTGAACTATCCCTGCAACCCAAGGATGAAGCTTACATGGTCATAGTGGATAATTTCTCTGACGTGTTCTTTGATACAATTTGCCAGGATTTTATTGAGTATTTTTGAAACAATGTACATGATGGATATTGGTCTGTAGTTTTCTTTCTTAGTTGTGTCTTTTTGTGTCTTGAGTACCAAAGTAATTGTGGCCTCATAAAAAGAGTTTGGTAGTGAATCTTCTGTTTCTATTGTGTGGAACAATTTGAGGAGTATTGGTATTATCTCTCCCTTGAATTTCTGGTAGAATTCTGCACAGAAGCCATCTAGCCCTGGGCTTTTTTTTTTTTTTTTTGGTTGGAAGGCTTTCGATGACTGCTTCTATTTTGTTGGGGGCTATAGGTCTATTTAAGTTGTTTGTCTATTCTTCACTTAATTTTGGTAAGTGATAGTTATCTAGAAATTTGTTCATTTCCTTTGAATTTTCAAATTTTTTTTTGGCTTACAGGTTTTCAAAGTAGGACCTGAAAGTTGTCTGGATTTCTTCTGTGTCCATTGTTATGTCCCCCTTTTCATTTCTGATTTTATAAATTTGCATGCTCTCTCTATGCTTTTGTGTTTGCTTGGATAAAACTGTGTCTATCTTGTTGATTTTCTCGAAAAACCAACTCTTTGTTGCATTGATTTTTTTGTATTGTTTTCCTGGTTTCTATTTTATTGATTTCAGCCCTCAAGTTGATTATTTCGTGGCATCTACTCTTCCGGGGTGACTTTGCTTCTTTTTATTCTTGGGCTTTCAGTTGTGCTGTTAATTCTCTAATGTGGCTATCCTATGTTTTCTTCATATGGGCACTTAGTGCAATGAACTTCCCTCATAGCACTCCTTTCAAAGTGTTCCATAGATTCAGTTAAGTTGTGTCTAAATTCTAATTGAATTCTAGGAAATGTTTAATTTCTTTCTTAATTTCTTCCTTGACCCAGGAATGTTGCAATTGCACAATGTTCTATTTCCATTAGTTTGTAGGGTTTCTGCAATTTGTGTTGTTATTGAATTACAACTTTAACGCATAGTGGTCTGATTAGGTTCAGGAGGCTATTCCAATGTTTTGTATCTGTTGAAGTTTGTTATGTTGCCTAGTATGTGGTCACTTTTAGAGAAAGTTCCATGTGGAGCTGAAAAGAAGGTGCGTTCTTTTGTGTTTGGATGGCATGTTCTGTAGATGTCTGTTAAACCCAATTTGGACATAACTTCTGTTAGTTCTTTTGTTTCTTTGTTAAGTTTCTGCTTGTGGGGCCTGTCTAGTGTTGAGAGTTGGGTATTAGAGTCTCCCACTATGAGTGCATGAGGTTTTATATGAGCTTTGATTTTTAGTAGCATTTCTTTTACGTATATGAGGGCCTTTGTATTTGAGGCATAGATATTTAGATTGAGACTTTGTACTGATGAATTTCTTCTGTGAAATTCTTCATCTAATTTGATTGATTTTTGTTTTGAAGTCTAACATGTTAAATATTAGCATAGCTACAATTGCTTGCTTCTTGGGTCCATTTGATTGGAAGATCTTTCCCAACCCTTTACCCTGAGGTAATGTCTGTTTTGAAGCTTAGATGTGTTACTTGTATGCAGCAGAAGGATGGATTCTGTCTTTCTATCCATTCTGTTAGCTTGTGTCTTTTTATAGGTGAGTTAAGACCATTAATGTTGAGGGAAAATAAGGACCATTGATTGTTAATTCCTGTTTGTTTTAGATTTGTTTTTTGTTGGTGGTATTTTGAGTATATTTTCTCATACTTTTTCTTTTGGGTTCTAGTGAAGTGAGATTATCTATTGCCTATGTCTTTGTTAGTGTAGTTAACTTCCTTTCTTTAGAGTTTTCCTTCCAGAACTTTCTGTAGGGCTGGATTTATGGATATATATTGTGAAAATATGGCTTTAGCATTGAGTATCTTGTTTTCTCCATCTATAATATTTGAAAGTTTTACTGGGTATAGTAGTATGGACTGGCATCTGTGGACTTTTAGTACATATAGAACATCTATCCAGGAACTTCTTGCCTTGAGAGTTTCCATGGAAAAGGCAGGTATAATTTTGATAGGTCTGTCTGCCTTTATGTTACCTGTCCTTTTTCCTTCGCTGCTCTTAATATTCATTCTTTATTCTGTATGTTAGGTGCTTTGGTTATTATGTTTCAAGTGATCTTTTTTCTTTGGTCCAGTCTATTTGGTGTTCGAAATGCTTCTTGTACTTTCATAAATATGTCCTATTCAGATTGGGAAAGTTTTCTTCAATGATTTTGTTGAATATGTTTTATGTACCTTTGTGCTGGGCTTCTTAGCCTTCTTCTATGCCTATTATTCTTAGGTTTGGCCTTTTCACGGTGCCCCACATTTCCTGGATGTTTTGTGTTAAGGATTTGTTGGAATTAAGGTTTTCTTTGGCCAGTGATTCCATTTCCTCTAGTTTATTATCTTCAGCACCTGAGATTCTCTCTTCTATCTCTTGTATTCTGTTGGTTATGCTTGCATCTGTAGTTCTTGATCTTTTACCCAGTGTTTCTGTTTTCAGCATTCCCTCAGTTTGTGTTTTCTTTATTGTCTGCATTTCAGTTTTCAGGTCTTGAACTGTTTGAATTTTTTCCTTCATATGTTTGATTGCTTCCTTTTTTGCTTTCCTTAGTTTATTTAAGAGTTTTGTTAATTTCTCGCATGTTTTGCTTGGTCTTCTCCTCTATTTCTTCTGAAATTTATTGTTTGTTTTTTTCTTCCATTTCCTTAACAGATTTTTCTCACATCATCTTTGAGGGCCTCTATAATTTTTATGGAGTTATTTTTTTAAGTTGCTCCCTTCTGCTTCCTCTTCTTTGGGATGTTCTGGTCTAGTTGGTGTAGAGTCCCTAGATTCTGGTGGTGCCTTGATTGTCTTTCTATTGTTGGGTATTTTCTTGTATTGCCGTCTTCCCATTGCTTCTTCCAGTGGGTGCAGGTGGAGTCTCTCTCTCTTTCTCTGTCTCTCTCATACACACACTACTACCACTACTCTCCTGGTGGGCATAGGTGGGTCAGGATTTTGATGTCTGTAATGCTGGATGATTCAATCACTCTTGGAGGTCTCTCCTCTGGTAGAGTGCTGGTATTTCTCTTTTTAAATTTATTTTACTTTTGAGATTATAGTATCATTACAACATTTCTCCTTACTCCAAAAACCTTCCATATACCACTTTCTGCTCCCCTTAATGGTCTTTGTTTCTTTAATTGTTATTTCATGTACCTATTTATATACATATGTGCTTTTAAAAACAACATATGTGTATCTGTAGCCTTTATATAGGCCCATGGATTCTGAAAGACTTTTCATTGAAGCAGAAAATTTGAAGATCTGTTCTGTCCTGTACTGGCAAAGTTCTTTAGTTGCTTTCTTCTATGTCCTACAGAATGTCTGGCAGACTCTTCCATAAAACAGGAACCCCAAAGGAAAACCCAATCTTGTTTTGGCAAGTACAGCAGTAAATTTACTATGGGTCCTGCTTGTCCAGTTTATACAGCATACTATCAAGCAGTCCAGGCAACAAGTTTCTCCCCCAAATGGATAGTCTTTCCACATTGAAGGCAAACTCCATATGGAGCCTCTTCAATGCCCATCATCCTTTTGAATTAATTGGTGCTGCCAGGAACTGATATGTCTCACAGTTGAGAAAAGCCTAAGTTCTTTATCTCTCTCTCTTTCCTTACTTTACTTATTGATCCCAGTTCCAACTCCCTCCCATCCTCCCATGCCCCCAGGCCCTCCCTCCCAACCCATTCCCTACCCACTCCACAGGGAGGACAATGCCATTTAGGAGGGATCAAAAAAATCTGTCAAGTCATTTGGAGTAGGGAATAGGCCCTCCCTCCTGTCTCTAGGCTAAGGGAGTATCCCTCCATGGGGAATGTGCTCCCAAAGTCCTTTTGTGCACCAAGGATACATCCTGATTCCACTGTCAGAGGTCCCTTAAACTGCTCAGGCCTTCTAACTGAGACCCATGCTCAGGGGGGTCTTATTGGTTCCAATGCTGTTTTCCCAGCTATCAGTCTGGGGTCCATGAGCTCCCCCTTGTTCAGGTCAGCTGTCTCTGTGGGTTTTTGCAACCTGTTCTTGCCCAGTTTGCTCATCACTCCTTCCTCTCTGCAACTGTATTCCAGGGGTTTGGCTCAGTGTTTAGCTGTGAGTGTCTGCTTCTGTTTCCAACAGCTACTACATGAAGGTTCCAGGATGTCATATAAGTTAGTTATCAATCTCATTATAGAGGAAAGGTATTTAAGGTAGCCTCCCCACTGTTGCTCACATTGTTTGTTGGGGTCATCCTAGTAGTTCTCTAGAGTCAGTTTTCTCTTCAAACCTATAATGGCTCCCTCTATTATGGTATCTCTTTTTTGCTCTTGTCTATTCATCCCCAGAGTCAATCTTTCTGGCCCCACATCTTCTCTCCTCTCCTTCTCTTTCGCCCAATTCCCTCTCCACCCTTCAGTGCCAATATGCTCAGGAGATCTTGTTCCTTTCCCCATCTGTGAGGGACCTTTTTTGAATCTCTTAGTTCCCTCCTCATAGCCTAGCTTCTCTAGTGATCATATGAAAGGGCAATAAATGCTCTTATCTGCTGAGCAATCTCACCAACTCTTGTATTTCTTTTTCTTATAGGAGATAGTCAAAGCTTTGCAGCAAGTATCATAGATTGTAATTTTTCTTCATATCAGAATACCATAGCAACCCTTAACAACAGGTACTGGTATTTCCTCTCCAAAGAACCTCTATCCTGACTTACGATTATTAGTCTTTAATAAAACCAATTCTGGGAAGGGAGAGCCTAACCAGAATAAATTCCTAGAAGATAAGACAATCTTGGAGAATACCAAGTTGTGTATAGAGATTTTTGCCTATTATTATCTCAGTGCAAAAGTATAATATTGTAGTAGAAACTCTATAATATTCTGCCCCTTACTTTGTTCCTCCCCCAAGTAGCCTATCGTAGGCTAAAACAGGAGAATTAGTTGCCATGTTAACCCTTAGCTGTATTTGATTGCCTTTTCTCATGTCCAGTTCTAGATTCTGAACCTCTGTTCTCAGTTTACTGTTTTACAGTTCTCAAAAGTAGGCCCAGGACCATATGCCAAATTGTACAGTGTCTAGTAGTAGGAGATGAGAGAACTCTTACCTGCATCTAAGACAAATGAAACAAGAAAGAAGAACTAAACAATAAGAAACAGTGCATAAGAGAAGCTCTCTGGGGATAAGGAGGCCAGTGGTACTAACTAAAATATCTGCCAGCCACAACAATATCACATCTCAAAATGAATTAATTCTCTCAAACAACCTCATTAAATGGTTATCATAATTCCCACTATACTGGTGGAATGAAATAGACACATTTCACAGCTTGAGTTTTAATTTAGTCTTTAAGCTGCCAAAATTGTCCACTTGAATTTTGTTGGCTTATGGGTTTGGTTTGTTTGTTTGAGGTTTTGAGGTTTTTTAATTAATAAGAGCAATAGAGAAGTATTTCCTTAGTTCATGTGATGGTCAGTACCTCAAACTTTTCCTTAGGTCTAAACCAACTTCACTTCTTCAAATGAGGTTTTCTTCAGACATCTTCTCCCTTATAGGCACATCTTCCTTCCCTGTTCAACAAGCTCTGTTTATCCTCCTACAATACCAACAGTTTCCCTTTGCCCCAGGACTTGCTTACACCATCTCTCATATCTGAGATAATCCCCTATTTCATCATTGTTCAGGGGAATTTTTAGTCCTGGGACAAAGAGTATAATGGGTTAATTCCATGACAGAAGGAGAATAGAAATTCTGGTTTTTATTGAACTGTTGATTAAATAACAAGTTGCCATCATATTTGTGATTCAGAGCAATTACAACTTCTTTTTCTTTTAGTTCTAGAGACCAAAAATCTAAAAAAAAAATGTTCTATATATTTGTGTGCAAGTGTCAGCAGGGCCATGCTCTCTACAGAGGGCAGAGCTGCCCTATCAGGCTTCTAGAGTATTATACCTACATATTCCTTTATTCAAGACAACTTCTTGGATTTTCAAGGATAGTAACTTCAAGTTCCTTCTTGTTTCTGTCATATTGTCTGCTCTGTATCTACATCATCCTTTGTTCCACTCTTAGAAGACCCTTGTGATTACATTTAAGTCCCACTCAAATAACACAAAGTTAACTCCCCCTCAAAGTCATTACCATAATCTCATCTGTAAGATCTCTTTTGTCATATAAGGTAACATCTATAAACTTGGACATTCATCACAGCATCCAAGAATGTAATTATACATTTAAATTTGGAACTCTGTCCTTTACTTCTGGAGTAGATAAATTATAACCTTAGGAGAAAGATAATGAGGACATTTTACAAGCTTGAGTTGCAGAAAGAAGAGTTCTATAAACTTGAATTTTATGGAAATAAAATCAAGTGTGGAGCATGGGTTAAATCTCTTTGTTTGAATACAGAGAGAGTTGAAAACAATTAGAACTTAGAGGGAATAAAAATCCTGCTTTCAACATGTTTACTTTCTTTGTTTTTCTCTCTTAATTAGAAGTTTCTGTTTTTGTTTTTTCCCTGTGGCAGAGGGAAGTTGAATCAATTGTGAGACAGTAGTTTTAGAGACAAAGGAAGATGGCTAGAATGCTACTCCCCTTTTCTATTTCATATACAATATTCCTCATAATCACCCTTGCTGCCAATCAGGCTATTCTTGCTGGTTGGGAAGTGTGGTTACTCATGGTAATGAATACAGAGTGGAGAAAAGCAGAAGGGTTCTCTAGGAGAAGCCCCCACATTATCCCAGCCCAGGTCAGAGGAAACCTTTCCCAATGGAAAAGTCTTAGGGTTTTTTGGCATTTGGGATAGGTGTTAAACAGGGTAACCATGAATTACAGGGCCATCACTTGATTACTACCCTTTTATTCATTGGCCCTTAATATTGTTGTGTAATATATGGAGATCCTCAAAGGATTTTCACACTTACACAATGATGTTCACCTTGTGGTACAGTTTTCATTGCAGTTGGGAGGGTTGGGCTAAAGGCCTGTTGAGGGGAGTATAGAATGGGAATTTGGGGACCTATGGTTTTGAAAACTATAGAAGGTCACGTTGGGATGTGAGTTTAGTATATGTGCCTCAGACAAAATTCCCATGGTCTTGGAATATCATCAGCAGCAACATCATAAGCTCTGTGAGGGTTTGATTTCTGAGTACTAGATGCAGAGTTTTGAACTGACATTCTTTGTAGAGTTACTAGCTTGTTCTCCATATTTTGTTCATGTTCCAGGAATCATCTATTATACTGCTCAATGATCCTCCTCATAGAAAACTCATGATCCATTCTTCTTCTTCAAGATTTACACCAGTTGGTTTGTCTTAGTGAATGTGTTTCTGTCTTATGCCAGACAATGAGATCAACGACAGATACCCCCTTTTCTATCCAAGCCAGAGGTTGACAAAAGCCTCCAGATGCAGGAGTTTCAATTTACTGGAGGAGAGTGTAGGATAATGGCATGCTGGGGAAGCCAAGGTTCCCCAGATTACTTCCAACTTACTCCAAACTGGGGGAGCAGGGCAAGCTATAATTTGGGAAGGAAGGACTACTGATCCACTTACCAAGACCTGAATGGATATCTGGGAAAACCCTATGCAATGATGATGGCACTGAAAAGTTACAAGCTGAATTGGGCTGAGGTGTTTTCTGGCAGAAATGTTGGAACAAAGCCAGGATATGAGAGATAGATAAAAACCAGGAAATCTCAGCAAGTTTACTGATTTGGAAGATTAAGAAGCTTTGGGACCTGGAGGTCCTCAAGTAGAAAGCAAAGGTGTAAGTATGCATGGACTGTCTATAAAGACTACTGATTTGATGACTCCACATAAGTACACTGAACCTTCAATTACAGGACCCAAGGAATATTTGACTTTATAAGTTCTTTTAACTCTCTGGAACAGTTCAATTGTGCCTTCCTGTGGCAAATTTTAATTGATTATTAGGTAAATGGGTCACATGTCTCAGAAATCAGTAAGAAGACCAGCATAAATGGTATTATAACAAGTTCAAACATAATCTTTTGACTTTCACCTTGGTTGCTAGGAAACTCCACTCAAAATTGTAGGATTAATTGTTTTAACATCATAGAAGCATGATGGGGCAAGGGAGGTTTCAGTACATTTGATTTGCCTTCATCTTCCTTTTGCATTGCTTTTATTCCTTGGTAACAGATTTCAACCCAATTGTACCAATAGTTAACCCATTGTAAAGCCCCTCAATTCTTTCTTTAAAAAAATTAGGAAATAAATTAGTGTTTTGATGCATGGATATTTTTTTGTAGGCTTGTCAAATTACTCAACTGTCTTTCTCTAGATTTAATAGGGTGGAACGATCTATCTTAACTCAAGAGGTACTCATCTTTGTCCTTCACATCTGTAGCTATCGGCCATGAGGGGTCTTAGCGAGTTTATGTGCTACTGAAAGTCAATGGAATCTTTGCTGCAAAAGAAAGAAAATACTACATTTTGTTAGATGCTTTTATTACCCATGGCATCGTAATAACACTTTCTCCATGTTTCTTGCCTTCGGAACATCTAATGGCAAGATGCTTTTGATACTCCAGTAACTAAAGCTCCTTTAATGGAGTCAGTGATGGACCTGCCTTGTTTTGTTCTATAGTGAAAAATGTTATAAGGAAGTTGCAGTATATATTTTGTTGGTAACGATGCCTTAAGCTATTAAGGCCATTTGTTATTTTCTGAAAGCAAGAGAGATAATGCTCACTAATAAAATTCCCTGCACTGCAGTAGCACTAAGTTTTTTAGTACAAACTTCTCGATAGCTCTCATGGGTCTGTCTTCCTCTTCATCTTTCTTATGTCCTGATGAGATGACCCCCCTGGGGGTAGGGCGTCACTGTTCTTTCAGTACTGAAAAATAGAATTCTGAATCATAAACATATCACAAATTAAAGCTAAGGTAATTCAAGCCCCCTCTACAATCCATATATATTTGGTGCTCCCTGTCTCCTGAGTCCAACCTTCTGTAGCCACTGATTCTGACAGCCCTCTGAAAACCTTGTCCTTGACTCTGTTCCTATTCTTTGTCCATGATTCAGGCATTGAAGTTCCCTTAACCCAATTTCTCTCTGAATTGAAAATGCAAATGTGCTGCTTTATTGTCTGTATTAAGTGTTTACAAGAGGTTTTGTGCCAGGGCACAATGCTCTGTATGGAGAAGCACAGGCAAGTGGGGGTGGAGGAGCATAAGGGTCTTTGAATTAATCATCTGCAGTCAGAAGTAAGAGTGATTTGCACTATGCAGGCATGTGTTTGGCATGAGAAAATCTGAAGGAGTTGGTAGGGAGAGATCAGTGAGAAATACTGTGTATATTCATTCCATCATGGAGCCCATGTAAGCTGGGCTGGAGATCACAAAAGATGGAGGCATGATTTGTAACTCAGCCTACATCTCTGGATACAACAATTCTACTGTCACAGCGGGCCCAGCTCTCAGTAATAGATGAAAAGTTCAAAAGAAAAACTGGATTTCCCATCTTCTTTTCATATCAAGTCAAGGACATCAGGAACAGGCACTTTTCTTGTACCTAATATCATATGATGTGATACAAAGGGCTCTAGCCTAGTTCTACTCTACATGGCTAGATTTTCATCATTTTTTGTGCTAATAGTTTACCTATACTATTAATTGAGGATGTTTGATGTTCTAGTATCTGTTTAAAAAAAAAAACTACTGGTGGTTTGACATTAGCACGGAAGCTTCAGCTTTGACATCTAGTGGATTAAATCCGCTTGAGAGTGTTAAAATTTTATAACCACTGTCTGATTGGTCTCAAGAATATGAGACCAGATTTCACAGGTGCAAGCATTCATAGGGACAATCAGGAGTGGTTATGGTATACAATCTGTGGATCAACTTCTGACTTCTTTTCACCAAACGCCAAAGCTATTTCTATCTGAAATTCTCAGAAACACTGTAGGAAATTAGTGTAACTGATTGATGTGATCTCACCTAATAGAAATGGGAGTTGAAGCTTTATCCTTCCAGAACAGGTGATTAGAGGCAAATGAGGGGCAGGTTTCCATGGCAACCATGTGGCTATCAAAGACCCAAAGGGGACCTCTGAAGGGAAAGCTTTGATAAAGAATATGAATTCCCAAAGGGAAGACATTATAATGGGTTTTTGCATTCTAAGAACATGACGGAGTGTGAAATGAATGTAAGATAGGCAGGTATACAATTAGAGTAGCTCTGAGATCAGAAATACTAGTACAATCCATTGAGATTCTAAAGGTCATTTATTTATTGACTATATTAGTCCTTTCTTCCTTCAACTTTCTTTAAAGTAATATTGACACTGAAAGGCAGGAGGAGGTTCTTTGAAAACTCTTGCAATCACGCTTAGGGCCATGCTAGGTGTGGGTGATGCTGAATACAGTATGTTTTCTACACCTTTCTTTCTCCTCCTCAAAATGCCTTGACTTCTTGCGATTCTTGAAAGCCATCATGGTAGCCCACCATAGACGGGAGAGAAGCAGTGAGAGGCAGTGCTTTTGCTGAGAGAGACTAAGCAAGATATAAACTTTATTTGTGAGAGCAGTATGGGTAAAAACTTCGTTTTCTTTCTCTTAGGAGTATATATAGCCCTGTTTCATGACAGATCCCAAGGAATAAGAGTGCAATTTAAAACCAATTGGCACTTTTCCCCCCTTACTTTGAGGAATTTCTGACTTCCTTGACCATTTTCCAAGCTCACTCTTTTTCATCCCTCTTCTCTCCATTCATGAATACTATGAAGGCTCTGGTTATTTTCTTTCCCCAGATATTTTCATGTAACCTATCCCCTTAATTCTTCCTCTAACACACCCTCCCATAGATTTCGCTGACATCTGGTATGCCACAATAGATGAAATGTCTGTCTAAACCTGGATTCTCAGATGCCTGAGGCGGTTTCTTATTTGGGACAACTGTACCAAAGCCAAGAATGGAGGGAAATTGTAGCATTTCCTAAATCTCTATTATCTTGTCTTCCTTAATATTGACACACTGATTCTGTAAACTATCCCAGTAGAGTTGTAATCATTTCATCCTGATAACGATGATGGAACTTACAACATTCATGGACACACAATATAAAATTATAGTTTTGTTTGTGTGATAATCATGATTTGAATTCCAAGTCTGCTGGTTCCAAATCCATTTGGTTTTTGCCTCTACTCTCATAGACATGTGTAAGATCTTAGTCACATCCTTCTAGGAAAATACGTTAGTTTTGGCTTCATTAATAGGTGCAGGAGAGTTTCCTCTTTGAAAAGTCATTCTGATTGCTATAATCTTAGGGGCTTTGCAGTAGTCCTTTACCTCAGAGCTTGTTGCCTACTTTTATTAAATGTAAAGACAGGTAATTCATTCTGTTGCCTATTACAGAACATCCCATTCTTATTCTAGGCTTTAGAGAGGCTGGACCACATCTCTCCTATCTTGCTGGCTTCATGGTCATACTTTCATTCCTTCATTTGCACATTCAATGCTTTGTTCAACTTGAGTGTCTCTTGGGTACTAAGAACTATGCAAAGTTGAAGATCCATTGATGGTGAAGTCATAGTCCCTATATTGTTGTGGCTTGTAGTCTAGAAACGGATTCAGAGACTTCAGTAGATAATGGAAACACAAGAGGTCGTTTGTAGCATGTAAACTTTCATCAGAGTTAGGAGTGAGGCAACTTGTAAGGGATTTGTCTTTGTAGGAATCCACATTTCTACATTTCCTGTCTCCCAGTACTAATCCCCTTTCCATGTACCATTCTTTGTCCTCCAGAGTAGCAAATACTCTGTCACAATTTTATTTTAAAAATAGAATTGTTTTAGGTGGAAGACAGGAAGGTATGTTCATCATATGAATCATCATGTGGAGTCTTTCAGGAAAAAATATAATGCTCAAATGCCCTTTCTCATTGAAATTCTGGGAAATATTCTAGGAAATTAGCTAGCAACTGACTAATGTGGGCCCCTCTAACAAAAACAGTCTCATATAAACATATCCAACTATAATAGAGGCCTTAGATTTCCTGGATACATGAAAAAGTTAGTGCACACATTTTATTCACTTCTTTTTAAATAAATGTCCCTGCCTCAGAAAATTATCACTAAGTGCTCCTCTACGTAGCCTTCTTCCTGTGTCGTTCTTCCCAGGATGGGCACCTATGCTCACTGTGGTGACCTCTCTTTTCCTCTAAACTCCTTCTCTGAACATTGGTTTTTCTCTGGTTGTTTTTCTTAGAACAGGGTTGATATAGAAATTCACATTGTGGCATGAATGGATGAAAACAACTTAATTCTGTACCTGCTCTTTGTAAGATATTTGCATTTTAATAAAAAGGAACAACTCAATTTAGAAACCTAAGTCCCCTTTCAGCTTCCTATGCCCATAATGAATTTATTTTTCAAAGACTGAAGCACAGGCCTCCAAATTCTAGGTCTTATATACTTACAATGTGAATGGGAAAAATTAAGCTTTAAGAAATTTGGCTTCCAGTCATTATCTTAGAATAGAGGGGGATTTTTGCCTTCTGTGACAAGTTCCACCTCTGTTATAGGTGTGTGATGTGACTTGTGTGATTTTGCCCAGCTTCTAGAAGGTATTTGTTCATAATCACGTCTTATTCCATTGAACATAGTCATTAAACAGTTTTAACTCATGCAAAGATGAAGTTGAGAATTGAATTGTGCCACAATTTTGATGGTATGAACATAGGGACAATATTATTATGGTGTTCTGGGTAATGATCTGATTCTAATTTGTTTGTTAATATAGAAACCACTCAACTTCCTCTAATGTGTGGGCAGGCAAGCTCCTATATCAGTACATATTTGTAGGAGACCATGTGGGCTTTTGTACATGTTTGAGGATAAAGTGGATGTGAGAAGGAGTTTGCTGAATGATACATGATAATGATAAAGGCTTACCATTCTGAAGACACTGCTTAAAAACCTCCTATACTAAAAAAATCTCTGGATAAGGGAGGTGCATTAATTGTCATTTTAAAGATGAAAAAGTTGAAATTCCTGAAACAAATTGAATACAATTGCATGAAAACCTAAGAGTAGTATTGATTTGAATTTCCCTGATAGCTAAGGATGTTGAGTACTTTCTTAAGTGTCTTTCAGCCTTTTTGATTTCCTCTATTGAGAATTCTCTCTTCACTTCTGTACCCCATTTTTTAATAGGGTTATTTGGTGTTTTGGTGACTAGTTTCTTGGGTCTCAGTTATGAGGCCTGGGCAGTCTAAATGACCTCTGACAGTGGAACCAGGATGTATCCCTGGTGCACGAATGTTTTTTGGGAGCACATTCCCCATGGAGGGATACTCCCTTAACCTAAAGGCAGGAAGGAGGGCCTAGTCCCTACTCAAATTTACTTGATAGATTTTGTTGACCCCTTCTGGAAGGTATCGCTCTCCCTGTGGAGGGGGGAGGAATGGGATAGGAGTGTGGTTGGGGGTCATGGAAGGGAAGGAGAGAGGGAGGGAGAGGGAACAGGGATCACTATGTAAAATAAGAAAATAAATAAGAGAAAAAAAGAAAACTTAAGAGTAATTAAGTTTAATTAATCTTAATCTTGTTCTAAATCCGTGCTTTTTCCTTAGGTATCACACAGTCCTTCTTTAGAATGGAAATTGATGAACAGATGATGTACAGCACTTTAATCCATGGAGAAATGCACATTTTACCAATATTATATCCTATTTAGTGATAAGAAGCAAGAATTGTTGAGTGTTAGGAGAAAAAATTTAATGAAATGGCTGTGTTGAAGTCCTGTTGTAGAGAGTTCAAGGTTGATTCAAGAAAGAACCTAGAATTTCAGTGATTAAAGACTAAGTTTCAGAAACTAAGGGAGTTTTCAGAAAGTATAATTGAAAATATTGTCAGAATTTGTACAGATGGCTTTTGAGACAAACAGTAAAGCCTAACAGAAACATATTTATTAAAAGTAATCATTCAGTACCAGGAGACATTAGATGATGTCTATTGTGAACTGTTTCCACAAAGACTGTTACAGAGAAAATACTCAGTATCATGATTACCAAGGTAATTTCTATTAAGGGTAATAGGTGTCTGAGAAAATGATATTTTGTTGTGTTCCATTCTACAAGGGCCAGAAGGTTCTGTTTTGGCGTATATAGCATTTACAAAGAGAGGTGCTGATCTAATAATCCACAAATAACAATCCTGTAACATCACAAAATGATACTTATTGTTGGATAGAACAATTGAGATTTCAGATATAATGGAGATAAATTCCTATGTGACACTCCATGGCCTGGGAGACCAGAAGCCTGGACTCCAAATCCAGTTCTGTCACTAATTAACTATGTGACCTTCAAAGACACAGTTGCTCTTAAGCTCAGATTTGTTATTTATAAAATGTGGGTGCCACAGCATAGTCCTTACCTGTCCTTCCAGTCCCTTTAGTTTTCTCTCCTTTTTTATTTTATATTCAGTTTCCACAAATAAGATGTGCATTTTTTCTCATTGTAATAATGTTTTTCTAAGTACCAAATTCATTTAGCCCCCAAATTCACATCAATTACAAGGTAGAAAGTATGTATGCTAGATGTTCACTTTGTGTCTAGAAACATAAATATATGCATGGCTTTGTGTTTGTTTTATATACTAATTTTCAACTAAAAATATCAAACTATTTTTCTGTATGTTTATTTTTAAATTTTATTACACTTATTTATTTGCTCTCTCTTCTTCCCTCTCTCCCTCCCTCCCCCTTATCTTATCTCTCCCTCTCTCTCCTTCCCTCTGTCTCCCTCTCTCTCTTCCTCTCTCTCTCTCTTCCTCTCTCTCTATCTCTCTCTCTCCCCCCTATGCCCCTCTGTGTGTGAGTGTGTGAGTGAATGTGTGTGTGTGTTTGTGTGTGTGTGTGTGTGTGTGTGTGTGTGTGTGTGTGTGTGTGTGTAACTCAAGTTCTTTCCTTCTACTATTCCAGTCCCAAGATCAAACCCAGGTCATCAGACCTGTATCCGCTGAACCAACTTATTGGCATATTAAGTTGGTTTTGTAATTCAATATCATGTCTTGGGCATATTTTTCATGTCTGTTACATATAAAATCTGTACATGCCATCAATTGAGTTGGACATTTTACATTTTAATATTTCAGTTTTAGACTATAAAACTTCTTCCTAAACTCCTAGTGCCAATTGCATGTTTATTAATGGTTTTATAACTTTATGTACATTTTAGAAGGTAATATGTTTTTAGCTGCAAGATTTAAGGGTAAGACAGTTCTCTCTAGTTGCCTTTAATGCTAAATATTTATATTTTGATATGATATATTAATAAAGAAAATACAGTATACATCCTTATTGCTATAACATTATATATACTTTTATATTAATATAATTCCATATATCAATAACTGTAAATCAATATCTCAATTGTAATTGTAATTGCAAACTCCAATCCCTTTTTCTTCTTTTCTGGTGAATATTGTGCAGAAGTTAAAGACTCTTAATCTTGTCTAAATTTTATTTTGTTTTTTGTTTGATGACTTGGTTAAGAATCATTTTCTGCCGGGCTGTGTTAGTGCATGGCTTTAATCTCAGCACTCTGAAGGCAGAGGCACATAGATCTCTGAAGATAAGGCCAACATGGTCTACAGAGTGAGTTTTAGGACAGCCAAGGTGACAGAGAGAAACCATCTTTGAAAAAAAAAAACAAAAACTTTTTCTTTTGTTCTTTAAATTCATTCTGCTATATATTTTCTTATAAACTAGTGGGTTTGCGTTTTGAAAAATGTGTGTGCTTATATGTGTCTGTGCATGTGAGTGTAAGTGCAGGCTGAGGCCTGGAGTGTTGGATGCCCTCACAGGTGTCTGTGAGCCAAAATACCTCACAGGGTGCTGAATTCTGGTCGTGTACAGCAGAGTATGTGCTCTTAAATTCCAAGTCTTCTCTCCAGTCCTAGGTTTTTGATGGGAGATGTTATTCTGTATATGTTTCTAATACTGGTTAATGAATAAAGCACTGTTGGCCAATAGGAAAGTAAGATAGGAGGGACTAGGAGACAAGGAGGAAATAGGAAGTAGAAAGGAGGAGTCAAGATGGAGAATCTGGAGAGAATAGAACCGCCAGTCGCCTCTCACTGGTAAGACCATGTGGAAATACATAGAAATGGGTTAATAATTAAGACAGAGCTAGCCAATAAGAAACTAGTAACTGGCCAACAGAATTATATCAAATACAGAGTCTCAGTGTGTTAATTGGGGCTGGCGCGGCGGCAGGACAAGACCAGGCGGCGGGCGGAAATACCATAATCTTTACAGATGGTGCCCATGTGGCTAATAAGAACTTCCACTTAAAATTTAACAGAAGCTTTAAAAAGGGTTTTAGAAACAAAAGAACAGAGACAAGCAAGGTTTCTTGGTAACAACATTTTCTGGGTTGCACTCTGTTTTGTGTGAGACAAGCAAAAATTTCTGCAGCTCCTTTAAGGGAAGATTCCTGACTCAGCATAAGCGGCAAAAAACCGCAGGGCTTTTAAGAAGCACTGCTAACAATTTATTGGTGTGTATGAGAGCATGCAATGGCAGTGACCACATCTCCAAGCTGGCAGCACGGGGCTGGATGGCAGTGCAGACCAAGGCAGTAAGCACAGCTCTCACTGCTGGCGGTAAAATAGCCGCCGCCATGTTTAATAAACTGCCACAGAAACAACTATGAATTTCATTTTAGCAATGTTGTTGTTTACCAGATAAAAGACTCGTGGACAGAAAAAGATAAAGATTTACAGTAAAGACAGATTCATATTAAGAAAAACCTCTAAAGGTTTACAGTGTGTTTTAAAATATACGTAGGCTGGGGAGAAAAAAGAAATAAAATGGTTTTAAAAAGAGAGTTAGGAGCTGGGTGTGGTGGCACGCGCCTTTAATCCAAGCACTCGGGAGACAGAGTCAAGCAGATCTCTTGTGATTTCAAAGTAAACCTGGTATGCAGAGTGAATTCCAGGACAGATAAATGTTACACAGAGAAACTCTGTCTCAAAAAATAAAAAAAAAATAGAAAAAAAAAGAGTGTAATAATAAAGCCACGTAAAAATGAAAAGCTCAGAGAAAATCTGTGTACTGTATGGCATTATCTTGTCTTTATATCATTTGACTGCTGAGGAAACAACTGTTAAAGGAAATACTGCTGGATTAATTCAATTTATATATTTCAAAGATGCTTTGACTCCAAAATTTAAGTTTAAGGACAAGTTATTGGGGAAAAGGATTTCTATTTTTGTTTCCACAGAAAATGAAAAGCTGTGGATTCCTTCCAGACTAATGTGGTTTGATCAAGCCAGACCGCCTGAAACAGAGTACCAGGTGATCCTACATTCAAAACAGCTGGACAAAGCCGCCTTGCAGACTACAACCAGGATTTCTGCATCTTCTTAGGATTCCCCCATGACAGTGCCCTTTACCAGCAGGAACTAGTTTGGAAAAAACGACGCCCAAATTCCCAAATATTGTTTATAAATGTTTGTTTTAATTTAAATGGACTTGGTTATAAATGGTTAATGATCACAACCAATCTTCTTTTTAAAGGTAAAAGGGGGATTATGGTATAGATATGAATACTTTGTTTTGGAATGGATTTTCATTTATTGATATAATTTAAGGTCAATTTTGTGATATGTATATTTGTCCTCTTGTTTAGGTATTGTGTTAATATAGCTCATTTAGAAATGTAATGTATAATGTAGTACATACAGATTATGGATGATTACCTATGATAGTCAAAGCTTAGAGTTAAGTTAGTTAGGTTTTCAAGATACACAGAGATGTATTTGAGATAGATAGGAATTCTTCAAACCTTTCAAAGACCTACAGAATATGGCATTTAAAATGGTTTAGGGTTTTTCTCAACAATGAGACATAAATGCTCCTGACAACACCACCTTCGTCAAAAAGGAAGATGGACGTTGAAGAAACTCGTTATGGAGTTTACTTCCAATATGTCAAGACTAGCCATTTGGACAAGATACTGCTCTTGTCTGGACTGTTTGACTTTATGCTGTATAAATTGGACATGCAGGGCCCACAGAAAAGTGACTGCTGATTCAAGATGGACATTGCTACAACGGTCCTGCTTCATGGAAGAGTCTGCCAGACAGTCTGCAGGACACAGAGAAAAGTGACTGACAAACTGCCAATACAAGAAGACAGTTTAAAGTTTCCTGCTTTGCTGAAGAGTCTGCCAGGCACACTATGGCCTATGGGCTGAAGATGGAAGATTACAAAAGAACTTCGGGTGACCAGGCAGTGAGTTGTCTCTGTCATTTCTAGAGTTTATATATTATCCTTCTGTGGTCTTTGAAGGAGTTGAAGACAGTTATGGTTATAGTTTTCCTTAGTTAAGCTTAAAGATAAATTACATATATGACTTTAGACTCACAAATATAGGATAGATGTTAGAATAGTTTCTTTTAATCTTGCTAAATGTTAATGGACTAAATATTGTTAACTGTGATTCTTATTTGATAATTGTTGTGTTATATATTTTGCTATGTTAAACTTAAAACCCTTCTTTTTATTTAGACAGAAAAGAGGAGATGATGGGAGATGTCATTCTGTATATGTTTCTCATACTGGTTAATGAATAAAGCACTGTTGGCCAATTGGAAAGGAAGATAGGAGGGACTAGGAGACAAGGAGGAAATAGGAAGTAGAAAGGAGGAGTCAAGATGGAGAATCTGGAGAGAATAGAACTGCTAGCCGCCTCTCGCTGGTAAGACCATGTGGAAATACATAGAAATGGGTTAATAATTAAGACAGAGGTAGCCGATAAGAAACTAGTACTGGGCCAACAGAATTATATCAAATACAGAGTCTCAGTGTGTTTATTAGGGCTGGTGCAGTGGCGGGACAAGACCAGGCGGTGGGCAGCAAAACCTGTACTCCTTACAGCTTTTGTGTTATTTTTAATGATTTTATATATTGGGATTTTGTTTTTGTTTGTATTGTGAGCTATGATCTTTAGTTTTGCTTCAGCCTATCTCTGTCTTTATGTCTCTTTATATAATATACATACAAATATTTTCTAATCTTCAAGTATTCTGACATGCATATTTAAAA
The DNA here is from genome assembly GCF_943737965.1 of Phodopus roborovskii. Taxonomy (NCBI): domain Eukaryota; kingdom Metazoa; phylum Chordata; class Mammalia; order Rodentia; family Cricetidae; genus Phodopus; species Phodopus roborovskii. The sequence continues at coordinate 156,640 of NW_026125934.1, read as the reverse complement.
GTTCATTCTCTCACAACTTATTTCAGTTGCATCTTTTTCATATACTAAATTTCCACTGATTTTCACAGCTCTAGGTCCTTACATTCTTTTTCATTGATCTCTTTGACTTCTCTTGTATTGGTACAAAATTATTGGAATAACTGTAGCTTTCTGATATATCTTGATATCTGATAGAATAAATTTATTTTTTCTTCTTTCACCATGCCTATTTCTGTAGTTTCTATTCCTGATTTATTTTAGACTCCATTTTGAAGTCTATAAGCATTATTACCTATAGTTAGATCATAAATATATTTAATTTACATAGTAATTTGATCATTAATGACATTTTTACAACAGTAATTAAGTCTATGTATAGGTATTATGTACATTGAGTCATCAATTATTCTTTTAAGATCTTGCTTAGAATGTCGTAAATACTTTTATTTTGGCCTATAAGAGTTATTTGAGATCTAGATGTTTTATTATATTCCTTAAGTATTTTTTTCTATTATCAATAAGATCTTCATCTGTAACATTTTAAATTGGTTACTTATTTTACTCATGACAAACAATTCCCATGTTTCTGACATTGTGTGACTCTATGGATTAAAAATAAGAAAAAATTTTAAATAGATCTAGTGGATTTCTATTGGTTTACTCTGAGTTTTCATGGTGAATATCAATAATTTTCTCTAGTCATTCATAATGTTTATATGTTTTATTTATTTATCTTTGTTTATTGAATTGGTTTGGGGTTCCAGTATAATATCAAATAAGAGCAAAAGTTGTTGACTTTTTAAAAACTTTTACAGAAATTCTGTTTCATCATTAAATGTAATGTTTGCATAATTTTTATGAAAGATATATGTAACCGATTAAGGATATTTGATTATTTCAGTATTTACTTAAAGCATTCATTACTGGTAGGGATGCTAATCATGCCAACATTAACTGTTCATGCATATTTTGAAACATTCAACTGAACAGCAAGTTTCAGGGGCTCACTCCAGCCAGTTTTGAATAGTATAATTATATGGACTCTGACATGGACTCTCTTTAGGTAGTAACTATTGTAGCATGGTTTCAAAGTAAGTATTATATACATTGAAGTGTTAATTTAATCAGAGTTTTAAAGGTTTAAGAATGTAAACATGCCTGCGTTGTATTTATGGTCCCAGGGGAAACAGAGACGATATGGTAATAAAACATCAAATAAACTATAAGATGGGAAAGATTCAGAGTCCAAAATATACTAAAAAAGAGCACCAAAGAAAAGGAAATATTTAAAATTCTTCTAATTAATTAACTTGAGGTACCAGTCTGTGATTGTTGATGAGACACAATCAATAAGGAAAAACAAAACTTGAGAAATAATGTGTTTTGACTGTAACTTCAATCTCCTGAATGAAAACAGCAATGCTATATTTATATTCAAATAAGGTCTGAAGAATGGCATGTGTCATATTGAGAATATTAATGTTCATGAAATAATTTGGGACATTTATTGATGTGATTATATAATTTTCATCTGTCACTTTGTTAATGTCACGAATTGCATTAATAAGTCCCCTAATATAAGCCATTTTTATTTTATGGGAAAATCCTTACTGGTCATTACTCATGGTGTATTTTTCTTTTAATACATTGCTGGATTTGAATTGCTAATATTGTATTTAACATTTTGCATGTATCTTCATAAGCAATATTGGCCACAAAATTTTCTTTTTCCTTCTATGTTGGTCTAATTTTTGACATAAAATCTTGCTAGACTTGTACTGTGAGTTGAGGATGTTTGTCCTATATTTTGTAGAACAGAAGAATGCTTCGTTCCCTGAAGATATGATAGAATGTGTCCTTGTCCTTCTGAATTTTGGGGTCCCGTGTCTTTTTTAAAGGAGTAGACCCATAACTGCTCTCCTGATCACTGAACAGGCCAGGCATTCTTGAGTCAATTTTAACAATTAATGCCATCCAGAAGAGAACTCATTAATGTCTTTACATTTATATTGTCTTAACATTGTATATAGCTAAATTTAGCCCCATTTTAAAAAGAATATGTATGTACACACACACACACACACACATATATATATATACATACATATATATATATATGTATATATATATATACTTTTCCACTCATTGTTTATTTGTACTTACAGCTGGTTTTCTTGCACAGATTTCCACAAAGGATTGTTTTTATTTGGGTGGCGTTTCAAAAATAATTGTTCTACGTTTCGTGGATTAATACTTCCCTTTTATTTAATGTTTGTCAAAATGTCTTAAGTTTATGCTTTTAGATTTATTCAGAATCAACCTAGTTCTTTTAGTAGCATTTTGGGTTTTCTCATTCATTTCTTTAAGTTATGTTCCTTTGGTTGCTATTTTGATTGTGTTCTCTAAGCTTTGCTGTACAGTGATTTTATTTATATTCATCTCTCATTAATTTTATATTTAAGTTTTCATTTTGTTCTTCGGAGTCATGAAGAAGCAACTTTTAAATATACATAAAATTCAATTAAAATATCTTACTCATATAACTTAGATAAATTAGTTGTATGGATTCAGGGCATGTAGAATTAGGTTTTATACTATTCTGAATTTATTGAGAATTTTATGTAACTTTATACACAAAGTCAAATTCTGAGGATATCCTACATGAATGTTTATTAGATATATCCATATACATATATATAGTAGCAAATGAAATGTATTTTCTAAATTACTATCAATAATGTCACTAATTTTTATTTAATTTGTTGCTTGATTCTAATAAAACAATATGGAAGTTTCCCATTAGTGTTGTTGATTGATGAGTTCTTCTTGTTTTCTTATTTATTTTTCCTTCAAAGCTGTACATTTATTAATACTTTCATGATTGGCATAGTCTTCTAATGGATTAATGCAATACAGAATGGTTCTTGTGGCTTTTTATAATTTTTGTCAGCTTTATTATTCATGATACTAACATTGTTATACCTACTTCATTTTAAGTGGTATTTTCTTCGTGTATTTTTATCAGTTCCTTTTCTTCCATTATGCCTATTGAACTAGACATGGTTAGAGCTTCCATACTTGTCCAATCCGAGATGATCTGTTTTTTATTGGGAAAATTATTCTGTTATAAAAGTTATTACTATATGAGTATCTCTGTCCTTTTGTCTTACCTTTCTAGCATGATTCATTTTTTTCCTTTTGTGCAAATTATGGTAGTGTTTCTCTGCTTTGTCTTTCTGTTCTGTAATATTGTTTAGAGAAGAATGTATCCCACTTTCTAGTGGTTACCTTAGTTTATCAAAAATTCCCAACATTTACTGCCCATGTATTCCTAAAATTTATGATTTTTTAGTTCCTCATTGTGGAAAAGGTTCATCGCCATAGTGACATTTTTCTTCCCTTTTTTCTTTTCTCCCAAGCCACATAATTCTCCATTTTATAATCCTGTTACTTAACAAATTCCATATTGTTTGCATAATAACAATTTAGGTTTACTTATAACTTTTACTGATTTCTGACTGTAGTTCCTTTTACTCTAAATCAGACCTTTGAATTGATTTTTCATTTTGTTAAAGAACAGTCTCCCAGTAATTCATTCAAAGATAAATTGCAGTTCATAAGAGTACTGTCTTTGCATGTCTGGAAAAATGTCTTTGTTCTTCAACAGTTCTTTCCATAATACTTAAATTTTAGCCTTCTGTATTATAATATTCTTGCTTTCAAATTATTTTTCCACAAAATTGAAGATACCATTTTCCGATACTGGGCATTGTGGATGTACATTCTGCTACTAGATTATTTCTTATTTCTGTATAGGTAGCCTGCCTATTCTTTCTGAAATTTTCACAGATTTACTTTATGAAATTCCATCATGATATGCCCTAAGTATCAGCATCTTTTAAATATATTTTTATTTGACTTATAGTCATTGTACATATTTATATCATACAATATTATTCCGACTCATAAATAATATAATGCATAATGGTCACTCAGAGTAATTCCTTTATCTGTCACCTCAGATTGTATACCATTATTCTGTGTTAGGGAAATTAAGCTATTTTTCCTAGCAATTGTTACATTGTTTATAGTTAAAGACTTTTGTCGTTCTTCAACATTATCCCTTCATTTCTCTTTGTTAAATTTTAATATATTTAATCTATTTTGGGGGGCATTAGTTCTGATTCTTAAATTTGGAGTCTCTAATTGACAGTACAGGTTTCTACTAAATGTCTGCTGAGTTTTGCTTATTGTTCAGTTTGGATTGACAGATCCTCCATTTGCTTATAAATGTCATTTCTTTTTGTCACAGCCTACACTCATCAAGAATTTAAGAAAAGGCATGACAAGCTGCTGAGTAGAATGTTTGAATAGTTAACTTCTGAGCATCAGTGCTTTCCTGTTTCGCCTGGGTGTGGGCAGCCATTGCAGTGTCCATGTCTTGCTTTTCTAGCCCAAGCATTCATAATAATTACTCTAGTATGGAGTGGGGGTGGGGAACCACTTATACTGCTGTCTTCCTAATAGATTTAGGCAGAGAACTGAGACATAAAACCACTCAACTGCTCAAAATGTTGTGCCATAAGAAAAAGGATTGTTCCCACTACCCCTTGGGACATATATTCTACTTACTTACTTGTCTCTGGCTTGGCAATCATCTGGAATCATGCCCAGCTTCTTTATCCATCCTCTACTATGAGTTCTTTAGGTTTTGCTTTTCTCCATTAACTCGCCACCTGTGACTCAAAAGGACTACTCATGGTTTATAATATATAACTACACTTTTTACTTTCATTTTATTGTGAATGTCTTGATTTCAATTATGTTTTCCTGATGTTTATGGGGATCTATGGTGGGAAAGAAACTGAATATTGATGTCTAGTCTACCTTTAGTGACAGCCTATAGGATTAGGACAATTATTGCCACACTTCCTTTCTTCCAACTAGTGAAGCACTCAAAACTCAGAAATCACTTCCAAGGAAGAGCCTCATATAAACAGTGAAACTGGGTACAAAATTTAACATTTATAACTGGATATTCACGAGAGATGAACTGGGCATCATAAGTGATGACTATAGCAGACCTCTGTAAGTGAGCAGTAGTCACATTTGTTCACTTTTTAAGTTTTTTTTTTTTTTTTTTGGTCTGAACATATGCATGTGCTTCAGTGCAGTGAAGAATTATTTCACAGCTTTGTATGCAAATTGTCGTCACAACACATTGATTTAAGAAACTTATGGTACATTTTCCAGCAGGATCCCTAACTACATCCAATATCAAAGAAAGTTATCATTGCAACAAGCAGAGACCATAACACCACAACCAATCAAAATGTAGAGTTGTGGAGATCAATCAAAATGGATACTCCTATACCTAAGGCTCAAGGAGTTTGGCAGAATGGGGTATGAAAAGAGTGTAAGAGTGAAGGGATCGGGGAGTTTTTTGTTTTTGTTTTTTTTTTTGTTTTGTTTTGTTTTTTGTGATATCTTGTCTCCTAAAATATCAGAAGTTACACCCATAAAGCCTCACCAACACAACTGCCTAAACATGAGTGGGACAAGGAAGACACCAATAGGCATGCTAATGAAAGCATAGCAAAACCCTGAGGCTTCAATGCCACACAAAGAACTACAGGCAAGAAAGGAGTAAGGGATGCTGAGAGTGGGAGACTTGGTCTTCCCCAGGGAAGCAAACACCAATTGGTTATCCAATACTAAACTAAATGGGCAACCCTGAAAGCACACATACAAGTAATATTATACAGACTGAGCAAGTTGAAATTATGCATTTGTGAGTGTGTGTGTGTGTGTGTGTGTGTGTGTGTGTGTGTATAACAACAATTGAAGAAAAAAGATGGAATGAATTTGAAAGAGGGAAAATAGGGGCATGTGGGAGATACGAGAGGATTTGAAGGGAGGAGAGGGAAGAGGGAAATGATTCAATTATATTATAATCTCAAAAAATAAATAATTTGTTTAAAAAACTATTGTTGAAGCTTCTATTTATAAGGAATTTCTAAAAGGCCTCTTTAAAATTAAAACTTATAACAATACATTTTCAATTCTTTCCACAGATCCAAAATCTAATAGTGGAGATCAGCCAGGGTTTGGTATGAGAAGGAAAAGAACTTTTGTTTTTTCTGGAGTCAGATCATATTGAAGGCGGGACTGATCAGGGGATGATTTGGGTGAGAACAGCGCAGGGAGTCCTTTAGAGCATAAGAGCAGCTTCATTAAAGGAAAAGGAGAGGTGATTTGCATCTGAAAATTTCACATTCAGTATAAAATTAACATGCACGCCTGATGGGTTCTCATCTAATAAAACTGAGAGTAGATGCTTGGTATCCTGAAGGCAAAACAACTTAATAAAATTAATCTACAGTGCTCTGAGTGCTTAGGCACTGCAGAGCTTCAATGATGCATTTTCCATTAAGTGACTGGATAAATATAATTTGCTGTATTAGAAAGCCTGAGTTTTTCTTTTAATTTATTGAAATTAGAAATAAAGAACTTAATGACTCATCAGTGTTAGGGTGACAAGGGAAAGGGTATTGCCCCATGGCAATCCCCATCACTGGATGAGGCAACAATGGTATTACTTACCATTATTTCTCCAGGGCACACCTGTTCTTCCATGACATCTTTGCCAATTCCATGCTATTCTGTTTAATTCTTCAATGTGTGTTGAAGTCCCTGTCTTTATGGAAAGAATAAGCCATGGAAAAGAGAACTGAGCTTGACTTTCTGAATTTCTTCCATAATTTCCAGCATGACCCAGCCAGGAAATCAGTACTTGAGTGGCAGCTCTAACCTGCTAATGCTGTACTTGCTCCTGTTAGGGAGGGAGAGTTCATGAACAAGCACTTGCTTGGATTCATGTGAAAAGAATCCTTGTGCACAGCATGTTATCTTAGAGCCTATGTCTCCTCTGACTTTTCCTTTTACATGAGACTCCTAATATTAGTCAGTCATTTGTCCTTTGAATAAATGGAAGTTTCCTTTTAGTATTCAAATGTCCATAACAGTTTAAATTATTCGTGTCTCGTGTGTTCTTTCAAACTCCAGAGTCAGAAGACCCACGTCCAAGTTATGACTTGTCTGAAACACATTCTCAACTCATGTTGGCCACAGTTTTCCAATTTGTCAAATGGGGATCAGAATCTTTTCCTCAGAGATCAGTAAGTTAAGAAACAAAAACAAGTGAGAAAGTGCCTGACTTGCAAGAGATGTGTTCTTGCTGTGACTGAGAAAGGCCCAGAGTTGGGATTTGTGTGCATCCAAGGCAATAGCATTATTGACCCAGCCTTGGTGTTATGCTAGCTAATATTGGGCAAGTTAGTAAATTTACTTGGTCCCAATTCCTTCCGTTTGAAATTAAAAGAAGAATTAGGTCTTTATTAGAGTTATTGTTAGGTTTTAATTATTTATAATGCTTACAATGTATACAAAATTACATGCTCAGTAAATGTAATTTATTAATTTCAGTTTCTCCCCTTCATCTTGCATTTCTTCCTTCTCTTTTTATCTACCTTCTCTGGTTAATAAATGATTTAGAAATTTTAAATCCTGGGATCAGATTTCAGATGAATTTTAGGAAAACTGAACATTTTGGTAGTGTTGCCCATTTCTTATCTGGGGGTCTTTGTAGACTTGGCTATAAACCTTCCCCACAGTCAAGGATTCAGGACACTGTTAACTTTCTGTTCTGTTATTTTGTGCACTGCTCACAGAGGTTCTGCACAGAAGACTATCACACTAACTCTCAGTGAGCTATGAATGGCTACTAATTCAACTATGGCAACTTCCATTGAATTTACACTTTTAATAAACACATTCCCTTAATTTCAGAGTCCATTAATTATTTGATTCCCTTTGACTGCAGGGATAGATTAACAATAAACAAGAGGTTCATGCACAGACTTTTATTGTCAATTTTTCATACAAACTAGGAAATGAAAATCAGTGTGTGATAGCTGAAGTGACCAGGGCATGTGAAGAATGCTCTGGAAAATGACTTTCCTAACCCCCAGTGCTCATTGAAGGCAAGCCTAAAAGTGTTCTTGCCCAGAAGCTGAACAGGCTCTCAAGTTTACCTATTTAAGATACTTAAAATTTGTGGGATATTTTTCCAGCTTGCCTAAATTTCCAGAGTTCACAGTGCATGTCTTATATACCCAATCAAAAGCATTCTGAAGTTCATCTTGACATTTTTCTTTTGCCTCTTTCTTCCTCAAAGCATTTGTACCCAGGCAGACGTCAAATTTCAGGTCAACAGGGGATCAGAAGGCATGTTGGACACTAGAATAAGCTATTATGCTCCTCCAAGGAAAATTATAATGTCTAAATACCCTTTTAAGCTAAAATTCTCAGAAACACTTACATGAAATTAGCCCTAATGACTTATGTGAACTTATCTAATAGAAATGGCCGCCCACAAACAGGCCCAATAAGCCTAGAGTGTTTAGCTTGCTGAGGTTCAGAGAGAGGTGAGCAGGATGATGAATTTTGTGATTAAATAGCTTGGTACATTAAAGTGCCATTGTTACAACATGAGTCGGAACTGACCTTCTCCATGCACCTCTCCTGTTGCCCTGCCACTCAGTGATGCTTCTTATGCTCCTTGGTGATGGCTCCTCCTTGTTTCTATCCTCATCTCAAAACTTGTTTTTACAGACTTGTGTATGTGTGTTGTGCTGTGGTGTGTGTGTGTGTGTGTGCGTGTGTGTGTGTGTGTGTGTGTGTGTGTGTTTGTGTGTGTGTGATGTTTTGCATTGAACCAGACAGCAAAAATCTGCACTGTGATGTGAGCGAACAACAACAACAACAACAAAACCTAGCTCAAAAAACCTAGCTCAAAAGAATATTTGCATTTTCATAAAGGACATAAAGTCTTAAAGATAAAATTTCAGGCCCTAGTTGGGGGCTTCTTGGCCAGATAGAGCATTTTATCTTGCAGGGAAATATTTAATTAGACACTCATCACATCTACCTGGTCTATTTAATCTTGTAGCTTGGATAAGTGGTTATAGGTACTAAGCAGTAGCTGAAGAGGCTCCCACTGGGTCAGCAGTAAACTTAGCAAAATGTGGCACATATAGTTTATTAATTACATGTAAGGAGGTCTTATTCACAGAGGAAGTTAAAACAATTTTTGTCTGGTGTTGATTCTACATGTCTCAAGTAAGCACCATTATGAGCCAGGTACAGTGTTAGATATCAGGTTACAATAATTCTTAAGGTATGACAGAAGAGAATGTTAAAAAAATTATATATATATATATATGTGTGTGTGTGTGTGTGTGTGTGTGTTTGTGTGTGTGTGTGTCTTTAAAGTCACTAAGGAGAGAAAAACTACTGAAAATTGGGTAAGAATTTTAACTTGAAATACTAATGCCAGGTTAACAAAAAATCCTACTAAAGGCTACCTTAAATGCCCTTCCCTGATCATATGCCATCCTAGAACCTTCATCCAGTAGCTGATGGAAACAGAGGCAGACACCCACAGCTAAACATTGAGATGAACTCCTGGAATCCAGTTGCAGAGAGGAAGGAGTGATGAGCAAAAGGGTCAAGACCAGGCTGGAGAAACCCACAGAAACAGATGACCTGAACCAGGGGAAGCTCATGCACCCCAGTCTGATAGCTGGGAAACCAGCATAGGACTAACCCAGGTCCCCTGAATGTGGGCATCAGGAGGACAGGCAGCCTCTGACAGTAGAACTAAGATGTATCCCTAGTGCACAAACAGACTTAAACAGACTTTGGAGCACATTCTCCATGGATGAATGGCCCTTTAGCCTAGACACACAAGGGAGGACCTAGGCCCTACACCAAAAGACTTGACAGATATTGATGATCCCTCATGGAAGTCCTCACCCCCCATGGGGAGTCGATGAGGGGCATGGGAGGATGGGAGGGAGGGGGAACTGGAATCGTTATGTAAAATAAGAAAAATATTAAATAGAAAAATAGATAACATCCTACTCAGACTTGTGCATAATTGTTTAAGACAAATCAGAGTAGTGAGAAATTTTCACCTCTCAATTTTTACATGTGATAAAGTTTGGTGTTTGTTTTTAGTTGTGTGTGTGTGTGTGTGTGTGTGTGTGTGTGTGTGTGTGTGTGTGTGTGTGTGTGTTTAAAGCAAACAGTTCCTGGGAGCATAGCAACTAAGTAATTCTATGGTGCACTTGGTTGGAATTCAAATAGAAGGTACACCTTTTGATTGTGAAATCCATGTCCTTCAACCCAGCTGTCTTAGCTTGAAGAACTGATCTTAGAGTCATACTTATATAAATATAAAGTTGTAGCATGATGTTCATTGTTTCTAATAGCAGAGAAAACTAAGAGCAGCAGGGATAAATCTGAGCAAAGAAAAGGACCTTGTCACAAAACAAAAACAACAAAATAACTTCTTTGAGCTGGGAAGTGGTGGGGATGTTCAGAAGGGTAGTGGGAATAAGTGAAGTTAAAGATGGAATTAAGTGTTGGAGAATATGAAATGCTTTGCTTGCAATGTTAACTACACTAGACTAAAATTGTAGAGACTAGTTTTCTTGAAAATGATGAATAAACACCAGAAATGAACCAAAAAGTGCACTAGAAAGGTAAAGAAGTCAGGATGCATCTACTCTAGGTATGTTATATAACAAATTATATATATATATATATATATATATATATATATATATATGATAGACAGATATATATATATATATAAATACTAGATAGACAGATAGATATTGATACAGGCAGACCTTCAAGATACATGGAAACATAAAACAAGATATAAAACAGCACTGTTTTATTTGTGCCAAGATAAAACATAGACAGATATTTTTAAATATATACAAAACAACTACTCTGGAAAAAAAAACAAACTGTTCACAATCTCTTTGAGATTAAAACTGCAGTGGAAAAGGGTACCAATGTGCCCTCCTTGATACTTCTTGAAATTATTCAGTCTGCATATTTTAGTCATGTGCCTTTATTACTACTGACACTTTGCATGGGAAATAGAACTCATAGGACATGTATTACACAGAATGGGTATGGTATATGCACCATTATACAAATACAAAACCAGAGAAATACCATAGGCTTTACTAACAGCACAAGGAAGAGTCGCCTAAGCCAACTATAAGGCATTCATGATTAAGGGCATGGAACTTGAACTGATAACTAATAATTAATAGAAAAAGACTATAGCAAGTTCAGTGCAGTGCATCTAGAATTGCTCTGATGACTGGAGAAAGGCTCAGCGGTTAATAGCCTGTTCTACTTCTAACACCCACATCATATGGCTCAAAACTATCTGAAACAGCAGTTTTAGATGATCTGATGCCTTCTTCTGACCTCCACAGGCTCCTCCTACACACACGTGGTACACACAAATTCACGCAGGCATCAAAATAACAATAAATAAATTCCTTTTTAAAGAACTGCTCTAAGACACATACACAATAATCCAAGTGTGTAAGTGGCTGCCGTGGGAGGGGTGATTTTGTGATTTCAAGACTAACCTGAGCTACATCGTGCATTCCAGATAAATCTGAGCAAAGAAAAGGACCTTGTCACAAAACAAAAACAAAATAACTTCTTTGAGCTGGGAAGTGGTGGGGATGTTCAGAAGGGTAGTGGGAATAAGTGAAGTTAAAGATGGAATTAAGTGTTGGAGAATATGAAATGCTTTGCTTGCAATGCTAACTACACTAGACTAAAATTGTAGAGACTAGTTTTCTTGAAAATGATGAACTGAAGGATTCACACTGTGGTGTAAATGAATCAAAAGAGGTATTTACATTTTAATAGAAGACAGAATGTTCCAAAGGTCCAATTTCAAGCATTAGTAATTAGGGAGTAGGAATTTCCCTCATGTCTCTCAATTCACACATTTATGAGAAGATGACACACCTGGTTGTCTGGGTACCAGACTGTTCTGCTCAGTAGGGAACCTGCTACCCAACTGGGGGTGATAGCGGATTCTATTTTCCAGAAGACCTCTGGTCCAAAACTGGTAATAAGAGGCTGGGGAGAGCAGGTGGCTCCCATGGTAACCAATCTGTTGTGTGCAGAATCCTGCAGGTATTTGTTGCTGAAGGACTGAGAGGCAAACAGGTGTCCTATCCAGCTAGGTCTGCTCCCTTTCCATTGTCACCACACAGTGCAAGGGAAAGGGCATAGACGTTGGAATCAGATCACCTGTGTGTACATACTGGCTTGCCCACTTGCTAGCTCTGTGCCTGAGGGCAACTTACTTAATCTTACTAAGCTGCATGGCCCTTATACGGTTCTGAGGAAAATACATGTTAAGTGCTGAGCACAGAGCACAATGTATAGAGAACCATTAATAAATATAAGCTTTTATAATCATGTTTATCCCCTGTTCTTATAAATCCACTAATGATTTGTAAGCCTTATGTATATTAGTGGAATTATCCTTAGTCTTTCTTATCCATGAGTCCTCTGGTAAATCTGGACCACTTCTTAGGAGAGCCCATCAAGTATCATCATCATCATCATCATTATTTCTTCCCTGACATTTGTGGAAGATTGTACACACTGTCATTAAATATTATGGAGGGCCTGAAGCCATGTATGTTATCCCCACTACTATTATCACCACCACCATTCCTTTTCTTGTCTCTAAGTGATTCTCTGTAGGCCCTACCACTAGGGGGAGCAGCAGAGTTGACACACCTTTTCTCCCCGCAGGAGCTGCCCTGCTTATAGCATGTTCAAGAGTCAGACCAAGAAAACACAAGTGCAAAGGTTTCTGATGTCTTCTCCCATCTTGTATTCCTTTTTATGCTAACCAAATCCCAAAGTTCTCCTATACATTTGGAGTTCTGTTTCCTTTGCACCTTTCTTCTTTGGCGGTGTGATGGAAATAAATTCAATTGCTGGTAGGAAATAATTCAGCTCAAATTTTCCCAGAAAGCGTAGTAGTACCCAGGTGTGAGGAGAGGGTGAGAGACCTTAAATGTGTATGGCGATAACAAACTAAAGAGTCAGCAATTCTAAGGCAGTATGAACGCAAGAAAGCTACTGCTTTTCCCTCACACTATATTAAGCACACTGCTTTTTTTTTTTTTTTTTTTTTTTTTTTTTTACTGCCCCATGAATCAGGTACTCCTCTTTGTGCAGATGAGGATACCGAACTGTGAGAAATTCGGGGTTTGTGGAAGGTCACAGGCTTGCGTGACTTCAAGGCCAGGGACTTTAATGTGTACCCCGGGTTATAGTCTAAAGATAAATGAAAAGCAAACCCTTGAAGTTGAGCAAGCCTAGGGCAGAGACAGCTCAAGGTTACTTCTATTTGTGCTTCAGCGATTATCTCAGGTTTTGATATCTGTAATTTTTCCTTAAATTTCCCTTTTCAATTTATTGTAACTTTGTTTCATCCGACTTTGTCCGTTGTTTTTCTCTCTCATCTTTAATAAGGAAGTCTGTAGGAAAGACAATTAATACTACCACTTATTGATTGCATACTGCGTGCTAGGCACTGGATTCCATAGATACTTATCCTAAAACCAAGAGCCAGGATCTGAAATGGATGCTATCATTATCCACCCTACTTTTACATAAAGAAAAGATTTCCTTTGGGGTAATTTCAACAAGCTGTCTAAACATACAACTGATAAGTGGCAAAGTAGATGATTCATACCTAGAGCTTTCCCCCACACCCTAAAACTGACTTTTTCTTTCCCTTCTCAAAGGGTACTGCCAGTTGCTTTTCGTCAGACAGGAATAAAGTAAAGGGTTGTGGATATGTGCCTTTCGGAAGAGGACAAATGGAGCAGCTTCCCAGAGACCTCGGGAAATCCAAGACCCACAGAAGGAAGGGAGTCAAGCAGCCCATAGACTAAGCACTATTTTTAGCCCTTTAACTGAGTTACCAAGTGATTCAAGGAATTTGAAAGCTTTGTGCTGTTTATTTCTGGAAGTTTTATTCTTCATGTATATGCAAAATATGGAAATTGCACATATTGAGTGATGACACATGTATGGATGTTGTGGAATGTCAAATATTCTGTCCTTTTGCTCTCTATTGTGAAAAAACATCCTTTCTTCTAGTTTTTTCCCTTTGTTTGGTCTTTTAGCTCTACCATACTTAATTGGTAACTGGCACCTGTGGTCACCCTTCTGTGCAAGGTGTTTACCCCACCCCCTTGAACTTACTAGGTCTGAAGCAGGTGAAAAGTGAGGCATACACTGAATTGGGTGAAGAGAGTAAGGGGCCAAGCTGGGTTTTGGAGGAAGAGAAGATAAATACTATCTCGCTTTGCTTCTGTCTTTGGAAATTCTCCAGAAGGGGATGAATTACTGAGAAATATTCTGACAGTGCCTATACTGTAAACTATGGAGGAACTGCTAATTCTCCCTTCCAGAGCTTTCCTTTTCAAATCCAGTGTGGAGAGTTAACGCTCTTCTGTGATAGCCTGGTTGGTAACATGATAATGATGACCCCACCAGGAGGCTTCAATGTGGCCATTTTCCATGCTGTCCCAAAGAACTGTCAGGTCTGGCGCCAGCAAGAATAGCTGCTGAGAGAGGAATCTTGCCTAGAACTTTTTTGAGACCTGCCACCATCCAGTCTGCTCTTTGTTCCTCTTTGAGCTTCGTCTTCCTTGGCTGCTGTCCCTCTGCTATGCCCCTGGCTGGGGTGACGGCCAAACTGTTGCCCTTCACACACGCTGCCTGCACACCGATATGCTTCATCTCTTTGCTTGGCTACCAGGCAGAAGGGTTCTGTCAGGATTGCTCAATTGAGAAATTTTGAGTTCCATAAAATCCAATGGTTGCTCTCTGTGACAAGGCTCTTCTCCCCAAGTGCAGATCATTTAGCTTTGTGAGAGGAGACTTCTTTCTGGGGGAGAATCTACCTTAGAATGATTTGCTTTCGGTCCTAGGCTTTATGTTCTGCATCTCACATTCTTTCACTTGCTGTGACTAGTTCAGCCCCTGTCCTTGTCCTACTATCAAGAAATGAAATCTATCTATTTTGTTCTATGTTTATGGTTATACTGTTAAAAAGACAAATATGATGTTGAGGCCCATGGATGCCTGAACCAAACTAAAACCTGGCCATTTCTACAAGAGATTACATTATATAAAATGACCCACAGGGAAGATACGAGTTTATTACTTCCATGTCCTTCCTCCCACACATGCCACCCTTCCACCCTTCAATTACCACAGCACACAAAACTAGGAAAGCCATTAACCCTAAAAATCAACATTGAAATGGAGTTAAAGCACATGTCCAATTTGTTTGATTAACAGCAGTTTGCAGGAAAACATGGCGAAACATTGGCCAGCCAAAAGCAGGGAACTGCCCCTCATCAGTTGAAGGAACAAGGTGATTTTGTTCTGTTTTGAACTTTTCAAAATTTATTAATTTAGAATTTCATACATTTATATAATGAACTTTAGTTCTCAACAAATCACTTCTTTATTTTCATGTCTTTTTTTTTTCTATGACCCATTGAGTCTAATTAGGGTTTATTCCCAAGTTTGTTTTTGTGTATTTCTTTTTGTTTTTGTTTTTGAAACAGGGTCTCATGTATCCCAGATTGAACTCAACACACTATATAGTCAAAGAACTGCTAATCCTCCTTCTGCTTCTACTTTCTAAGAGCTGAGATTACAAGTGTGTACGACCACACACACCCAGTACACAGAAACTGTTCCCCATGCCTTGTATGAAAATAACAAATAGCCAAAGACAAAATTATGACTAGTGTTAGATGAGTGTTCTCAAACTTAGGTGTGTATGGAAATATACAGAGGAACTGTAAGATACCAAGGACTGACATTCTGATATATTTCATCTGAGGATAGTCCTTCCTGGAACTTTTTAAACATTCTTGAAAGGAGTCTTGTGTGTAAGCAAGGGTTCTCTAATCACTAATCTAGAATGTTGTTCCACAAATCAAGGTCTGTGTATCAACAGCACAGACATCCCCTGTGAGAAATGTCAAGGTTCGGGTCCAACCTCAGACCTAGTGAAACAGAGCCCTAGCCATGCACAACATGTACAAACACATTAAAGATCAAGAGATTCTGATCTGGATGATGTCTGAACTCTTTAAAGTACAAAACAGAAGCAATATGTTTGTATTATCAACCACCCTGCCTAATCAGTCTTCTAGAATTTTTCAGTATGTCACATAAACTTTGCAGCCTTAGTTGTGGGGTTTCTGCATGGGTCTAACAAAGATGAATTTTCCCACTTCAGAGAAAATGATGGAGGTATAGCATACCATCTAGTATTGCTGGGGTTTTTTGTTGTTGTTGGTGGTGGTGTTCTGCTTTTGTTGTTTGTCTATCTGGTAAGCTCTTTCAGAACTTGAAGGTTAACAGAAACACATTATTAGCCCAAATAAAGCTTTGCTTTTCTCCATAAAGGAAGGAAAGTCTTCAAATGCTCACCTGGTCAGTTTGACATAGATCTCCAGGAAACTTCTCTACTAGATTATTAAGAAGATTATTTCTGAGTCCTTGAAAGGAGATGTGCTAATCGACAGGGAGCAGAACAGGTTCATTAAGAAGCAGTTATACAAGACTGGATTAGTTTCCTTTTGGAAACTACAAAAAATCATTTACCTGGACTTCCAAGGTCTGTGCAAACACTTCTACAATGCCTTTTCAGACAGGTTAGGAAAACCAGAAGTAGCAGATTATACGGGTAACTGAGTGATTACTTTGTTGAATGGTCATATGCAGAATGGGTGGAATTCAGTGAACCACAGTAAACCAGGACTAAATATGGATAAAGATGTAGCGTTGGTCAAGGTTGGTTGTAAGTACAAGCATAAAGTTATAGGAATCAAAGAGATACTACTCCTATTTTAATGTGGTTGGAGGAAAGAGGAAGCTGTGTACTTTAGCTTTGAAATTCACCGTACAATCTCAGAGTGAATGGAAGACTGCTGCAAAAGGCCTGGTGTTTCCAGATAACTTGAAATTTTATTTAATCCTACTTGGTATGAGAGTAAGTATAGTATTATTTTTAAACAGCAGTTGAAACCATGGGGCTAAGTTAATAGAACTATAAAGTACATTGTATCAGAATTGACCATTTTAAGGGTGCATGTGAGGGGGCAGAGAGGATAAGAGGGAGGGAGGGAGGAAGGGAGGGGGAGAGAGGGAGGGAGGAAGGGAGGGGGAGAGAGGGAGGGAGAGGGAACTGGGATCGACATGTAAAATAAAAAATAAAATAAAATAAAATAAAAATTCTAAAATTGATGAAAGCATATCTAAGCATTGTTCTCCTCTTATATTTGAGGACAATTGACTTAGAAAATCAAAGACTGGAGGAAAAAAAAATTCATGTTACACATGTTCTATCAGACAATGTGTGTGGAATCCAGAGCCCTTACAAGAATTTCCTCCCCTTCATAGGCTCTTGATACCTAAAGGGGCAACCACACCTATAGATAATAAATCTGCCCACTCCTGCTGCAGAAGGGGTCAAACAGAGTTGTCTCAAATGCTCTTTAGGTATTCTGTAGACCATCTGTGTGCTGTATCATTTCTGAGCCCTCTTGAGTCTTTCAAGTCTCTCTGTGTGTGGTACTTTGAATTGGAAATGTCCCACTCTGGCTTCTGGGTTCTGTGTTACAACACTTGCTTCCCAGCTTTGTGGTGCTAGAGCCCTTAAGAGATGGGACCTGGGTGATGTAAGGTAGGGTATAAGATGCTGCCGTTTGAAAGATATAAGTGCTTTGATTCTAGCCTGTGTTCTCTACTTCCTGATTTGCCACCAAGTGAAGAGTATCACTTCATAGTATTGATATAGCATTTCAAAACATAGTTTCTTTTTATCGTTCCTGCTTCTCTCTTCTCTTCCATTCCCCTGACCATAGTAAGGAAGGGGTCACTGTTCATACCATTTACCTAGTCATAACAAGTTCACTAACAGCTGACAGCCTTATCTCAAGTTCAAAATGAATTCTGACTCCTATTGAGCATTCTGGTAAATCAGCAGCTCAAAACCTGTGGGTCCTTTTAAAGGGGTTGCATATCTGATATCTTGCACATCAGATAATTGCATTACAGTTCCTAAAAGTAGTAAAATTACAGTTATAAGGTAACAATGAAAATAAGTTTATGGTTGGGAATCAAGTCACCATGACATGAGGAACCTTATTGAAGGGTTCGCAGCATTAAGAAGAACCACTGCACTAGACGATCATTTCACATAGATAGTTCTTGGACATTTTCTTACGATACAAAGATGTCCTTCTGAACAAATGAGAGGTGTTTTCCCCCACAGGCATAAAATAAGTGCATAGACTGTAGGTGACATTACATGAGACACATACAGTGTCTTGGTCAGGCAAAATAGCACCTGGAGCCAGGGTGACACACCCTGGAGTCTAAGGAGAAGGATGATGAGTCCAGGGCCAGCCTGAGCTAAAGTCATAAAACTGGAGAGGGCACCATGAGTGAGGGAATAGACGTGTTGAGTATGGTAGGAGGCCACACAACACATGTGACATGAAAATGGAAGAAGGTTATTGGGGGCTGAAGGGAATAATGTGGGAGGGAGGGTGGAAGAGAGCGGATGTGAAAGAGGTCAACAAGAAACTGTATTTGAAAATGTGCTAAAACCTAATGCTTTGTATGCTAATTTAAGATTAGAATTTAGAAAGGCAACATGGACTTTTCAACAAAATTTACCTGCGATCCATCAATAAATCAACCATTTTTTTTTTTTTGCAACATCCCACACATCCTAAGCACAATCAGTTGAAAACACAGCTTGAGCAAGAATTCCATAGAGTTCATTTGCCACAGAGTACGATAGCTCTGGCTAAAGGCCCACTGCTGACAGCAGGGAGGGGCATCAGAGAACGTTTCTTCTTGAGGCCTATTGCTGCCTAACATGGCTTTACATTCCCTGGGCTTTTCAGAAAATGGTTTCGCCACATCATGTTTACTCCCCACAGTTACAGAATCATTTTATTCCTTCAGAAAGGAGAGTTGGAAGACTTTCATTTGTAGAGAGGAGAGAAGCATGAAGTCCTGGAAGGGAGACACAAAGATCAAGTTTGGTAACCTGTGAAAGGGTTCCTCTGTAAAACTTAGAGGCCAGCCTCTGTTGAGAAAGAAGGGAAAGGGGGGGCAAGGAAGGAGTGTGCGTTCTCACAGGAGGGCTGCAGGGTTTGCACTGGCAGTGGACAGTGAATTGGGCTGAGGCCCTTCCTTCCCTTGAGAGTGCAAGGTCAGGAGCTCACAGAAACCTGAGACAGCATAGCTCAGTGATTACAAGCATGAAGTGTGGAGCCAGACTGCCTGGGTCCAAATTCTGTCCCTAACACTTGCTAGCTGACCTAGTCACTTGCCTAATTCCAGTGTGCATCTGTTTCCTTCTTTGTCAGAAATGTGAATGACGAGAGGGCCTACCTCAAAGATTTCTTGTAAGGATCAAAATGCTCAATAAATGTAAAGCATTAAATAGAACCTTTCATGCCAAGAGAATATGAGTACTGTTTAAGAGAACAAATAAAATAACATGGTGAGGGAGGTGGTCAATCTAGAAAATTCTGTACCTTCATTCTTTTTTGGGTACCATGCTATCTGAAGTTCAGTATGGGGAAATATGGTTTGGGAAGCAGGTTGTATTAGTTTGCCTTTCTTATGACTGCAACAAAATACTTGATAAGAGGCAACTTAAGAAAGGACTGGTTTCCCTTGGCTCCTGGTTTGAGGTTACAACCCATCATGGTAGGAAAGACATGGTGATGTTCATGGCATTGATAACATTTTTCTTAGTTTCTAAAAAGCCTCAATAAACCATGAGACAGAGAAGGAGGAATGCCATTCCTCAGCTATCTATTTTTTTTATTATTTTTATTTTTCTTGGGCTCCACAGATCATGAGATGGTATCACCCAAATTCTGGGTGACTTTTCCTTTTTCAGTTAAAGTTTGCTTGGAACACCATCCCAGATTCAGAAGTCTTCTTCCCATGTAGTTCCATGTCCAGTCAAAGACAAAATTCAATTTAATTTCCAGCTCCATCCTTGGTTATGAGCAGATTGGCTGAAATTCTTAACTTAGCAGCTCTGCTTCCTGATTACATATGATCAGTGATAACAAGGAGCTTCATGCTAGGTAGCTGCTAGGGGTAGATGAATCTGATTATGTAGATATCTAGAAAGAGACTCATGAAATGATAATATATGATGTTTTGTAAACCAGGGTTCACAAATCCAGACATAACAGGAGTAAACACCAGCTCTTAAGATTTTAGTTAAAAACTCAATTGCCAACCATGACATGTTCATGAGAAAAAGGATAAGAAATAATTGAGCTGTCAAGAGCTTGTATGGAAAACAAACCTGTGAGGGTAGCTGACCACGGAATTTGTATGAGCCAACAGTGTGAACTGCTTACCGGTGGTGGGAATGGTGAGCAGATATCCCAGAAAGTAATCATTTCAGTATTTGTTCCTGAGCCCTTGTGCAGACACACGAGACCATGTTCTATTGACAATGGATGGACCATGAAAAACACATTGACAAACTGTTCTTAAGTGGTATCCTGGTTTGGGAGGCCTTGGGAAAGTCTCTTGAGGATGTGATGAAAATGATCCAGGGACAGAAACACTGAGGCAGCCTATGAAACGTTTCTGTATTCTAATTAAGAAATATTTACAGAACATACCCACATGCAACTTGTAAGCAACTCCTGTTGAGGCTTTCAAAAAACCAGTCAATAATTTCGCTATTCCTCACTGCCTCTTGTGCTAGCATCCTAGCCTAATACAGCCCCTCTTTCCTGGATCATAGCCATAGCCTCCTTGGAGCTCTCTCTGTTCCCACCCTGGTGCCCTCCGCAGAGAAGGCTAGATGGTCCTATTTAAATATAACTCCAGTGGCTTCCTGTTTCATTCTGAGTGGAAGTCAAAGGCCTTATAGAGAGTCCAAGGTCTTTTGGCTGCATTTCCATTGCCTCTCAGACTTGTATCTGCTTCTATACTCATCTTTACTTACTCTGCTCTAGCCACATGATCTCACGCACAACTAGACAAAGTGAGGCAGTTCTTACATTTCAGGGCTTTTGTACCCATGTTTATCTCTGAGTGGAACACATTTTTGCCAAGAAATTTGTACTAATTCTGCATTTGTGTCCTTTAAACCATAACATAAATGATATAGTCTCCTTGAAATTTTCTCAGCCATCTTTTAAAAGTGCAGTGAGTTTCCTACAAAATAATCTTGAGGTTTCTTTTTTGCTTGATTTTTCACTGCAGCACTTATTACTACCTAAAATTGCGTATAACTTACTACTGATGAAAATTATTATTTGCTTCCAACACCAGATAGGTAGGGATGATCAATTTTACTCAGAATTATATCCAGTGCCCATGACAATGTGTGCTGTATAGAAAACAGCCAACATATATTTGTAGAATATACAGACATATCAAATGTTTTCAAGTGCTGCTCTGGTTGAGTCTAGCAAAAGTGAAGTAGACATAAACTCTGTCATATCTGGAGCCTAGATAATTGAGAACTAATAGCAAAAACACGTTTCTAAATGGAAGTTGACTGAACTCTGATACTACCGAAGATGGAAATTAATTGGGCTCAGACATCTCCCATTTTCTAAACTTTGGAGGACTGTTGTGGATTTGAGTTAAAATTAGGACCAATAGGTATGAAAGGGATATACACAGGAAGGTAGAGGGCCAATTGGAAATTCTCAAGCTGTGTCATGTTGAAGTGAGCTCCATTTCCCTGTGCAAGAACAGATCCTGTGTCTACATACCAGTATGACAATAAAGGAGAGATCCAGTATTGGACTATCTTCACACTTTTAGGATGTTGGAGCCAAAGGTGCATGAACTCAGTGATCAACAGGTGCTTACTTTTATTTTCTCAAACTTGGATGAGGCATTTGGATTTTCTTTTTTGGAGAGACAAATTCTCCTGTAAAGGTTCATTCCCTAATTGAGATTCCACTTCCCAGAAATTACCTGATGCTGGGTGATGATTAGAGGCCAGCCAGGGGTAAAGGGACTGATTCCCATGGCAACCAGGTTGAAAAAAACAGACCATGAGGAGAATTGTCAGAAACAAGCTACATTGGCATTATAAATAGATATTTAATTCATTGAGATAGTTTGTGACGACTTCTGCATTATAAATAGATGTTTAATTCATTGACATAGCTTTGACAGGGAGTAGCAAAGTTAAATTCCAGAGCGACTCTTTGTCTTTAAGTATTTCACAGTTAAATGACAACTATTTTCTCCCTTCTAATTCTTGCAGAACTGGGTCCTCTGAGTGAAAGAACAGTGTGTGAGAGTGTTTTAAGGAAGCCAACTGAGAGTCCAGTGTCACAACATTTCTCACGGTTTGTTTCTCAGGGCACGGTTTCTAGGGCTTTTTCCTGATTGCACATGAGTATCTCTCTTTGAACCTTGGTGACACAGGAGACCCCAGGTTCAGTGTTTACATTTCACAAGAGTCTCTGGCATGTTTGTCTTATTTAGGTCCTGCTTTTCTAACTTGGAGGCTTCTCTAAATTTCAGTCCATGTCTCTGGGAGGTTTTCTCCCTCCTCCTTTCTTCCTCCTTCCCTCCCTTGCTCGCTCCTCCCTTCTTCCCCCCCCTCTCCCTGCACCCCTCTCTCAACAACTAGAACAATCAGATGGTCTCTTGGTAACATGTATAGCTCTGTCACTAACCTTGACAACATACACTTTGAAATATCCAAAGATCAGAAAACATAACTGGGCCCCATCAAAGGATTTTTTTATCCAAAACCAAAGACTACGGACAGACCTCCTTCCAGTGTTCAAAAGGCACAGCTTGATTGAGAGTTCAGGATGCAGAGTTTGAGGGCAGAGAGTAATGTTCAGCACAAAGCAACAATTAGGTTTGGCTGGATTCAAATAATAAAAGCACTTTTCAAATGCAATTTTTAGAAACACTATAAGAAATTAGTGTAAGCACTAATAGAATCTCATCAAATGGAAATCAGAGTGGGACTTTGTACTTCTACATTTCACAGAGCTTAATACAAATTAGTCTATAATACTCAGCATGTTTCATTCTTAAGGATTAAGGGAAATAGGATGCATTCTTTTTCATTAACTTCTGGAATAAATAAGCTTCCTAATACAAGGATATATGAGTTACTTTCTAAACTTTATTGTACCCAGGGTTAAATAACTCACCGTGTGCTCAACCCTTGTGTATTGTTCTATTGAACAGTGTTTGCTTAGAATTACACAGTACAATACAGGGGCAAGCACCTTTAGGGTCGAGTGTGAAGGAGTCATGACCTCTTCTAGGACCCACAAAGAAATTCTTTTGATGTCTTAAACAAGGTTCAAGGAATTAGGTAACCCACCCTCCCCAACCAAACATGCCTAATGTGTACTAAATTCCCATCCATGAAGCGAAGAAGTGTACGTTGATGCAAGAAAAAAGGATCATAGGGTAAAAATAAAAGCTGGTTCAAGTATGAGTCCTGGGAGTGGACATGAGGAGGTTCCCAGCTAAAAACCACACATGCTGTTTCCTCACTTCTAGAAATTCTACCACTAAGACCCATACCTTGGGAGAAACTGAACTCTCTTTACAGGGGGTGATACATCAGTTTATTAATTCTTAATAATCACTATTTAGTTAATACTCCATGGTTGCTAATAAGTGTCACAAGGAATATTTTGCCAGTTTCAAACTTCGACAGAGGGCCAGACCTGCTGTTTGAAAGCCTATAGGCCTGAAAGTAACATGATGGAAAACAACTAGTGTAACTTCAGTGTTTGTTCTTCTCCTGTTTAACTTGAATCATTGTCATTCAGGAATAGGATGGAGGGGCAGAAGAACACTGTGTTAAATGCCAATATCTAAAATTAAGTTACAAAGTGCTATTTGGAAGCCTCCCTGCCCTCCTCCACCAACTCCTTGAACTCCTTTCTGTGTTAGTAGCAGCCCCATGTCCTCTTATCATTTCTGCTAAGTTTTAAGTGTGAAGGCCAAAGGAAGACCACTACCACGTATTTTGCAGTTAAATAGTGAATACTCTCTTTATTCAGAATAATACATTTTTAATAGAATGTCATGCACCAGTAAATCAGTACAGTGAGGAGTTATAGGGGTAAGGGAAATAGCTTGACCTAGTAGGCTTGCCACTCCAAGACTCCTCTAGACCCAACTCAGGTGGTTAAAGGTCAAGAAGTAGTAGTAAATGCTGCTGAATTCCAGGGTAAGCAAGTTGGATTTCCAGGTCTCTGCAGGTTAAAAAAAAAAAAAAACAGGAGAGGAAAGCTCTAATAAAGGGGAGGGTAATTATATCGGGACAGTCATTTCCACTGAGACTCCCTGAGAGGCAGATGAAGGAGAATTGGTGGTGGTGCCTGGTTCTTCCTCTTGGTTACACTCTTCAAGGACTATGGTCTGGTCTCTTCCATCAGTCTCAGAGCCCCTGTGCAAAGAAAAAAAAATAGAAAAATAATGGGGGGCAGATCCTGTAAACAGAATGTAGGGTGGAGCTCAGATACAAGAAAAGTAACTGGGTCATGGATTTTCCAGCAGCACTCCATTTCTGGAATTGAGCTGAGATGAGTATTTACCTAGTTCGAAGTCGAGGCCACTTCTTCCACTCTACAGCTAGCACTATCCCCAAGGCTACCACAACCACCACAATCAGGGTACTTCGGACAATGTTACCCACAGTGCACTCTTGAGCAACAGGCCCTGTGGTGTATAAATAAATAGATTCAGAGCTTAGCATATCAATGTTCTTTTTAATATTTTGTTGTCCTCTCACTCTTACCTCCTCAGAGTTACCATGCCAGCCATGGACTGAGCTGTCAAAGGAATGATCAGTTGAGGTGCATATGCTGAGGCACTCAGACCTCCTTTCTGGTAGGGAAGGAGGCCTTATATGAATCTATTCTGTGTCTGAGTGCACCTGAAGTCCTACCTTCTCCTCATCTTTAAAAGAGCTATGATATATTTGAGAGATCCAACGTCATACACTCCCTGGTCTCCTGATTTGACCTATCTCTGTGGAGGCTGTCCTTGAGGTCTCAGGAACATCATGACAGGAACTTTCATGGAGAGATTATCCACTCACCTGCTGCTCCAACCAGCTCCAGAGCATCACTGGGCTCAGACCAGATGTCAGGGTAGGCCTGCAGACGGTAGCTGCAGCTGTAGTTTCCAATGCCTTTCCCTTCCACATTGTTGATGACAAAGTCTCCATCCTCTGAGAACTGTTGGGGTGCTTCTTCTCCATCATGTTCCAGCACAAATTCAACTCCTGGTAGGGGTCCTCGGCACTGAAGAGTGATATCCTTCCCTAGCTTGAACACAGTGCTGGGCCAGGCTGACAGAGAGGGTTTAGGGGGCTTATCTGCAATCAAAACAAGAACACAGAGTTAAAATAAGTGGCCCTGAACCCAGACATCTCTTGTATCTATCATTCTTAACCTTTAAAAAGCCCCAAATCTAAATGTTTACTGAGTTTCCAAACCTTACCTGTCACCCAGATCTCTAGAGAGTTGCTATGATTTGAAGCCGCAAGAGGAGCAGAATCCAGATAATAAACACAGCTGTAGACACCAGAATCTTGATCCCTCACCACTGGCATCCAGAAGTCAGCTCGGTACCCACTTGGCCTCTGTTGCTCTAAGGGTTGTTGAATCCCCTCCTTCAAAAGGACAAATGTTGAATCTGGCAGTTCCCCTTGACATTGAAGAGTTATGTTTTCTCCAGGGGCTACCATGGGACCAGGTTGGACTAACAGGCTGGGCTTAGGAAGTAAACCTGCAAGAAATTAACTGCTGGTCAGAGAGAAACCATTTTAGAGTCCATTTCTCCATGTCCTCATCTAGTCTCCCAAGAACCGCTCAATCTGATCCTTTCTGCACTAGAATATCCACTCCAGTCTCATCCCCTTACCCGTGACTATGAGTTCCAGAGTGTTGCTAGGCTGTATCTTGATAGGGCTGGTCCAGTCAGGGTGGTAACAGCAGCTATAGCGACCAATGCTAGCACCAGATATATTGGTGATAGGGAATGCGCCTTCATTGCTGGTGGACCCCCAAAGCTGCGTTGAAGTGGCTTCTCCTTCTTTGTGCAAAATGTACCCAACTCCACGGACTGGTCCTTGGCACCAGAGAGTAACATTCTGTCCCATAGTGACCACAGAACTAGGCTCAGCAGACAACCATGGTCTGGGGAATGTGTCTAGAAAGAGAACAATGATGAATATGTTGTAAGTACACAACTTTACCACCCCTTCACCATGATAATAGCTTTTCCTTGAATTTCCTCCATGGTTTGGCCTGCTCTCCTAGAAGAGACTAACCTCCCTCCCCACTGCCCTAGTCACTACTCCAATTGACCCTATCCCAATCCCTTGTTTTGTTTATCCTTACCAGTTACCCAGATCATAAGGGGCATACTATGGTATGAACCCCTGTTGGACATGGTTGTCTCATAGTAGATACAGCTGTAGTTCCCAGAGTCCTCTGCTCCAACTGTGTGGAGGAGGAAGTCAACTGAAGTCCCTGAAGCACTCTGGATCTGTAAGGGAGCATGGGTACTCTCTTGTAAGAGGGCAAACCTCATGCCCTGGAAAATTCCTTGGCAGCGCAGTGTCACATTCTTCCCAGGAAGAACCACAGGGCCGGGCTGTGCTAGGAGAGTAGGTTTGGTGTAGAATTCTATAAGGAAAAAGATCATAATATAAGACTGCTCCCCACATTTTGAAAATAGCTTTTATAATATTGTTATAAGAGATGATATATGTTTATTGTAGAAAATTAGAAAATGTAATAAAAAACTAATGAAGAAATCCTAATTTTACCAGCTCAAATATAAGTATTTTCCCACTTATATTTTAATACATGAATATGTCCTTGGAGCTGAGACTATTTATGTAACTGAGACTCCCCATACTCCTAGTTGGAGTGTCTGACATGTCTATAATGTAAACACTTTCCTATGAGGTTAAGCACCCTTTGAAATGATCATTTGTAATGGCTGTCTAACATGCTCCTGACATTTCAAAGTTTTTTCCCATTCTCTGACAGCCATCCAGCCCACCAATCCCTGACAGCTGAGTTCAGGAAAAAGCAGGTATTGAACTCAAAGCTCAAGGCCAAGCCTAAAAGGACTACCTCAGAATGCAGGGCCGCCGTGTGAGCTTAGTTCTTGGATTGGCCACCCCTATCTACCTCACTTCTTTCTTCAGGGGCAGATTTCTGGCCTCCCCCACTCCTTTGTCTTTTCTCCTTGTGATAACAGCATGAGCCCATGAGCCACTGTCATCCATGGATAGTTCATTATGTGCCAAGCACCATCCCAAGAACATTCTTTGTGTTCTCTAGAGAAGACAATTCTTCCCCTCCCGCTGGCAGCCCCTCCAATTGCTCTCCACAAAGACTTCCCCCATCCCTAACCTGTCACAATGAGCTCCACAGGGTCGCTGGGCTCAGACCAGATGGAAGAGTCATAATAACGGCAGCTATAGTTTCCTCCATCACCAATGCCCACTGAAATGATCAGAAAGTGAGCTGCACTGGACCCTGGGGTTCCCCAGGCTGGGTCACTGGATGCAATTTCATTATCATCCTTGTAAAGAATAAAGCTCATGTGCTCATGAGAGGTGGAGCAATTGAAAGTCACTCGGGCACCAGGAGTGACCACAGGACTGGCCCATGTCTTGAAGAAAGGCTTGGGGTACATTTCTAGAAGAGAAAAATAAACATTGTGATAACAAATCAAGAAAACAGGAGACAAATACAGGAAGTGTTGGTTTGGAGAAGCTGTCCTTTGTATGCATTTTCATAAACAGCTTGATGTTTTTGTTTTTTGTTTTTACAGGCATCCCCCATCCAGTCCCTCTTTACCCCTAGAGGAATCTGAATCCTCACTGTCACTGGAATAGGCATGGGAGGCTCTTGAAGGGATAAACTTTCCTTGGGACTCTATTAGTCAGATCTCTGAGCCTCAGTTTGCCCATCTGGATAAGAGAAGGAAATAGTACCTACTTCACCTCTCTTCAAGATTTTTTCTACAGCTCAATGAGGTCATCAATGGGAAAATAATCAGAAAAATTAAATCACCCTCCACAAACCCACGCTATTAATAACAATTATGGCTATTAATATCGTGCAGCCAGAGGCCCTGGCACTCCCAGAGCCACGCCTGCCTGGCTCTAAGATTGGACACAGGCTCCTAGTACCAGCAGCAAAGTTTGTGGTGGAGATAGAAGTGTCCCCCAGGCACTTTCCACCCGCCTCTCTCACACACCCTTTTCAGATCTACCTTTTATGACAAGCTCCAGGGGCTCACTGGGTTCAGACCACTTGTAGGGCTGCATTTCAGTGTGTGTCCGGCAGCTGTAATTGCCCTCCTCTTTATCCCCCATTCTTTGAATTGTAAAGAAGGCTTCTCTCCCAACAGCACCAAGTTGCTGGACAGGTTCTTGCTCTCCCTTCTTAAACAGAGCAAACCCCAAACCTTCCAGCCATCCTTTGCATCGGATCTGCAGCTCCCGGCCCCGGATTGGGAGGGAAGCCGAAATGACAGGTTTGGGAAGGATGTCTAGAAAAACAAAAACAAAAACAAAAAAAAAAATAGGATGGCAAGGGAATCAAAAGTTTGGAAGTGCCAAAGATGGGACGCTCAGAATTACTTTCTCTACAAACAACGAAATGCATCCTGGTTAGTCCCTCTCCACTCACTCTTTTATTCACCCCCCCCCACACACACACACACAAACACTACTTTCCTCCCAGCAGCACAGAGATCCCAGGGGCACTAGGGATCATTCCGGGAGGATCCTCTGCCTTCGCTTACCTGTTCCTACTAGTTCAAGTGCTTCACTAGGCTCCGACACAGCCATCTCCTCCCATGAGTGGCAGTGGTAACTCCCGGTGTGGCTGTGGGTCAGGGCGCCAAGGGGGAAGGCAGCCCGGACCTGCTCGGAGGCCGGGCGAGTTGCAATCCACCCGGTCCCGTCCTTCAGTAACACAAACTCCTTAGTTGAGCCAGAAGGGCTTCTGCACCAGAGGGTTAAGTTCTTCCACGGGGCCAGAGGGAAGTTCGTCTCTGCCCACAGTTCAGGCTTAGGAGTTGGCATGACTATTTCTAGAAAACAGCAGAGTTAATGAAGCCATCCTCCTCGTATTCCCCCTCCCTCCTTTCTTTTCTCTTGAAGCCCCTATAGAGATCCCCCTTCCCTCCCCTTTCAATCAAAGTCTTTTCTTTCCTATCTTGCTTCTTTCTGCTGGGAAAGGGGCGAAGCTGATGTCTCAGCCGAGCCTCACAAAAAATGCAGGAGTCTGAAGGAGATTTTTACAGGCAGAAAGATAGAGTTGGAGGCTGAATTTTGCCAGTAGCTTTAACAAGTGCCCATTGCCGGCTGTCCTTCCCTCCCAACCAGTCACTCCCTGGGCACTGACACTGACACTCTGTAGTTATTTCGGATCTCCAGAGAGGAATGTCCCAGTCTGGAGCAGGAAAAAACTCACCAATCTCTTCTGCCAGTGCCCCATTGCACAGTCCTGTGAAAGAAACCCTTGTCAGACTCTGCCCACCCCTCACCAAGACTGCCCCCTCAGCCTGCTGCCAGACCCCTGGCCCAACACTTTGTACTCACCACAGCATAGAAGGGCCATGAGTATGAAGAGCATGGCGACCCCTTGAGCTGTTCCCAACAACCAGGCTTCTCTAGGGAGACCAGAAAAGAGATGAGAGGAGTTTCTGGGATTAGGGGGAGGGAGGAGAGAAGGGGGCGGCAATTTATGTCATTGGCTTATTCACTACCCAATAGGGACTGGGTATAGCCAGGATAATGGGGTATAATCTTTTCCGACACTGATGACTTTTCTTTTTGAGGGCCTAACCACCTACAAATCCTTTGCACTTTCATGACCTACAAACCCCTCATTCCTGCCCCTCCCCCAGTTAATTTTTTTTTTTTTGTCAGCTTCCCATGGCCCGCGCTGCTCTGTCAGACAGAGGTGAAATGCTTTTGTATCTCCAGTTCTCAGAACCCCTGGAGCTCAGCAGCCCTGGGTGGTTGGGTGTGGGGGTGGAAAGAGCAACCCTGAGTGTTTCTCAGTCATCAAGTTTAAGTTTGGAAGCAGTTGTTCCTATGGCAGGATTGGTCTTCAGAATGACCTGCCTCACCTGCCTTTGTTATGGAAGGGTTGCCTAGGCAGCCTTGATGAATTACCAGAGGATTGCCTGTCAGTGTGGAGCTAAGCCTGTCCGAGAGTGGGATCGCTCTCCCACTACCTAGATTGTGACTACAAATGTGTAGCATTGTCGTTGGGCTCTGCCTCCTGTAAAATGAGGAGGTATAAAGACAAAATTCAATTGACAGTTTCTCCTTAGGAAACAGTGACCATTCTCAGCCTTTTCCTAGTCAGGAAAACCAACTTTTCAAGCTCCTGTCTATGAAATCTGGATTCCAATCTTACTCTTTGATGCAATGGTCTTAGAGTAGGGTGAGACACATGAAATTACATCCTTTTAATCCTGGGAAGTTAGCATATGAAATGTAGGGTAGAACCTATAGAATGACAAAATTTGATCTCACTGAAACTGTTTGAAAACTCCAAGGGTTTATTTTATTTTCTGTTTTGTTGTGTTTTCCAGAAAACACAGGCGGCTCCTCAATTGTGCTGGCACTCTGTCCCTCAGATCTCAGCTGAAAACACAGACATACATAGTCATAGTGATCATCCCTGGTGTATTAAATTTCTCAGACACACAGAGGTGTATATACTATTGTATACCGAAAAGCAGAGGGTGGAGTGAAGTGGGCAAAAAAAGCAGGTGGCAAGGCCACTGGTTAAAATCTGTCATTTCTCTTTTCATTGCTGCCTGGAATCGCCTTAGAAAAGCATGGGAATTAAGGAAGAGAGATCAATGGTCCACAGGCCACTGGAAAATCAAATGGCGGGAGAATCTTTTGGTCTGTTTTCAGGCCAGAGGGAAGAGTCCAATCCTCAGGTTCCATCTGTTGTCTTATCAAATGCCTATCCAGGTTAAAATCATATTCTTAGGATACTCTGCACAGAGGCTAGAGTCTGAGAAAAACTGGTTTCAAAGGAATGTAGAATTGGCCAAAACATTCATTCTAGTCCTTAAAAGTGGGGGGTAAAGTGGAAAAAAATGAGATGGGAATTATATAATCTGGAAGACAGAAGAGATTCATACAAGATAACATGTTCACATCATGTCAATGGGGAAGACATGAACGATGTCTTGTGGACAGAGTTGTTTAAGACGAGATTTGGGCACTGCAGGAGGTATAGAGAACAGGAGACATGCTTTGGATTATTTCTGAAGATCCTGGAAACTATCCTTGACTCCACCTCTGACTTGGGAAATGAGCCCTCTGGGAGGTGAAAGAGAAACTCATGGAATTAGAATGTCTCCATTCTAAGCCTAGAGGCTGAAGAGAAACCAAAGTGTGTGTCCCTGTGGCTTCCTGCAACTGGGCATTGGCCCATTCTGGAGACTAGGAGAGCACAATCAGCTAGCTAGTGAAACAGCAGGCAGGGAGAAGACAGTTACCTGAATCTAAATCTCCGACACTTCCACCGTAACCACAGCACTAGCGACAGCAAGGAAACAAGCTGTACGAATAAGGACATCCTGAATGCTTCATTCAGAATGGAGTTCCAGGTGAGCAGGCCTGTGACCAGAGAAGACCAGAAACAAAAGCCTTGATGGGGATTTAACTGACCAGACAGACAAATTCCAAGTGGGGAAGGGAGCTGGTTACTAAGAAAGCTTGAGATAGACATGGTCTTCTGAATGTTCTGCTCACTGCCTTAAATTATTGTAGAATACCCAAGAGAAGTGTATCTAGACACATGGGTCCTGACTTCCAACCCTCACTCCCCTTCCCATATCAATCTGGGCACTACTTTAGGATATCAGGATATCAGGATATTAGGATATCAGGAAAGATATGCCTGAGAAGTTATCATCTCACCTGCTGGCCCCACCAACTTCAGAGGCTCACTGCGATGTGACCAGATGGTAGGGTGTTCCTCAATACGATAGCTGCAACTGTAGGTCCCTGTGCCTTGCCCTTCAATATTAGTGATGATGAAGTCTCCATCTACTGATAATTTTTGGAATGTTGTTCTTTCTTCCCATTCCAAAGAAAATTCAAGTACTGGATGCGATACTCGGCACTGAAGGGTGATGGTCTTTCCTACTTTGAACACGGAACTGGGCCAAGCTGAAAGGGAGGGTTTGGGGGGCTTATCTGAAACCAATCCAGAGACCACAATTAGAAGTGACATTGAGCTCAGCACCCTCTCTCCTGCCAGATGTTTTTGAGAGGTCTCCATTTGGGCTTCTCTCTCTCGCTCTCTCTCTTTGCACTTACATTTGATCATTGGCATCAAGCCTTGTATGTTTAGAGTTCTTCCCCCCTCTCCTTGGTTCTCTAAAGACTACTGGTTCCTACTTCCAACCAGGAAGACCTCATACCTGTAAGATCTCCCTGGCATGAAGGAAAATAATTTTTTTCATGAGTCACAGTAGGGCTGGGTCATGCTGAGAGGTAAGGCTTAAGGTGAACCCTGGAAGAGAAGATCCCTGAAGGATGTAAAAAGTCCTGTACTACCCTCCTAGTGTTTTCCTTTTAGATCATAACTTTAGGAATTTCCAAGAGCCACTAGGACCCCCCCCCCCTTAGAGCATGGCAATAACAGCAATACAAGCAAACAAGTGACAATAACATTAAAGCCAGTTGGGATCACTTGCCTACAACCATCAGCTCCACAGTGTTGTGTGTTGCCATCTTAATGGATGTGTTCCAGGTAAGAAAATACTGGCAACTATAGATGCCAGCATCTTTGTAGGTCACATTCTTGAGGAAGAATGATTTGTTGCCAGTGTTGCTGGTGGCATCCAGAAATTGAAGGGGGCTTCCTTCTCCCTTCTTATAGAGTGCAAGCCCCACTCCGTCCATTGGTCCTTGACATCTCAGGCTTATATTTTGACCCATTTGAACCACAGGACTGGGCTGAACAAGTAGCCAGGTCTTGGGGAAAGCATCTAGGACAAGACCCAAAATATAAATAGCTAATGGTAGAATTTTCCCCTCCTTCCAATACTTAGGACTAATTTCCTCCTTTGTCTTCCAGGTTGCACTTTGAAAATCCCTCACTAAAGTGAACAGATTCTGCACCTTCCCCCCCCCACTGTTAGCCCTGGCCAAGTGACTAGGTCCAAGTGGGGAGAGAGAATCAGAGGAAACTCTGAGAGCTGTTCCATAGCATACCCCTGTCTTACCAGTCACCCAGACTTTCAGGATATCACTAAGAAGTGAGCCTCTGTATGATGCATCATAGTAAAAACAGATATAGTGCCCTGTATCCTGGATCTTCAGAGCTCGGAAGTAGAAATATGCCTCATTTTTTATTGGTTTCTTGTGGTAAAAAGATTTCTTCAAGTCTTCCAACCTCATTAAAGTAAACGTCACTCCGTATATTGGCCCTTGGCACCTGAGACTCAGGCTTTCTCCGGGTGCCAGGATGGGCCCAGGATGGGCTGTCAGAGTTGGTTTGGGGTAGAGACCTAGAAAGGGAAGAGACCCTTAACTTACAGTTTAGCCAATTCTGCCTAAGTATATTTTTATTCTCCTAGTTTCTTCAGAAAAAAAAAAGTGGTAACTGGAATGTAATCTTCCATCCTTCTCTTTCCTTAGGATTATGCCTCCTTGTGTATGTAATCAAGGTTAAGTTCACTTATAGTTTTTTCCTCTCATCTGACTCTATTAGAGCCACTGTGAGCTCAGCCAGGTATAGGTGCTTGCCCCAGGGGACTGTCTCCATTCATAATACCCTGCATCTTTGGGTCTCTGAAATGACAAATATAGTTCTTCCCATAGACAGAAAATCCACACCTCTGAAAATGACTTTGATTCCATCTTGTAGAACAAAACTTCCGCTGAAATATTAATGAGAACATCTGAACAGATTAGCCTCACCTTAAGATACTACTTCCAACACTCAAAACATGAGGCTAGAGGAGGCCAATAGGGAGATTTGGGACAATAACTCAGTAAGCCAATGAGATCTGGTAATGAGGCTCACCCTCATTTCTGTGGGTTGCTTTACTAAGATGGCTGTACTATTAAACATCAACTTTATGCAACTCCATCTTATTCCCCACTTAAATCCCAGGTACACCAATTCATCCACTGTGGAAGGATTAGCCTTGCCATATACTTATGGAAGCTTTTTGGATGTGTCATGAATCATGCTGGTCTAGGGGTATTGAGTACAAAGAATGTTAAGTTCCTGCAAGCCTAACATTAATAGACAGGTGGGGAATACTGGTGAACACTAGTTACAGAAGTATGTATCAGTGGGATCTATTTTGGAAGGGAATGTGTACAACAAGCATCCATATACATCAGTTAAACAGTCTTTTGTATCTTGATCCTCAAGAAAAATCTATATTAATAAAATTATCTTCCATTTATTGAGAACTTATATGCCAGGCACTGTACATGTTATTTACGCAAACCCTCACAACAACCCTGTGAGGTAGGCATTATTATTATACTATTTTTGCAGATCATGAAATTGAAGCACAGAGTGGCATTATACAACATATTGGACAGATACTGTTATCCTGTGTTAGAATGGAGAAAACCAAAGCACAGAGAAGTGACAAGACTTGCTCAACACCACACCGGGAAGTGGTGTCACAGGTGTAACTAGAAAATCTGTAACATCAGTATTTCTCTGGGTCTATATTGTTTGCTGCAGGAATTACATAAATGTAGACTATTTCGTCTGGAATCATCCAGGGCACAAGATAGAGGAATTGAAGCTATAGTGTGTGACTAGTATTTGGACCTCTGGAGGTGTTGCCTTTTGTGTTTGGAGCTTGGTACTGCCTTTACTGGCTCTATTGATATGGAATAAAGTAATCTTTCAAGCCATTTCTAAAATACAAACTATCACTTTTTGTCATTTGTTTATTTTTCATTAATTAAAATAATGATTAATTCTGTTTTATACACTTAAATATAATCATTACAAATACACTTACATGTTTAAGGAATCAATTTGAAGACTGTACTGGCAATGCCTGGCACATATTAGGTGCTCAATAAATATTGGATGAATGAGTAAATGAATGATAACCTACAAGTAAAGAACAATAAACCTGTGAAAAGACCAAGCTGCTGATAGCTGGCTAGGCTCACAGACAGGTCACAGGGTTACCTTCTTTAAAGTACATGTGATTCTAATTTGGAGCTCAGAAAAATGTTAAATGACTACATCAACTTGCAGGGCTTAGTAACTGGCTGAGGCAGTAATCTCAAAAACTTTTTGATCAACTAGCCATGATACCAGGGATAACAATTGTCAGATACCAGCAGCCATGGCCACACCCACCTGCCACCACCAGCTTCAGGGGGTTGCTGGGCTCTGACCACAGATTGGGGAGCATCTGGATATGAGTGCGGCAGATATAAACCCCTTCATTCTCAGGTGCCAAGTTGTCAATGGAGAATATGGCCATTGTCCCAGTTGGGACTTGGTAATCTACAGGATCTGTATTTCCCTCTTTAAACAGCATAAATACCAAATCCTGAAGCCATCCATGGCAAAGGATGTTAACATTACATCCAGGAAGAGGGGGAGTCTCTGCCTGGATCCAGAAGATGGGTTTAGGAAGTTGGCCTGTAAAGGAAGAATGAACTGATGTGAGTTAGATCAAGAAGAGTGCTGCCTTGACTGCAGAATAGGAGACTTTGGCTTTAGATGAGCCTTCCCAGAGCAACTCTTCTTTTCCCCATCCTTCAAGAGCTGCATCCTCTCCATGCATTGCCTGATACAAAGTAGGCACTTAGGTGCTTCATGCATGCATGTGAAGTAACTTCAACAAACCCTTTTCTGGGATGGTTATTTTGAGTTCCAAGAGTAGGAAGGTATTCTTGAGTATCTAGCTTCGTCATCTTACCTGGTGCTTCTAACTCTAGAATTCTACTGGGCTTTGACCAGCCTTTCTCCTTCCAGTAGCAGCACCGATAAAGACCTGTATTGGACTCAGTAAGGGCACCTATGAAGAATGAAACTTGGAAGGTCTTGTAAGAAGGACGGATCCAGGTCATCTGTGTATTATCCTTAAGCAGTAGGAACTTGCTGGATACTCGAGAGGGGCTTCTGCACCAAAGTGTGATGTTCTCCCAAGGGGCATGGGGGTAGTTGGATTCTATCCAAAGCTCTGGTTGAGACTCCACTGCTGTTATTTCCCAAAGCCACAAAGATAGCAGCAGTCAGTCCTCTCCCTCCCTCAAAGCGCCCTGCAGCATGCTGGAACATTGTCTCTAACCCACCCAGATGTTGACTTTTGCCTTCCTGTGGGAGTGGCAGAGTCTGCTCATGTAAGGGTTGGGGACAGAGATGCTAGGGTATTTGTTTAAGGAATCCTAATGGACAGGGGAATAAGTTGCATTCTAAAGAGAGATAAATCCCTTCACGGTTCTTGGGAGAGCAAGTTATGATGGAAGGGGCTCTGATTTCCAAGCAACCCAACCTGGCTTGTATATCTTAAGGCCTTGCAGACAGGCCAGTTCCTTAGAATCTCAGGCAGCAAGACACTTACCCATTGAGGTCATACCCAGACTGAGCCCTGGAAAGAGAAAATGATAAAGGAGACACTCTGGTTTCGACGTTGCCCTCCAACCTCAATAATTTCCCCTGCCTACCTAAGGAGCCTGCTCACAAGAGCTTCTCTTAAGAGGGCCACTTGCTTCTCACCCCTTCCTTGTACTTACAAATGCAACAGAGCAATAGAGTGATGGTCCGAAGCATCATGGCCCCCTGCTCTGGCCTGTCCAGGGCTGTGGGGCCTCTGGTGCAGGATGTGTCCTCTGAGTCTTGAAGGCTTTGTTTCTTAGAAGACAGGAGAATCTAAAAGAAGAAATTGTCTTGCTCAGGGACTAGTTCTGCTCTTTCAAGCTGAGGCGAGATTACTGCATTACTCTGGACAACCTCACATTGCACTGGTTCCTAGGAGCCTAGCTTGTTAATGAGGCCACTTGTTTTCCTCGCCTTGATCCCTTTCTTCACTTCCCCACCTCTCCACTCTGTTCCTGGGATCCAAGACATTATTTTTGTTGAAATGTTTATTTGTCCCTGAGATTTCAAAGGCACAGAAGATGACCTCAATCTAGCCTGAAGTATCCCTACTGAGTGGGGAAAGTGGACCATGCTAAGGCTTGCCTTTTAATGTGTTTTAATTAGATACCTGCCTGCACACATGCACGCATATCACA
The DNA here is from genome assembly GCF_943737965.1 of Phodopus roborovskii. Classification (NCBI taxonomy): domain Eukaryota; kingdom Metazoa; phylum Chordata; class Mammalia; order Rodentia; family Cricetidae; genus Phodopus; species Phodopus roborovskii. Next base: position 119,349 of record NW_026125934.1, on the reverse strand, counting down.
CACACACACACACACACACACACACACACACACACACACACGGCTTTGTCATCCAACAACATAGTAAAGAAGGAATTATTGCTGCCCCCATTTTCTTGCGCACATGGAGTTTAGAAAAGATCCATAATTTGCTGAAAGTCAAAATACAAAATAAAAATTAAAGTCCATGTTTAACTCCAAGACTGACATTCAACTGTGCAGAGGCAGTACCTGCCTTCAACCCATCTTCCTCTTCCATCATTTCCCCCATGTCAACACAAAGAATGCTCCTTCTAAGGAGTGCTTGTCACTTTACCCCACTTGTAATACCCTACTTTGAGTAGGTGTTGGTTAATCCAGCTGCCTCCAAGGTAGTTAATAAAAGTGTAAATTATCCCTTTCTAGAACTTTCCCTTAGCTTCTAAACTGCTTTGTTCACTGCCTCTGAAGAAAATGAGATTGTTTGAATTTTAAGGAACTCAGCAAAGATATTTGAGTTCAGAGAGTCTTCTCATTTTCCCAGAAGTCTCTACCAACCATATGTGTACCGTATAGATGAGATAGATCTTCTCCCCTCATGTTGAAAAGCAAACTTTTGCCAAGGGAAGGTGTAACCTCACAGCACCAACTTAGTGGAATTCTCCTCCATGACATCTCTCCTCATAGGATGAACCCCTGCCTGACCTCTGTTGTTTGACCTTAGCTCAGTGGAGTGAGGAATAGTCAGCTCCCACAAGAAAGGAAGAGAATGAATTTGTTTCTCGAAACTTCCTGTAGACTGATAGCCTCTAATATTCTCTAGCACTTTCAGTGAACAAAATGGAGGAGCACAGAGATACATTTTCAAAACACCCATGTGGGAGTCAACAAAATGACATTGAGAGATAGAAGAGCTTGGCCCTGGTTTTCATTTCTCTGTGTTGAAGGATGCTTAATTTACTGGCCTGAACTTTTCTTATGTTAAATGGGGGAAATAATATGTACCTAGCCCTGTTGTTTTGGACTACAGGAAACCTGTATATAGTGCCAGACGTGCTGTGTACATTTCATGTAAACAGGCATATTTTGTCTCATTCTCAAAGAGGGGTATACATTTGGTATAGGACTCTAATGAGACTCTTCCTATCTCAATAGCTAGAACCTCTTGTCCCTAGTTTTTTCAGTGCCAGGCCGAAGCATGGATACCACCCTGTTGCACTGTTTCCCCTTGGGGCACTGGGCCAGAATCTAGTGGCGGGGGTGGGGGGGAGAGGAAGCTAGGTTCTTCGCCAAGGGGAGTGTTCAATCTGGGACTGCACCCAGGAAATGCCATCTGAGAATCTAACCTTATCACATGAACATCAGGGTCTTGCCTCTTGGTAATTGGTGTCAGAAAAGCTGAATTTTTCAGCATGGCTGCCCACTCCTCAATCATTTGGAGATTTAAAAAAAAGAAGAAGGAGGAGAAAAAACAAAAAAGGTACCTTGTCACTTCAGCCAAGATGATAATTCTTATGCCCAAGGAACTTGGGAACAACCCTGAGATTCAAAATTGGCCACGCCCATTTTGCCCTTTCACCCCACCCCCAACTTAGGCAGTTGAGGCTGTTTATTAGTGTCCCCCTGTACTCTACCCCAAGCACTTTCTCCACCATTAGGCAGCACCGCAGTGCTTTCGAGGGTGGTATATCCGTAATATCTAACGGCTAGTCCCTTCATAGCTTTAAGGGCTCCAGAAATCAAAGGGGTTGGGCTCCGCAGGGTGCCGGTACGAGCTTTGCTTAAGGTTTGGAGTGAAGACTGAGAAAGGAAAGAGGAGATATCCACATTGCCCAGACGTTCTCATCGAGGCGGGGCTGGAATCGGGGGAGAGAAGGAGAAAGGCAGGGATGAAGGGGTTGGGGAAAAGACTGGGGAGCAGTTTGATATACGGCAATTAATCACAGCAGGGGGACTCTTTCGGGTTTTATTTAGGGTTTTGTGGCCAGTAATTAATCTTCAGCCACTGCACTATGCGCTCATTTGCAGGTACTTACGGTAGTTGAAGGCCCGCTCCGAGGCTGGAGATTCTCCAGAGAGCTCCTCCAGATGCAGCAAACTGCCCGGCATGGGAAGAGCTGTCTAAGGACTGCCTCTTGGGCCCCGAGCCCCGCCTCCTCGGCCCAACCCTCCCGCCATCCCGCCCCAGCCTCCTCCCCTCCCTCGCTAGGCTCCCCAACCCACCTACACCAACTCTGCCTAGCACCTGCAGTCCTCTGACGACCAGGATTGGAAAGCCCCTCCCAGCTCCCCGCCTCTCTGCCTACTCCCTGCTGAGGTTGCCAGAGCTGGAGTCAGGCCCCTGCCCCCTGCCTGTCGCTCAGAGCTTCATCTGGTCACTGTATCCTGGAGGGGAGAGGGCCAGTGCCCAAGACAGCTGAAGCTGTAGATCCACCTCACCAGCTCCCTGGTGCTTTTAAAGCGTTCTCGGGGCTTCCTCTGTCCCTTAAATGCAGTCATAAATGTCTACACAACATTTGAAACGCCTACTGTGTGCACTTTTGGCCCTGGCCCTGGCATTTCTAACCTTCACAGCAATAAGTAATATTACTGATGAGGAAACTGGCACTTTTGGCGGGTTAGGAACTTGGACAGTCTTCAAAGTCCAGTTTTCGATAAAAGCCCAGCTTGAAAGACATTCACTTTCAGATTTCAGTTCAGATTTCCACATTTAATAGCTGTATGAGTGACCCCAAGCAAGTGAGTTAAATTCTCTGAGGCCCACTTCCACTGTGTTTTAAGTTAAATAGAAGAGCCTGCTTTGTGGGGCTTTAATAGGTAACTCAAGTAAATCTCAAAGGGCCACACACCTGGCACACACTAAATTCTCAACTAGTGCTATGTGTGGTCATTACTACTGTTGGTACTCTGCAAAACCCTCCTTAAATGCCTTAGGGCAGTGTGGCTTTGAGGATATAGAGCAGTGTTTTGAAAATTTTATTGACTATAAAAGTTTTATTAAACTTTATTTTGTGTGTGAATGAATGAATGAGAGACCAAAATGGAGAGCTACCATGGTATGGTACTTGTCACAGAACTTTTGTGGAGGCTGGGGGATTTCAGGAGTCTGTTTGCAACTTCCAAATTGTTGAAGCAGGCTCTTTATTTTTGTTTCCATCACAGCACAGCTTGTTCCAGACCAGCTAGCATTCAAGCTTCTGGACGATTCTCCTATTCCCACCTCCCATCTCACTGTAGGAGTACTAGAAATACAAACTTATACCACCCATATAGGTTTTAATATGGGTTCTGGGAACTGTAGTCAAGTCATTAGACTTATGCAGAAATTTTACCCACCGAGCCATCTATGTGGCCCTCCTGAAGGGCTTTTTAAAAAATGATAATGTATTGTAAGACACTATTGATGGGAGATGCCATTCTGTATATATGTTTCTCATACCGGTTAGTGAATAAAACACTGTTGGCCAATAGGAAAGCAAGATAGGAGGGTAAGACCATGTGGAAATACATAGAAATGGGTTAATAATTAAGACAGAGCTAGCCAATAAGAAACTAGTACCTGGCCAACAGCATTATATCTAATACAGAGTCTTGGTGTGTTAATTGGGGCTGGCGCGGTGGTGGACCAAGACCAGCAGCCAGTGGAAAAACCTTACTCCTTACACACTATAGCTGTTGACATATTATATGTAACAAGATTAAAGTATGACAGCCAATGAGCTCACTGAACAATTGATAAGAAATAGCCAATGTTTCCTTCATGTGCATTTTACCTTAGTAAGATATGTCAGATGATCTAATGGAAATCAGTTTAATTCAAAAACAAACTATGAGGGAAATAAAAAGTTAATGAAGCCATTTGAATAACATAGCTTTGGCAGCAGGTGATAACAGTTGCAGGTTCTTAGATCCTATTGGGCATTTCAAACTGTATTTTGTTGTAGAATGATTAGCCATATAAATATGAATTTCTAGACACATTATTTAACCTCTCTGATCACCATTTTTCTTATTTGAAAGGTGGAGATAATAATCAAACTGACTCCCGTATAAGATTTTGTGTAGGACTGAATACTCACCCCTGTGAAACCATACCTAGGCATAGGGACAAAGCAAGCAGCCTTGAATTGGATAGGTGCTTGCTAAATAGGTCTTTGTGACGATCCAGAAAGAGGTTCCTCTTAAAGAGTCTGTAGCCTAGACATAACTCATGATAGGGAGTGAGTAGGAAGTGACAGAGAAGTGTTGAGAATCTGAGTGCATCACAACTGAGAAGAGCAGCAATGGGGGCATGCTAGGGGTGCTCTGAGAAGTGCAAGTAGGGGGCTCTTACTTTGTGCCTCAACTAGGGAACTTTTGCAGGGAAGATAAAGAACAAGGGTTTTGAACAGTTGAAGAGAAAAAAAAATGGACAAATAATGTGTTATTTGGAGCATGGTAATTATCATTATGATCTGTGAGACTGGAAGCACCATATTAATACTTTTTGGCTATCATAATCCTTGACTGGCTTGGAAGTCACTGTGTAGACTATTTTGGCCTGGAAATCACAGTGATCTGAGCCCTTCTGCCTCACAAGTGCTGAAATTAAAAAGCCTGAGCCAACCACACCCAGCACTACCATATACAGTTTTCAAATACTATGATAGCACTGGACACTGAGTGCATCTGTTTTAATTCATTTAATTCCCACAAGGAATTAACTGTCATTAACAACCCCATTTTGGAAACTGGAAACACAGATATTAAGCAAACAGCTTAAAATTCAGTACCAGAGCCAGAATTCAAAGTAAGGCAGACTGTATACCAAGTTCCATATTCTCAACCATCACCTTATGCTGCTTCTGCATCAAACAACTAGAATGACAAAAACACCCAGGGTATTTTTTAAATGTGCAGTTGGAAAAGTTTTGTGTAACTTATAAAATCACCAATAAAATCCACTGTTAATGTGGGTAGAAAGTAATGTGTTGTTCCCCAGCTCTCTGCAAGTCCCTGGGCAGAAGCTTGTATTCTTGGACCAGCATCCTGAAGCTAGAGCCCAGAATCACCCCATCTGGCTGTGGAAGCCTGAGAAGACCTGGAGCTGCATGGATGAGAATACCACTCATTATAGCCTTTTGCTCTGGGACACTATGGAGTCTTGAAAACACTTATTATTCAGGCTTCATAGAAGCCCCTCATTCAGACCAATTGAAATGCCTGAAACTCCGTCTCTAGGCTACCTTGTAGGTTTTGAACCATGCAGCATGCAGAAAGAGAAGCATTCTCTGGCCGACCTCCCTGAAGAAACCTCAAGTGGCCCAGCATTACAAAGCTAGCAGGAGAAGCCAATAGGGTCTGAGGGGTGGGAAGGTAGGAGGACTTCAGCAAGATGGAGTTACCTTAACATTGACTATGCTGGGCATTTTCCAGCAGGATTCTAATCTATGGCTTTGTGAAACCCTCTCTGTCTCTTTCTCTCTCCCTCCCTCCCATATATATATATATCACATTTCTTTCCCTCTTTCCCTCCCTCTGTTTCTCTTTCCCCAAGAAGGCTCAGCACTTTTTCCTCTTGTTTTATTACTCTGGAATTAGCAGTTGTTAAATGACTCTTTCAGAGATTACTTTAGATTTCAGGGATTATTTTGAGACCGACCAATCTGGTGGCTAATGTCTGGGTACCTTCGTGCTCTCTGCATTGCTTAGATCTGGTAGGCATGGGAGCTCCCATCCAGTTTTTCTTCTCAGAAGTGGTGAAACTAGAAAGTATTTTTGACCCACACTCCTCACTTTCAGACCTTGAGCACTGGGACTAGAAGAGAGGACTAGCTGCATAAACTTCAGAGTCCTTTCTTAGGAGTGCCTAGGGATTTCAAGGTATCTGCAAAGCACCAGACTGTATTGAGCACAACTTAAGTATGTTAAAGTAGGAAGTATTATGTGCAGAAGCAGACTTGAGAGAAGCTGTTTCTGAGCTATAGAGACTGTGGGCTAGACCAAAGAAAAGCGAATTCCACACAGTGGTACTGAGGGGTGAACAAGCATCAATAGATGAGCTTTAAGCAGCAAAAAGTAATCATAAAGGGTCATAGGCTGGCTTTGCAGGGATTCTGTATGACCAAGTTTTGGATAAGGCGATGACATCCTTTTATTGCTGTTTCTTTCTTTCTTTTGTCTTCTTTCCTTCTTTCTTTCTTTCTTTTTAACAAATTGCTCTTCCCAGGGATACACTTGAGCTTGCCCACACCCATGAACCCCAAATATGTCCATCTTATCTCAACTCTGGACTTAGTGGCCTGGTGGTGATAGCTTTAAATGTGTCATGATCAGGGGATTTTAAACAATGAAGATGCAAGGGCTGCATATCAGAGGAGAGACCCTACGGCATCCTACCCTGAGAACTTTTTAAACATATGTACTACAAAAAATAAGCTTTTTCTAAGTTTATGTTTTAAGACAGTGAATTCCTATTTCAAACAAGAACGTTTCCACCATCCTTCCCCTAATGATGATAGGTCTCACACACTTCCGGGAGAGATATAAGCATTGTGCTTCCCTCTTCCTACTCTATTTCATTGTTATGGTAAGACACCTGAAGAATGTATAAGGTCAATGGAATTCCTTCAAATTCAAAGGTTGAAAATGTGTTTTAGCTACCTCCCTCCCAACCCCTCACACAATCAGAGCGATCATAATGTCTTCAGTGGAGAAGAAGTACAGTATAGATGAGACCATCAGGTGGAAATTTCAGAACAGCAGGGCACCTATCACAAAGAGTAGCCTCCAACAGTAAGGTTGGGTGCAGTGTTAGACTTTACAATGGCAGAAAGTGAGCTACAGAGGCAAGCATGTTGGGGTAGACTAACAGAGCTCAGGTTTCAACATATCCTTTGTCAAATATTTAATATTTCCATTATTAAGGGTAAAGTTTAAGGAACGGAGGAAGCAGAGGAATCAGTAACTGAGGAGGATTCCAGGACTATGCAAAAAAAAAAAAAAAAAAAAAAAAAAACCTGTAGAATAAACAAAATTCAAGGGATGACCCCAGACTGAAACTTGTCTAACCCAAGACCTCATTACAAGCCACTTGGCATTAGATGAGACCACTGGAGAGTGCACACCATGCACCAAGCTGCAGGTTTAACAGTAACTAAAAGGACCATAATTAAAAAGCAATTTGTTCGACATGTAAAATAATAAATTAAATTAAAAAACGCTTTGACTCCAAAATTTAAGTTCAAGGACAAGTTACTGGGGAAAAGGATTTCTGTTTTTGTTTCCACAGAAAATGAAAAGATGTGGATTCCTTCCAGACTAATGTGGTTTGATCAACCCAGACCGCCTGAAACAGAGTACCAGGTGATCCTACATTCAAAACAGCTGGACAAAGCAGCCTTACAGACTACAGCCAGGATTTCTGCATCTTCTTAGAATCCCCCATGACAGGGCCCCTTACCAGCAGGAAGTAGTTTGGAAAGAACAACGCCCAAATTCCCAAATATTGTCTATAAATGTTTGTTTTCATTTACATGGACTTGGTTATATAAAATAAAAAAAAGCAATTTGTTCAAAGGGTGCACAGAACAAATGATATTTGGTTGTACCCCAGTATCACAGGGTCACAAGGTTCTGCTTGATCCACTTACCATTCCCCACAACATAACCCCCTGGCAACATCCGATGGCTTTCTATGTATTTGAGGAATAGTGAGCATCTGAATCTGAGTACATCAGGGTGGGCGAATGTTGGTGCAATGATAGAAATAAAATACAGAAGGGTTTTAACGCTGGGCTGGAAGTGTTTTCATAGCTGCCTTTTCCTGGCTCAGGTGAAGTTAATGATCCAGAAGACAAAGAGCCCTCCACCCCACTGTGGGGAGCCACACAGCAGGATGCTTAGTAATACTGTTGCCAGGGGAGCCATTTTTGGCTCCAGAGTTAGCCTTGCATCCAGTGTGTCAAAATGATAAGTATTTTCATGAAGGTGGTTAGGGAATGAGAAGAGAATGCCACTTAGGAATGTACAACTGGGTTTTTCTATCTACTTCTAATCACTGCTCCAGAGGAAAGTGTAGAAGTCAACAGTAAGGTTTTTTTTTTTTAAATCTTATTTTATTGTAGAACTAACCAATTATGTAATTGAAGCTCAATAGAGATTTCTAAATTGTAAGATAAATTCAAATTAACTATTAAAAAACATTTCAATGTTTCAGTTTTCCTCTTTTATCCCTCATACATGTATACACATCTATGCACACATCTGCGCACTGATACAGGTAAAAACACAAAGCAGTAGCCACTAACTGAAATTGATTGAAATGTAAAATTTGTAAATGCAGATATTGTACATTATACATTATTTCTCCCAATCACCTTAAGTAAAATATAAATCATGATAATATCTAAAGTTTGTTAAAAACATATGACTTTATCTCTTTGGTGCTATTTTAAAGCAGGTTTTTTTTCTCTCTTGAGTTAAGTCATTCATTCATTGGTGTCTTACAGTATTCTTTGATGGGCTTCCCTGTTTACTTTTGAAAATGTCCACTGGCCTTAGGGTGATTAATCATTTCCTAAATGCTGAATCTTCCTTTAAATTCTGTCTGTTGTTTCTCTGTGGAAACTATAGCTCTGTGACCCTCTGAGGTTCAATATCCCTTCTTGGCATCGCAATGTTCCCTCCTATATTTGTTCACACCATTCCATTTTTAAACTTAGATTGTTCAAATTTTATTTCTTTTCTTATTGTAGCTTAGACTTCCATAGCTTGGAGCTTAGCAATTTTGTTTTGCACCTAGCTCAAGGGTTGAGGGTTTTGATTTGGAATGCAAAACCCATTTTAAACATCAATCCTAGGACATCTTACAGAAAATTATTATTTAATTAATGTCTATGTTTTCTTCAAATAGCATTATCAGTGTCAGAACTTCACAACTCTATATGGAAGATTAAAAAAATAGATAGGTTAAAAAAATAAAAAAAGTCCACACACACAAAAATAAATACACTAAATAGCTGCATGCACAAATACAGTAAGAGAGAAAAATATTATAGTCATACAAATAAATAGACATAAAAACAAATAAGCATTTAAACTGAGCCTTATATATCTGTAATGGTCAGCTTTTGCTTAACTGAAATACACAGAAGTATTCAATGGAACAACTAGGAGCATTAGAATTATAAAGAGTCAGCAGAGCTCACCCAAATGTTCCAGCATTTGTTGAAAGGGATTTTGACTTTGTGTCAGAGGGTTTGAATTTCAGCCCTGGCAGAACTTCTTACTAACTGTGCAGTCGTGTGACATTTGGCAAGCAACAGAAAGTTATTTGAGTCTCCATCTCCTCATCAGTGAAATGAGTATTCAATAACTGTGAGCTAAGTCTGAATATAGAACTCTGTTTGCTATAACTCAGTCATGCTATATCTATCTCTTTACAGTGGTATCTGGCTTTTCTTTTGGTGAAGGATGTAGGCAGGACAGAAAGGGTAAAACCTAAATTGATCTCCAGTGGTCATCTATAAAAGCACAATTCTCACAGCATGATCTTTTTGAGAGAAAAAAAAATTCAGCTTGATCATATTCATGTATTGTAGAAAGAAGGGGAAATAAACACGGTGTTCAAAATCATGAACCAAGCTTGGGAATGTGGCTCAGTGGAACAATGTGCACTCAGCAGGTATGAGGCCCTGATGCAATCATCCAGGACAACAGAAGAAGTCACAAAGCTTGTGCTCCAGGGAGAGATTTGTCCACATTCACTGCTAAGGAGAATAGAATGCATGGTAAGCTTTGACAAACAGTTTCAGACAAGACAGTTGAAGCATAAAGGAGATGCATTTATTTCTGATTGACAGCACTGAAGACATCACTTCATTCAAATTCCCCAGACTCAAGTATCCTTATTACTGGGCATGAGAAAGGGATCTATAAGTTTCCTGCTCTGAAACATCTTCCTCAACGATATGATGTCTCCTGGACTTTCTACCATACGATTTATGACTTTAGAAAGTATGGTGGCATGTGGTATACAAACAAAGTGCCTGGAAACGAGAGTGAGGATACAGGCTAAAGCCAGGCAAGCCATTAAGGAATAAGTGTTTCATAAAACATTTTTAAGTAAAATTTCAAAATTTTGCCAAATTAAAGAGCCAGGTATAATCTAGAGGCATGAGCAGGGTTTCTAACCAAGCAGAAAATGTTCTTTTCCAACTTCTAATATTGGCCCTGACGTTAGCTATGCTATCCTGGTCACAGATCCTTAGGGACAGGGCTCAGAGGCCACTTTTTAAGCTGACGATCCACCTGTCTCTCTAATTCAAGCTGCTCATAGTTCAGGTTTCTGTTTCAAAGGAAAACAAAAACTGGAGATGGAGCAATTTGCACTTTGGCTTTCACATAATTACACACTCATGTATGAAAATTTTGGTTCTTTGCAGAGCTGTGGTAATTCAAAAGTCGGGGTCTTATACCCCAATATATCCAAATGGATAACTTTTAATGGGGTTCATAGGAGCATATTTTAGAGGGGAAATAGTGTTCTGGGGCAAAGAAAAACAAAATTAGTTTTTGTAAATGCAAATGCAAAAGGTGAGTTCATCAGATTCTCATATGAATTCTCAGAAATACTCAGAATTGTTATGGAAAATTGGTCTAAGAATCTGATGGGATTTGCCTAATAAAAATTAGAACAGCTGCCGGGTACCACTACATTCAAAACAATTAAAATAGTCTTCAGTGCTTACAGTGTTTTGATTCTTGGAGATCTTACACAAACAATACTGATTCACCTGTGCACTTATAAAATAATATTTATTGCACAATACTTTGCTTTCTTGTTTTGGGGATACATCCGTAAAGAAAATAGAAAACCCTGACCTGTCAGTCAATGCATATTTTAATATCAGTATAAGTATATCATCTAATGTTTTAATAGAAGAAGGTACTCAGTTCCATTTCTAAAGAAATAGAACTAAATTTTGCTGCAAACTATGGCAACTTAAAGTGTATATAAGGTTGAATAATGACTAAGATTTGTTTGGGTATGCATGACTCTGAATAGACTTTTGATTGGCTGTATCATCATTGCTTTCCTTGAATCCTTCATCACAAATCCAGTAGATAATACAAAGAAAAATGTAGGGGGAAAATATATGGAATTCCAGCTACATATTTAAAAAGTTTTATTCAAGGCATTAAACTGCCTTTTGATTAGCTATGTGACCTTAATGCACAGAGCTTTTTCTTGTAATTTTAAATTGAGATCCTGCAAAATTCATGGTGACACAATCAAGTGGGGGAAATTGTAGAGCCAAGGAAATCTACACCGTGATTGTTGTTAGGCACTATGATGTTAAAAATACATATTAACTAATGGAAATAGTGCTGGACACTAATTAAAGTATCTAAATGACTTGTCATTATTAATAACCCTGGATTTCAACAAGGAGCACTTGCTGTGGAAGTTCTGTAACTATCCTGGGCAGAGCATGACAATATTTTAAAAATATGTACACCATGAAAGAATCCCACTTGAAATAGCTGTAAGATGGCTCCAAAAAGTTACCAAGTGGAACTTAGCACAGGCTCTAAATGAAGTGGGCATTTATTCTTATGACTTGTAATTAAACTAACAGAGTTTAAATTTTATTGCTTAAAAAAAGCATGGCATTCTCAATATTATATGCTTTCTTGGATTCAAATGCTTGACTGCTGCTCATTCATTTAATCACACTTTATTAAACCACCACAAATAAAGGACCCTCAAATATTTAGTGAAATAAAATCAAGAAAGAATATAAGAAAAGGAACACACATAGGTATAAATCCCACCCATGAACATATTGGCAAATAAAACATTAATAAATGGCACTGCCCTTCTGGAAATGAGTAATGACATTTAAACACATAAAAATACAAAGTACGGTGTACTAATATTTGATAAGAAAAGTAAAATAAACTGGTCTTGGGAATTTAGTAAAAGGCAATAAAAGTCTTTCCAGCTGAGGGGATCACTGAAAGCCTAATATTACTTATGCTAAATTATTATGGCAGCTGTAAACAGTACATGCTTAGTTCTTCAAGAAAAACAGAGGGAGACCCATTTATGTATCTTATGTTCCTAATATACAAATAATGCTAAGATCAAGTATTTATTAAAAGCTTAACATTTTCCAGGCCCTTATTGTTTAGCGTTTTACAGTTACCTTCACAGTGATTAAGTGTGGCGTAGCATTGACAGAACTGTTTGAAAACTATAATGGTGTGAATTAAAGTAGCCTCCATAGGCCCATTATGGTTTAAAGCTTGGTCCCTGGTTGGTGGAACTGTTTGGAAACAATTACGAAGTGTGGTCTTCTTGTGGAAAGTATGTCATTGAGGATGGGACTTAAGGTTCCAAAGCCCATTCATACTTACCTCTCCCTGCTTCATGATTGCACCTCAAGATGTGAGCTCTTAGCTATTGCTCTAGTCATCATCATACATGCCTTCCTGCTTCCATGCTCACTGCCATGAGAGTCAAGGAAGTTAATCTTCTGGAACTGTAAGCACCAATGAACCTTTGTATTCTATGTTATCTTGATCGTGATGTCTCATCACAGCAGTAGAAAAGTAAAAAGGCAAAAGAAAAGTTTTTGATCACTGTTACCATCCATTTTGGTCTTTCCTCCCCCCCCCCCCAAAAAAAATGGGAAAAGAAAGGTTCAGAGATGTTAAGAAAATTGCCAAGATCACACTAGGTAAGCAGAGGGAGAGCTGCAGTCCACTCTGGATCACCTGAATCCCAAACTTGTGTTGTGTTTCAGTGTCTGTTATTTCAAGTAAGTGAATGAATAAATATGAAATGACAAGGAGGTGGTAGAGCCAGGCACCACTACATCGGAAATTGTTGGGAGTGAAAATGAGCAAGATAGGAGAAAAGGAGGAAGACAGTCAAAATTATCACTGCATTTCAGTCTAAACTAAGAACTGTGTTCTTTTTCAAAAATGGAACAATTGCTGCTTGGTGCCTCCTTGAGGCCTGGGAACTGGGGATGGAGAACCTGTTCTGGTGCAAAAGCCAATTGAAAGTCTGCCAACATCTTAATCCCTCCTCCAGCCCCTGGAAGAGGAGAGCCATCAGGGTTTTGGACTTGCTTGCACCCACCAGAAGAGAACTGTGGTCCTGTACACACCAGGAGAGGGAGCAACCCTACCAGTACTCACTAGAAGAAGGGATGTGTAGACAACAGTATAACAACACAGCCAGAAACAGAAAGATCAACATGATGCCACCAGATTCTAGGGATTTCACATCAGCAAGAGCTGAACATCCCAACACAGATGAAGCAGAATAAAATTACCCTAAAAACAACTTCATGATAATGATAGAGATCCTCAAAGAGGCAATGAGAAAAATCCCTTAAAGAGCTGGAAGAAAAAACAAACAAAAAATTCAAGAAATGGAGGAAAAGACAAATCAAAAATTGCAAGAAACAATTCAAACAGTAAAAGGTTTGAAATCTGAAATAGAGACAATAAAAAACACAGTCTAAGGGAATGCTGGAAGTAGAAAAGCTAGGTAAACAATCAGGAACTACAGATGCAAGCATATCCAACAGAATACAAGAGATGGAAGAGAGAATCTCAGGCATTGAAGATACACTAGGAGAAATAGATTCATAGACCAAAGAAGATCTTAAGTTCAACAAATCCCTGACACAAAATATCCAGGAAATATGAGACACTGTGAAAAGACCAAACCTAAGTAAAATAGTAGGTATAGAAGAAGGTGAAGAAGCTCACCTCAAAGATGCAGAAAACATATTTGACAAAATCATACAAGAAACTTTCCCAACCTAAAGAATGACATGCCACTGAAAAGTACAAGAAGCTTACAGAACAAAATTAGAGTTGACCACAAAAAAGTACCTTGCCACAAAATAATCAAAACACCAAACATACAGAATAAAGAAAATATTAACAGCAACAAAAGAAAATGACAAAGTAACACATAAAGGCAAAACATTCAGAATTACACCTGACTTCTCCACAAAAACACTGAAGTCCAAAAGGTCCTGGACACATAGTCTAACACTAAGAGACCACATATACCAGCCCAGACTACTATACCCAGCAAAACTTTCAATCATTATAGATGGAGAAGCCAATATACTCCATGATAAAACAAACAAGATTTAAACAATTCATATAAATTATTCCAGCCCTACAGGAAGTTCTGGAAGGAAAACACCAACCCAAGGGAGTCAAATATACCCACAAAAACATAGGCAATAGATAATCCAGCTTTACCATCAGCCAAAAGAAAAAATGGGGGGAAATTCACAGAAAATACCACCACCACCAACACATCCAAACAAGAATTAACAATAAATGATCACTAATATCCCTCAATATTAATGGTCTTAACTCGCCTATAAAAGGACACAGGCTAACAGAGTGGATATGAAGACAGAATCTATCCTTCTGCAGCATACAAGAAACACAACTCAACTTCAAAGACTGATATTGCCTCTGAGTTAAGAGTTGGGAAAAGTGGGAAACCAATATAGGACTGACCCAGAACCCCTGAATGTGGGTCTCAGTTAGGAGGCTTTGGCAGGCTATAGGACCTCTGACAGTGGAACCAGGATATATCTGTGGTATACAAAATGACTTTGGGAGTACATGCCTCATGGAGGGATGCTCCCTTATCCTGGAGACATGAAGGAGGGCCTAGGCCCTACCGAAAATGACTTGAGAGATTTTGATGATCTCTCCTGAAAGGCCTCACCCTCCCTAGAAAGTAAATGGGGAGTGGGACAGAGTGGGGTGTGGTGGATGGAAGAGATAGAGAGCTGGGATCAATAAGTAAAATAAGAATAAAATATAAAATAAAAATTTAAAAACAAGAGAAAAAGAGTTGGGAAAAGATTTTCCAATCAAATGGACCCAAGAAACAAGTGGGTGTAGCAGTCCTGATATCTAACAAATTAGATTTTAAGCTAAAATCAATCTAAAGGAATGAAGACTGTCAATCATTATTCATCACAGGAGAAATTCATCAAGATGAATTCTCAATTCTGAACATCTATTCCCCAAATACGAAGGAATCCAAATTTATATAAAAAAATACTGAAACTCAAATTGCACATAAAATCTCACACACTTACAGTGGGAGATTTCAACACCCCACTCTCAACAATAGACAGGTCCAGTAGACAGAAGTTTAACAAAAATAAAAATGAACTATCAGAAGTTATGACCCAATTGGGTTTAACAGAAATTTATACAACATTCCATCCAAACACAAAAGAATTCTTTGTACCTTCTTCTCAGCATCACATGGAACCTTCTCTAAAATCGACCACGTACTCATCAATATAGCAAACCACAATAGGTAAAAAATATTGGAATAATTCCCTGTATTTTATCAGACCACTGTGCTTTAAAGTTGGAATTCAACAACAACACAAATGGCAGACACCCTCCAAACACATGGATATTGAACAATGCACAATTGCACCATTTCTGGGTCAAGGAAAAAATAAAGAAAGAAATTAAAGACTTCCTAGAATTCAATGAAAATGAAGACACAATATAACCAAATTAATGGAACACTTCAAATGCAATGCTAAGAAGAAACTGGAGAATAACCACACAAGAGAATTACAGCAGTATTGAATGTTCTAGAACAAAAAGAAGCAAAATTGCTAAGGAGGAGTAGATGCCAACAAATAATCAATTCAAGGGCTGAAATCAACAAAGTAGAAACTAGGAAAAGAGCACAAACACTCAACCCAACAAAGAGTTGGTTCTTCAAGAATTTCAACAATATAGACAAACTCTTATGCAAACTAACCAAAAGGCAGAGAGAGAACATGCAAATTAACAAAATAATAAATGAAAAGGGAGACATAACAACAGACACAAAGGAAATCCAGAGAATCTTCAGGTCATAGTTTGAAAACCTACAGTTCACAAAATTTGAAAATTTAAAGGAAATGGACAGTTTTCTGGATAGATATCAATTAACAAAATTAAATCAAGAACAGAGAAGCAACACAAATAGACTTATAACCCCTAATGAAATAGAAGAAATCATCAAATTCTCCCAACTATAAACAGCCTAGGGCGACATGATATCAGTTCAAAATTCTACCAGAAATTCAAAGATCAGCTAATACCAATGCTTCTCAAAGTGTTCCATAGAATAGTGGCAAAGGGGTCATTGCCAAACTCTTTTTCATGAAGCTACAATTATCTTGGTACCCAAGCCACATAAAGACACAACTAAGAAAGAGAACTACAAACCAATATCCCTCATGAACATTAATGCGAAAATATTCAATAAAATACTGGCAAATCAAATATAAGAAGAACACATCAGAGACCTCATTCACCATGACCAAGTAGGCTTCATCCCAGGAATACAGGAATGGTTCAACATATGAAAATCCATCAATGTAATTCAGCAATTCAGCATATAAACAAACCGAAAAAGAAAAACCATATGACCATCTCGCTAGATGCTGAAAAAGCCTTTGACAAAATCCAATACCCCTTCATGAAAAAGATACATACCTAAATATAATAAAAGCAATACGAAGTAAAAACAAAAACAAAAACAAAAGATAACAAAACAAAAAAAAAAAAAAAAAAAAACAGCCAACATCAAACTGAATGGAGAGAATCCTAAGGTGATTCCTCTAAAATCAGGAACAAGATAAGGCTGACCACTCTCTCCGTATCTCAATATTATTCTTGAAATTCTAGGTAGAGCAATAAGACAACAAAAGGAGATCAAGGGGATACAAATTGGAAAGGAAGAAGTCAAACTCTCACTATACGCAGATGATATGAGAGTTTACATAATTGACCCAACAAACTCTATCAGGGAACTCCTACAGCTGATAAACACATTCAGCAAAGTGGCAGGATACAAGATTAACTCAAAAAAATCAGTAGTCCTAATGTATACAGACTATAAATGGGTTAAGAAAGAAATTAGAATACATCACCATTTACAATAGCCACAAACAACATAAAGTATCTTGTGGTAACTCTAAGCAAACAAGTGAAAGACCAGTATAATAAGAATTTTGAGTCTTTAAAGAAAGAAATTAAAGAAGATACCAGAAAACAGAAAAATTCCCCATGCTCTTGGATTGGTAGGATCAACACAGTACAATGGCAAACTTGCCAAAAGCAATCTACAGATTCAATGCAATCCCCATCAAAATCCCAGTACAATTCGTCACAGACCTTAAAGGACAATATTCAACTTTATATGGGAAAACAAAAGAACAGGATAGCCAAAACAATCCTGTATTCTCACATAAAAAAAAAAAAAAACCCTGTATTATAAAGGAACTTCAGGAGGCATCACCATCCCAGACTTCAAGCGCTACTATAGAGCTATAGTTCTGAAAACAGCTTGGTATTGACACAAAAATCAACAGGTCGACCAATGGAATTGAATAGAAAATCCTGATATTAACCCACACACCTATGAACACCTGATTTTTGACAAAACTGCTAAAAGTATACAATGGAAAGAGTAAAGCATCTTCAACAAATGGTGCTGGCACAACTGAATGATGCACAAAACTCAAGTCCAAATGGATCAAAGACCTCAACATAAATCCAGCCACCCTGAACGTCTTAGAAGAGAAAGTGGGAGGTACCCTTGAATGAATTGGTACAGGAGACTGCTTCCTGAACCTAACAGAGTAGCACAGTCACTGAGATAGACAATAAATGGGATCTCCTGAAACTGAAAAAGTTTTCTAAAATTGAGCTATCACATGCCGATTTTAAGAATTATTTTATGACCCAGTTGAGAAATGTTGGAACATCCTTAAGAGATATTACTAGCCCATTAATGTTGTTCTAGAAATAAACTTCAAAGAAAAACCACAGAATAGTTATGTCTATTTAGTACGTGATGGGTAATTATTATTGCTGTTCTTTTCCTGTATGCTGACAAAAAGTTTCTAATTTAGCAAAGTACTGTTAAAAAGATGGGTCATAGCCATGCATTGGTGGTGCAATCCTTTAATCCCAACACTCAAAAAAATGGGCCATATTTTAAACATATGGACATGCTCAAGAATAAGGAAAAATATTTAAGGTAGATCATATTTTAGGGAAGGTTTTTAAAAATCAGAATTATTTGTTATGAAGTGTACATGATATTTTTCAGTCTTTTAGGGTGATATGGATGTTGTATTTTCAATTTAATTTTAAGTGGCCCAAACATATATTATTATGAATTGTTACGCACTTCTAGCTGAGATGTTGGCAATTGATGGCTGTTGTAGGAAAGAAAGTCAGTTTTTTTCTTCAGTCATGGTGCCTGACAAGCTACCCATGTTCCAGTGGCTGTTTTTACAGCCATGCACATACTGTACCACTTAGTGGATTCAATGGGCTCAAAAAGCAATACATATAGTTTGAAGAGAAATGTGATGAGATACGGCAGTAGTTGTAGGGAGGAGTAATGTGTAGGTTACATCAGAGGACATGAAATTCATGTATGAAACTCTCAAACTCTCAAACTATGAAAAAGAATATATGCCATCATCTTTCTTTCTCTCAGGCACACTCACACACACACACACACACACACACACACACACACACACGGTAAGAGAGACATTAAAATGTTACGATAAAGCTTTCTTGTCTATTTTATAGTAATTTTACAACATTTTTCTTTACAAATTTATTTAAAATTAAAATACCAAACTAGTAAAGCAATACTCACAAAAACAGCTCATAATTAGTATGCATGTATGTACATATGAACTTATATTACATCATATAGCAATAGTCCATAGTCAATCACTGCAATAAAAATAAAACTTCTACTCTTCATACACAATCATTTTTATTGATATTCACACCTTTACTAGGGTTGCCAATTGTATGAAAGAATACCCTGTTTGCACAAGTGACTGTGTTAACACCAAGTCATATTAAGGGATAATTTCTGTGTAGGTTCCCAGTACCATTTTGAAATGGTCTTAATGTGATTTGTACATTTTTACTGAGCTATCTAGCTGGTTAGTCAATTGATTCAGATGTTTGGGTAAACATGATGTTACAGGGATTTTGAAGAATGAGGTGGAGAGAATAGTTGTTCTAATATGAACAATTAAATCAAATATTGAGCCTTTTACAAAAAGAAAAATTGCCATGGGAACCAAAAAATGTGGAAGGTAGTTATGAAGGTTCTAAAATTGCTCTTAGTTCTACAGTTTAATGTTCATTAGGTCAGACCTGATGACTGTTATTATTTTTATTATAATTCATCATCAATGTATGCTACCATTGTTTTTTCTCCTCTTGCTCATTTGCCCTTCCCAATGCTGTTAAGTAAAACCTGAATTTATAGAGCTGGTGATCTATCTTTTTCTTTCTTGCTTACTTGCTTGCTTGCTTCCTTCCTTCCTTTCATATCCAGCTTTTACATAACATTCAACTGCAGAAAAAACAATCTGTTGTGAAGAAATAGTGGTTTTGAACTGGATATTGATAACCCACATATAATATAGCTATGATAATGCATAATAGACTTAATAATTTAAAATATGTCTGAGGGATGCTATTGATTAATATTCTCAGTAGTTATAAAGGACTAGGAAAAAATGAAAACAAAAACTAGAAATACACTACTTATATATCCTATTCAGGAAGTTTGGCTGGGTATTTGTATTTACTCGGAGATTGGGAAAAGAAACAAAAGCTAACAATATATACATTTTTTCTTAAAATAAGAAGAGCATTCTATGATTTCATAAATCCATTACCTTGTAACTTGATGCCATCAGTAATCATTGAAATGGAAAACAACAGTGATACTTTTTTCAAATCCTTGTGTTCATCACAGGTTAATAAGTTTTGATTGGGTTCATTTAATATAATTTTAATTTTGGCTCAAAATAATTTGTACATTTTCCAAGGTTAAAATCACAGAAAGTACACATAAACACTAAAAAAATGTGAAAATTTCCTAAAGTACATTAGTACGTTTCATTTATACAACAAATATGATGTTTGTTTGGTACTGTGTAAACATTACATATAAACGAAAGAAGTTTGTTGTGTGATGTTGTTCAATGCCCAATACTGAAGGACTGTGGTTATTTTTTGCAGCATTACACCATTTTAGGAGGGTGAGGATATTTTAAGCATCTCCTACTGTTTTCCAACCACCAGTGAAAAACAGAAAGCAAAACAAATAATTTAAATCCATAATTTATCAACAAGCTGGGTTTGAGAACATTTACATTTTAAAGATCGGTTATGAAAATAGAAATGTTTTTGAATTCTTAATTATCTGCACTTTCATTATAATGAAGAAAAAACATCTAATTTCCAGCATGAAAACAAAACAAACTGGGATATATACTTGACTACAAAATTATGACAGTTTTTAGTAACATCAGAAATACTCCCAATAATGCATCACAAATCGTTTTCAATGTTCATAAATGTGGAACACGAATGTAAAAATCTTGTATTTTGGTCGGAAACAAGCAGATGTCCAAGAAGAAGATGCGCTGTGGCTAAGTAGCAATGCGAATAAAAAAGATTTAGTGCTTTTCAGGGACTGCAAGCACCATATTATTCAGTTGTGTGTTGTGGCTGCACAGAAATCTAAATCCATCTTCATCTGCATCAATAAAAAGATAGAGTCGGAAACAAGGGAGTGATAGCAGAGCTCATGTCTGTACTTGGCACACTTGCACTTGAAGCATTCCATGAAATAGCATCATGTGAGGGGGAACATCTGAGTAGCTGTGACAAGCTACCATGCATCTAGAAGGAAAAGAGCAGGTTGCTAATGCATCTGAAAACCATACGGAGAAATCTGGGCTGACTCACCCTTGAAATAAGAATACATAAGGTGGAAAGGAAAACAAAAATCGTCTTTGAATTCAACTTTGCCATCACATCTGCCATCACCCTCTCCCACATAATCTCCTCACCCTGTTGTGATTCCTATCTCTTTCTTCTCTAAAACAATTTACCAAAACAGTGATGTTCTAGTAGTGCTCTTTGATGTGCTCATTATTCCCTTGCATACTCTGAACATCATGATTACTCCCCCCCCACACACACACACACAAACCCTTTCGTTTCATTCTTGTTCTTGCACATCCTCATATGCGGCCCTTAAGACTGAAGTACAGAAAGTACCCACCCCCACCCAGTTCACATTGCCTTTTCAGGAAGGGCTTCATGTCCCTGGGAAAGGAAACAGAATACGAATTAAGCAACACCGACCCTTAAGCTAAGCCTTGTGAAAAAATGACCTAGGTACAAAAAGAGCAATTCTAATAAAGCTACAAAATGAACTCCCTTAGTCTCCCTAATGCTTGCTGGCTTTTGACACAGGAATTTGCACATTGCTCCTCATGGGTGGGCTGAAACTGCACCTGTAACACTAGTCTAGAATGCTTAAATATCAGGTTCCTACTTAACAAGGAAAAGAAAAGGGGAGTTTGTTAATACAAAAGTTTGAATCCAGAGCACAAGCATCTGAATGATTAAACACTAATGACTCCAATTTGTCCAAACATAGAAGTTGCAATGGGGTCAGGAAGGATTGGCAGCGGTATGCAGCCTGGGAATCAACAACTGTGCACTTTAAAGCAAAAACTTAAAAGCTCTATCTGGCTGAAATTCTCTAAATCACTATAGGAAATTAGGTGTAATTGACCATTGTGAGCTCCATGGAATAGAAAGGTAGCTCAATGCTTAGTATCCCCTCTGTTAAAACAAGGAAAACAAAGACATCAGGATGTAAAATGCTTGTGGTAACAGCTCATGAAAACTGGCCACATCTTCGATTTAAACATTTTGTAAATACAACTTTTTTTTTTTTCGCTAGAACATAACAAATGAAAGGAAAGAGGAACATGGAGAGAAAATAGAAAGGGTGAGGTGAGGTGAATGAAAAGGGAAGATAGGGAGAGAAATACAAAAATAGGAGCAAAAAGAAGCACAGAAATATATCAAAATAACTTTAAGCAGGAAAATAGAGAGGCAATGCTAATAACTGAATGACTGCATTTGCTCTTAGAAAACTCTTCAGAGCAGTGAGAAATCAAACAATTTTGTTTCAACTTTTGACCGCTAATAACATCAGCAGTGCTGGTGAACCAGACTTTAATGAGGGGGAGGGGAGAGGGAGACTTGATGCAGTCTCTCCCAGTAGTCTCTCCCAGGACCCATTGATTTCTTGCCAGGTACCTTTGCTCTGGGTTGAGGGGCCAAGCAAGCACACCACCACTGCTATTTAAATGTTCACAGTAACTTTATTCATAATAGATTTAAACTGGAAATAACCCAAATGCCTGTCAGCTGGTGAGCAGACAATTTGTGTTGCATCCAAACTACAGAACACTATTTAGCACAAAAAAATAAAAGGGAGATTTGGGTGAGCACTGGGGGAATACAGACACATTTGATACCAAAGGATCTCAGGATTATTATGTGAAAGTAAAGGGAGAACTCTTTGGGAATAGAAAGGGGCTGAAAGGAGGAGGAATAAGAGGGTTCATGTATGGAGAAGAAAGAAATATCACATGTTTTTATTACATTAAGTATCACATGTAATCTATATTAATTATATATGCATCGATATGACATGAATGCAGAAGTGTGCCTTATGGCTAGAAGAATGGAATAGTGATGGGCACATGAGAAGATAATAAAGGATGAACATGAGCAAAATATAATAATATATATGTTTTTATAAAATTCCATTTATAAAATGCCATGGTGAAGCCCATTTTTTTTAGTTTCATATATTCTATTTTTGTTGTAATTTACATTTTATTTGTTTGGAGACAGGACCTTGCTATGTAGACCTTGCTGGCCTGGTACTCATTGTGTATTTCCGGCTAGCCTTGAACTCACAGCCATCTCCTGTCTCAACATCTCGAGTACCATAGTTTTAGACATGTGTCACTAAACCTGGCTTGATAATCTTCTTTTAAAACAAAAGATGAAAATACCCACAATAAAAAATAACTGGGGTGATTTTAGTAGTGGAAACCCATTCTTTTGTAAAGCGAAGGCAAAGCCAATTAGTATCTCTCTCTCTCTCTCTCTCTCTCTCTCTCTCTCTCTCTCTCTCTCTCTCTCTCGCTGTGCAGCACATAAAGCTTTCTTCACCATTGTTAATTGTATCATCAGGCCAATTTTGTAAAGTGTATTTTGTTTACCTCTTCATTGTAAAGAAAAGTGAATGTAACAGAAAGAAAATAAACAGAGAATCATATCATGCTAAAAAAAAAAAACCCAAAACAATAACAACAAAAAGCACTGCTGAGTGAAGCCAAATACCAAATGCTATATCTTGCCCAATCTCACTTTTGCAATGTTCTCCTAAGTGATATGAAGATGGCTGCATGGCTCATAGAGACACACTTATAGAACTGTATGCTTAGAACTGGTGAATTCATTTTTTGTTGTCTTGTTTGTCTAGACAGGCTTTCTCTGTGTTCCCTGGCTGTTGGGAACTTGATTTGTAGATCAGGCTGGTATCAAACTCACAGGGATTCCCCTGCTTCTGACTCCAGAGTGTTAGGACTAAAAGTGTGTGCCACCACTGGCAAGCTGGTGAATTCCAAATTATAACTTGATCCCGTTGACAAAGAACAACTACCAAAAAATTGCCCAAACTCAACCTGCTAACAGAAATTCTGGCCTTTCTCCTTTATATTTGTACTCTAAAATGAGCACTATGTGAAAATAAGGTATCTGGGGCCTGACACACAGGCTTAAAGATTCTTGCATGTTCACAGAATTCCTAATTTCCTTGTTTGTCACATTAAAATTAATCACACTGGCATTCAAGGTCCTTTATGTTCACCCCTGTTCTGCATTTCCAACCTTAACTGCCTACATTCTTGGAAACACCCTGTACATTCCAATCAGGCAGCTCCACACACCTCATTCAGCATGTTCTTCTCTTCTATTCACTTCTCTAGCATACACATAACCATTTTATTTCTATTTGCCTATGCTGACACTAATTCCTTCCATTTTCTGGCATGCTTATCTTTGGTCATTTAACAAGTATTCATTGTGTGCCTACTATGTGCCAAGTGAAAAGTACTGACAACTGAACACACGTGAACAAATTTGACAAAATGTTTCTGTCTTCATATATCAAACAGTTAGACAGGCAGTTAATACAAGAGGAAGGGCTTCAGAAAAGGCCAAACAATAGGAGAAAATTACAAGCTATTGGAGTAGCATAGAAAATGAATCTGGCTTCAACTTGGAGAATGGATTGCTGGTAATGGTTTCTTGGAGGCAATAACATGGAGGTGGAAACTTGTAAGGTATGTTATAACTCTTCACTAAAAGGAAAATGATATATCTCATGGAATGAACAATGATAGAGAAGGCTCTACAGGTGAACAAAATCATGAGAAGGAGATGCAAGATTTAAAATGATTTAAGAATATCAGACATATAAAGCATAAAAGAAGCACATTTTGACTGACAGACTGTGTCCCTCTAAAGTTCATATGGTCGAGTCTCTAACCCTCCCTGTAACTGCATTAGAAGATAGGGACTTCTTGACAGCAATTAAGATTGAATGCAGTCATATAGACAAACCCTGATCTCACAGGATTAGTGACCTTATAAAGAAGAGGCAAAAGAGATCTCATTCTCTGACTACCAGGGAGGAATACACAAAAAGACAGCTGCCCACTTGCTAGAGAAAGAGCTCCACCCATGCTAGGATTCTGATCTTGACATTTCTAGTCTCAGAATTGTACTATTGTTGTTATGGCAGTTTGAACATACTAATACAGAACCTCAGCTTAACTGTTATTGGCAGATTATCAGAATTAGATAGAATACTGACTGAATAAAAATTAAACACCAGATGAAATAAGGAAAACGTAAATGTTTTTATGATGCTAAGGCTCAAACTCATAGGCCTCAAACAGTGATGCAAAAACCAAAAATTTCCTCATTCATAATGTTTCACCTGCAACTTTAGCATATTCTGTAACATTGGGTTCTGTCTATGTTTATATGGAAGCCCGTCTGTAATCTTGAAAGTCCACTAAAAGGCATCCATGACTACCTTCCTTTCCATCAATGGAGTAGTTTTGTACTGGATTCATAAATCTATGTTGATACCATTTCTGGGACGTTATAGAATTTTACTTAACTCTCTGTTTTCTAGCAAGTCTACCTTAACTCTTACTACATTATGGCTTTTCATTTCTCCAACATGTACTCATCAAGATTTTATGTTTGATTTTACAAACTCAATATTCTTGGGTTTGTGTGGTGTTCATTTGGCATTTAACTTGCTTGATATTGTATGGGTGTTCCTAGATCTGGATTTGGAGCTATATGACACCAATTGTAAAATACTCTAGACCATTAAGATTGAACAATTTTTACTGTTTTTTATCCATTTGAAAATTTTTTATTTAATTTTGAAACAAGCTTGTTTTACATGTCAATCCCAGTTCTCACTCCCCACCCCGGCCTTCCCAATTCCCCCTACTAACTCCCATCTCATTCGCTTTCTGTTCCCAGGGGATGATGAGGCCTTCCAGGGGGAGTCCTGAAAGTCTGTCAGATCATTTGGAGCAGGGCCCAGGGCCTCCACATGTGTCTAGGCTGAGGCAGTAACCCTCTACGTGGAATGGGCTCCCAAAGTCCATTCCCATACTAGGGATTCATTACAGAGGCCCTATAGACTGCCCAGTCCTCACAACTAACACCACATTCAGGGAATCTGGTCAGTCCTATGCTGGTTTCCCAGCTATCAGACTGGTATCCATGAGCTCCCCCTTGTTCAGTTTCTGTGGGTTTCTTCATCCTGGTCTTCATACCTTTGCTCATTACTCCTCTCTGTCTGCAACTGGATTCCAAGAGTTCGGTTCAGTGTTTAGCTGTGGGTGCTTCCTTCTGCTTCTATCAGCTACTAGGTGAAAGCTCTAGGATGGCTTATAAGGTAGTCATCAAACTCATTATTGAGAAAAGGCATTTAAGATAGCCTCTCCACTATTGCTTAGATTGTTAGTTGGGGTCATCCTTGTAGGTCTCTGGACATTTCCCTAGAGCAAGATTTCTCTTTAAAACTGTAATGGCTCCATCTGTTATTGTATCTCTTTTCTTGTTCTCATCAATTCTTTCCCTAATTCAATCTTCTTGCTCCCTCATGCACACTTCTCCCCTCCTCTTCCTTCATAATCCCTCTCCCCTCCCTCCATGCTCCGAATTTTCCTGGGAGATGTTATCCCTTTCCCCTTCTCTGGGGGACTGTGAATGTCTCTCTTAGGGTCCTCCTTATTTGCTAGCTTTTTCTGGCAGTGTGGATTGTAGGCTGGCAATCCTTTGCTCTAACCCTGAAAAACATTTATGAGTGAGTACATACTGTGTTTGTCTTTTAGTGACTGGGTTACCTCACTCAGGGTGTTTTCTTCCAGTTCCATCTATTTGCCTGAGAATTTCAAGATTCCATTGTTATTTTGTTTGTTTTTGTTTTTTGTTGTTTCTTTGGTTTTTTTTTTCTGCTGAGTAGCTCTCTACTGTGCAAATGTACCACATTTTTTTAAAATTTATTTTTCTTATTTTATATATCGATCCCTGTTCCCTCTCCCTCCCTCCCTCTCTCCCTCCTTCCAATGACCCCATACCACCCTCCCATCCCATTATCCCAACACTCCACAGGGACTGTGGTGCCTTCCAGGAGGGGTCAACAAATTCTGTCAAGTCATTTGGAGTAGGGACTAGGCCCTCCCTCCTGCCTCTAGATTAAGGGTGTATCCTCCAATGAGGAATGTGCTCCGAAAGTCCTTTTGTGCACCAGGGATACATCCTGGTTCCACTGTCAGAGGTCCCTTAGACTACCGAGGCCTTCTAACTGAGGTCCATGTTCAGGGGGTCGGTTTCCCAGCTATCAGTCTGGTGGCCCATTAGCTCCTCCTTGTTCAGGTCAGCTGTCTCTATGTGTTTCTGTAGCCTGGTCTTGTCCTCCCTCTCTGCATCTGGATTCCAGTTTGGCTCAGTGTTTAGCTATGGTTGTCTGCTTCTGTTTTCATCCGCTACTAGATGAGGGCTCCATGATGTTGGATAAGTTTGTCATCAATCTCATTATCAGGGAAGGGCATTTTCGGTAGCCTTTCTACTGTTGCTCAAATTGTTAGTTGGGGTTAGTCTTGTAGGTCTCTGGACATTTCTCTAGAGTCAATTTTCTCTTCAAACCTATAATGGCTCCCTCTTTTATGCTGCTCTCTCTCTCCTTCCCTCCCTCTATCCCTCCATCCTTCTCTCTCCCCCCACTCTCTCTCCTCATCTATTTTCCTCATCTATTCCTCTCCTGACTCAATCTTCCTAGTCCCACGTGCTTTTCTCTCCTCCCCTTCTCTTTTTCCTAGTTCCCTCTCCACTCACTGTGCCCCCCGCTCCCATATGTTCAGGAGATCTTGTTCGTTTTCCCTTCTGTGAGGGACCTTATATGCATCTCTTAGAATCCTCCTTGTATCCTAGTTTCTCTGGTGGTGTGAATTATATGCTGGTGATCCTTGCTGTCTGTCTAAAATCCATATATGAGACAGGGTTTCTCTGTGGCTTTGGAGGCTGTCCTGGAACTAGTTTTGTAGACCAGGCTGGTCTCGAACTCACAGAGATCTGCATGCTTCTGACTCCTGAGAGCTGGGATTAAAGTTGGGCAGGTAGATTTGTCAGTATTTTATTATCAGTGTTCATGAGGGATATTGGTCTGTAGTTCTCATTCTTAGTTGTGTCTTTGTATGCCTTGGATACTAAGGTAATTGTAGCCTTGTAAAAAGAATTTGGCAATGATCCATCTGCCTCTATCGTGTGGAACACTTTGAGGAGTATTGATATTAGCTCGTCTTTGAACTTCGAAACTGAAACCATCACGCTCTGAGCTTTTCTGGTTTGGAGACTTTTGAATACTATTTCTATTTCATTAGGGCTTATAGTTCTATTTAAATGGCTTATCTGTTCTTGATTTAATTTTGGTAAGTGATAGCTATCCAGAAAATTGTCCATTTTCATTAAATTTTCAAATTTTGTGGAGTACAGATTTTCCCAGTGTCCGTTGTTATGTCCCCCTTTTTATTTCTGATCTTGTTAATTTGCATGTTCTCTCTCTGCTTTTTGGTTAGTTGGCTAGTTTATCTATCT
Source organism: Phodopus roborovskii (assembly GCF_943737965.1). Classification (NCBI taxonomy): domain Eukaryota; kingdom Metazoa; phylum Chordata; class Mammalia; order Rodentia; family Cricetidae; genus Phodopus; species Phodopus roborovskii. Next base: position 91,218 of record NW_026125934.1, on the reverse strand, counting down.
TGTTGATTATCTGGAAGAACCTACTATTTGTTACATTGATTGTATTGTTTCCCTAGATTCTTCAGCCCTCAATTTGATTATTTCCTTCATGGTGAGTTTTTTTTTTTTTCTGGATCTTTCAGTTGTGCCATTAATTCTCTAATGAAACTATTCTCCAGTTTTTCATGTGGGCACTTAGTACAATGAACTTTCCTCTTAGTATTGCTTTCAAAGTGTCCCATAAGTTTGGGTATGTTGTGTCTTCCTTCTCATTGAATTCTATGAAGTTCTCATTTCTTCCTTGACTCAGGAATAATGCAATTGCACATTGTTCAATTTCCATGAGTTTGTAGGGTTTCAGCAATATGTGTTGTTTTTGAATTCTAACTTGAAAGCATGATCGCCTGATAAGATACAGAGTGTTATTCCAATTTTTTGTGCCTATTGAGGTTTGCTATATTGTTGAGTATGTGGTCAATTTTAGAGATGGTTCCAGGTGATGTTGAAAAGGATGTATATTCTTTTGTGGTTTGGATGGAATTTTGTATAAATGTCTGTTAAACCCAATTGGGTCATAGCTTCCTTTGTCTCTTTGTTAAGCTTCTGTCTGGTGGTCTTGTCTAGTTTTGAGAATGGGGTGTTGGAATCTCCCACTATAAGTTTGTGAGGTTTTATGTGCAATTTGAGTTTTAGTTTTAGTTATGTTTCTTTTACAAATGTGGGTGCCTTTGTATTTGAGACATAGATGTTCAGAATTGAGACTTCATCTTGATGGATTTCTCCTGTGATGAGTAAGAAATTACCTTCTTCGTCTCTTTTGATTGATTTTACTTTAAAGTCTAATTTGTTAGGTATATGTATTGCTACACCCACTTGTTTCTGGGATCCATTTGATTGGAAAGTCATTTCCCATCTCTTAAATCTGAGGTGAGGTCTGTCCTTGAAGTTGAGGTGTGTTTCTTTTATGTAGCAGAAGGATGGATTCTGTCTTCCTTTCCATTCTCTTATCCTGTGTCCATCTATAGGTGACTTAAGACCATTAGTACTGAGTAATATTAGTGATCATTGGTTGTTAATTCTTGTTAGTTTTGGATGTGTTGTTGTTGTTGGGATTATGTGTGGATTTCCTCCATTTTTCTTTTGGCCATTGGTAAAGTGGGATTATCTATTGCCTATGTTTTTGTTGGTGCAGTTGACTTCCTTTGGTTGGAGATTTCTTACCTGAATTTCTGTAGGGCTGGATTAGTTGATAAGTATTGTTTAAATCTGTTTTTGTTTTCATGGAATATCTTGGTTTCTCCATCTATAATGATTGAAAGCTTTGCTGGGTATAGTGGTGTGGGTTGTCATCTGTGTTCTCTTAGTGTTTGTAGAATATCTATTCAGGAATTTCTGGCCCTCAGTGTTTCTATGAAGAAGTCAGGTGTAATTCTGGATAGGTTTGCCTTTATTTGTTACTTAACCTTTTTCCTTTGCTACTCTTAATATTGTTTTATTTTGTATGTTTGGTGTGTTGACTATTATGTGGTGAAGGGACTTTTTTTGTGGTCTGCTCTATTTGGTGTTCTGTAAGCTTCTTGTACTTTCATTGTCATGTCTTTCTTTAGGCTGGAAAAGTTTTCTTCTATGATTTTGCTGAGTATATTTTCTGTACCTTTGAGTTGGGTTTCTTCACCTTCTTCTATGCCTATTATTCTTAGGTTTGGCCTTTCCATGGTGTCCAATATTTCCTGGATATTTTCTGTAAAGTATTTGTTGGACTTAAGATTTTCTTTGCTTAATGAGTCTATTTCTCTTAGTGTATCGTCAATGCCTGAGAGTTTCTCTTTCATCTCTTCTATTCTGTTAGTTATGCTTGGATCTGTAGTTCCTGATCATTTACCCAATTTTTCTCTTTCCAGCATTCCCTCGCTTTGTGTTTTCTTTATTTTCTCTATTTCAGTTTTCAGGTCTTGAATTGTTTGAATTGTTTCCTTCATCTGTTTGATTGATTTGTCTTTGCTTCCTTTGTTTTCTTTAAGGAATTTGATTTCTTGCATTTTTTGGTTTGGTTTTTTCCCATTTCTTTACAAGATTTTTCATTTTCTCTTTTGGGGTCTCTGTCATCTTCATGAAGTTTTTTTTAGGGTTGTTCTCTTCTGCTTTATCAGTGTTGGGATGTGCAACTCTTGGTGGTGTGGAGTCCCTAGACTCTGGGGGCATCATATTGATCTTTTTGTTGTTGACTATGTTCTAATACTGTTTAGTACCCATCCCTTTTTTCATTGTGTACTAGTAGGGTCCCTTCCTCTCCTGGTGGGTATGAGACCAAGGTGTTTTTTTTGGTGGGTGAAAGCAGGTCCAGTACTCTGGTGGCTCTCCTCTTCCAGTGGGTGCAGATAGGACTCAGGAGCTGGCAGACTCCAGATGGGCTGGTCCACTGTGACGTTACCCTGTGTACAGTCTCAGGAGGCTCTGACTAGGGCACGAAAACGTTGGCTCCTTCAATGAGTGGAGGTGCAACTAGGACGCTGACAGAATCTGGACAGGCTAGTCTGGCTAGATGGGATTCCTTGTGTGCAAGCAGGCCCCAGGCCTCAGGAGGCCCTGAGTAGGGCATCAGAAGGACTGTTTCATGTTTTTGAGAATTGAAATCAGATACATGTTAACCTTTAATTTGGCTTATTTTTTATTCTCCCTTTCAGAATCACTAAAAGATTTCTCCTAATTCATATTATATATATATATGTATGTATATATATATATATAATATATATTATATAACCAAGTCCATTTAAATGAAAACAAATATTTATAGACAATATTTGGGAATTTGGGCATTGTTCTTTCCAAACTACTTCCTGCTGGTAAAGGATGCTGTCATGGGGGATTCGAAGAAGTTTCAGAAATCCTGGCTGTAGTCTGTAAGGCTACTTTGTCCAGCTGTTTTGAATGTAGGATCACCTGGTACTCTGTTTCAGGCGGTCTGGCTTGATCAAACCACATTAGTCTGGAAGGAATCCACAACTTTTCATTTTCTGTGGAAACAAAAATAGAAATCCTTTTCCCCAGTAACTTCTCCTTGAACTTAAATTTTGGAGTCAAAGCATTTTTTTTTTTATTTAGTTTATTATTTTACATGTCGATCCCAATTCCCTCTCCCTCCCTCCCTCCTTCCCTCCCACTCTCCCTCCTTCCCTCCTTTTTACCCTCTCTGACCTCTCACATGCACTCTAACCACCCTACCCTCCTATCCCCCCACCCCAATTCCATATGTAGGGGAATGCCATCCAGTTGCGGTCATGTAGATCTGACAGGTCATGTGAAGTAGGGACTAGGGCTTCTCTCCTGACTCTAGATTAAGGCAGTTATCCCTCCATGGGGGATATGTTCGCAAAGTCCTTTTGTGCACCAGGGATACATCCTGGCTCCACTGTCTGAGGTCCCTTAGACTGCTCAGTCCTTCTGGCTGAGACCCATATTCAGGGGGTCTGAGTCAGTCCCCTGCTGGCTTCCCAGCTATCAGTCTGGGGGCCTGTTAGCTCCTCCTTGTCCAGGTACGCTGACTCTATGTGTTTCTGCAACCTGGTCTTGTCCTCTCCATCTTCATCTGGGTTCTAGTTCAACTCAGTGTTTAGGTATGGGTCTTTGCTTCTGTTTCCAACAGGTATTAGATGAGGGCTCTATGGATAACTTAGTTGTTGATTTCACTATCCGGGAAGGGCATTTATGGTAGCCTTTCCACGGATGATCAAATTGTTAGTTGGGGTCAGTCTTGTAGGTCTCTAGACCTTTATTTGTGTTCAATTTTATCTTCAAACCAATATTGGCTCCCTCTTTTATGTTCTCTCTCTGTGTCTCTGTCTGTCTCTCTCTCTTTCCTATCTTCTATTCCTAACCAGGCATTTATGGTAGCCTTTCCACAGAAGCACTCCTAATTCTTGTAATGTGAATGCAATGACAATTTCTAATCAGGGGAGAAAAATCTTAGCAACCTCCCTAATTACAATAAATGCTGGTAAATATGCACAGAAAAAGCCAGGCATAGTGGTGCATACCATTAACCCCAGCACTTGGGAGGCAGAGACAAGCGGATCTCTGTGAATTCAAGGGCAGTCTGGTCAACATAGTGATTTCCAGAACAGCTATGGCTACAGAGAGAAACCTTGTCTGAATAAACAAACCAAACCAAACAAAAACTCCACCGCAACAACAACAAAATGCAAAGAAAAGGCAAGCCTTACATACTGCTGATGGGAAAGTAACTGACACAGTCACTATTGAAATCAGTATGAAGGTGAAAGAAAGGAAGAAAGGAAGAAAGAAAGAAAGCAAAAGAAAGGAAGGAAGGAAAGAAGGAAGGAATAGCTGTAACAAATGACATAGCCCCACCACTCCTGTCTATTTACCTCAAGACTCCAAGTCAGCAGCACAGCAGTGGTACTTGTTAGTCAAGCTTTGCTGCAACACTACTCACAACTGACAAGATTCAGGACCTTCCCATCCACCTGTCCAGGAGGAATAGATAAAGAAAGTGCTGTGTATAAACACAGTGAAATGTTGTTCAATCATAAAGAATGAAGTTAAATTTGATGTGAATGGGGATAATGATGCTAAACAAATTAAGATAAATACCACACAATTTCTCTCATCTGTGAATCCTAGATTTTATATATACACATAAATCATGTGTGTATGTATGAAGAAGTGGGAAGCAAAACTTTTCAGAAAAACAAATGTTACAAACGAGCTGGAGGGGGAGGAAAGAGAGAGATGAGGAGACGCGGCAGAACACTGTCAAAATACATTATATACTTCAATGAAAATGTCCCTATAGGTAACATGAATAATAAAACCCAGAGACTATTATTGGGGTTCAAGTTTCAAGCTGAATATCAGACAAGCAAAGCATCTTGCAACTAGCTCTTTTCTTTATGTCAGGCTGAAAGGGCTGTCCTGTCTTCAATGTGGCTGGAGGCTAAATCTCTGAGACTGAATACTGAATGCTCTGCTCCTATGTTATATACCTCTCTAGAGCTAGAATTAAAGGCGGGGATCCCAAGTGTTAAGATCTCCTTTGTGTGAGCTCTTTCTCTTTTACAATGATTCACTCTAATATAACTTTGGTAAGCTTGAACTCATAGAGATCATCTGCCTTTGTCTCCTGAGTTCTGGGATTAAAGATATATGCCACCACTGCCCAGCTTCTATTGCTAACTAGTGTGGCTGATGGAATTAAAGGTGTGTATCACCATTGCCTGGCTTTATGGCTGTGGCTAGCTGTGCATTTTGATCTCCAGTGGCTTTATTTAATCAAAAACAATATATAACATCTACTATCATGTACAATGACTACATACCATTTTTAAATATTGAGAACATTGTTTTTTAATACAATTTTGGTGAAAGACGGTTGGAGAGATAACCAATTGTTTAACAAACATACTGCTCCCTCAGAGGACACAAGTTCCATTCCTAGTACCCATGTCAGGCAGGTAACAACCATCTGGAGCTCCATTTCTGGGGGATAGAATTTAGAGGAAGCAAGGAAGGAGCAGCATGGGAAGAGCTGAAGGGAGGAAAGTGCAAGGAGGGAATTATGGAATTATATTTTAATTTAAACAATGATAATTAAATATGTCCCAATGTTTTATCCTCCTTAGCTAGCCACTGACACATGCACATCTCTCCCCCCAGATATGCACAGTTAAAAATATTAAAAATTATTTTATTAAATTTTCAAGAGACATTTTGGTATAAATTGCCCAATTGACCATAAAAGTTCATAAGAAAATAATAGGACCTAGACTCCCCAATGGGATTTCGTGAAAGAACAAAGTTGGAAGACTTATATAATGTAATATCAAAATATACTATTTAGCCACAGTCATCAAACGTATGTTAGTGGCATAAAGAAAGTCATGCAACTCAGCGAAAACAAGAATATTCAGAAAACAAATTTACTTTTATTGTCTCAACAAACATTCCAAGATAATTTGACAAGGAAAATGATAAAACTTCCAAAAACTGATTTTAGGAGAATTACGTATTCAAATACAAATGAAACAAAATCAAAAAATATTTCCTTAAACAACCACCTTTGTTTTTTACACTTACTTTTTATCATACACAGTTTTGGAGACAGGGTCGTCTCCCCAAGCTAGACTGGAATTTACTATGTAGGCAACTCTAAACTTTAACTCATATCAATTATTCTGCCTCAACCCCTTGAGTTTGAGTGTTGTAATTATAGGTTTGATCCACCACACCCCAGCTGTATATATCAATATTAAGTTCAGAGTGCACACTAAACAAAATGTAAGAAGTAGAAATCACAAAATTCTCCATGGTAAAGTATAAAAGAAAATCTATACTGTTTGGTTCAGAAAATGATTTCTTTATGACAAAACCAAAGACATGATCCATAATTGAAAGAAATTGTAAGCTTTATTTCATTAAAATGAATATTTGAACATCATTAATAAAATTAAAAAACAAATATGGCCTAGAGGACAGCATTTGTAAATCATATATCTACTAAAATATTTTAATCTAGACTATATGAACTATTTTAATAATATTAAGTTTACAAATAACAAAACATTGGGCAAAGATTTAAATAGATTTTTTTCAATGAAGAAAATAAACAACTGGCTACTACACATAAAGACATACTCAATATAGTTACTCATTATATAAATGCAAATTGATCATGATGCAACACCAATAGATACTATTTGAAATGTATTAAAAAGGCAGACTATACAGATCGTGGGTAAAGATGTGGAAAATTAAGTTTCTCATGCATTACTGATGAAGACACAAAATGATGCACCTGTGTTGCAAATGGTCTTGCAGTTTCTACTAAGTTACGCTCATGTGACTGAACTAATTTATTAATAGGAAGCTCCTGAGGATAAATGAAAGCACATGTCTAAAGATATATAAAAACTTTATGACCTTATTATTCACAATAGTACCCAAATGGCAACATCCAAAGTGTCAGTCCACAGGTGAATGTACTAAGTGAATGTAGCTTCTCTGTACATTGAAATATTTTATGCATATTAAACTGTGACCTACTTATATGTGGTCTTATGTGAGAATCCTTAATAACAATATATTAAAACAAGGTTCATATATATGATTCTATTCACATGATATACCTAGTCCAAAAGGAAAACTTTACAATAGTAGCTGCTTTGTGGTTAACATAAAGCAAAACAACAACAACAACAACAAAAACAGAAACCTTCCTCTTGATAAAGAGCTACTGCAAACAAGGAATGCCCAAAGTAGGAGAAACATTCTTCCAGGAGGATATGCCCCCTAATTGGTTCTACAATGACAAGTGGTTAGACCTGAAATCATATAACACAGGTAACATTAAGCAGACTCAGAAGGCTGTATTTATATATTTATGCAGTTATACCTGTATGTAACAATAACCAAGAAAAGATACTGTTGCAGAGATGGCTCTGTGTTTCAGAGCACTTGTTCTTGTAGCTGAGCCAAGTTTGATTCCCAAAGCTTGCGATCATTCCTAAGTCCTGTTACAGGGAATCCAAAGCTGCCTTCTAACTTTTTCTAGTACCAGGAACACACATGTGGCACATATACACACATAAAGTTACAACATTTATACATAAGAAAAATTAAAAGAACAAAACAGAAAAAGAGATCATGAATTTGAGAGTATGCAAGGAGGGAGGTGCATGCGAAGAGCTGGAAGGAGGAAAGGGTAAGGAGGGAATAGTGTAATTATATGTTAATTTAAACAATACTTAATTAAATATGTCTTAATGCATCTTAGAGTTATTATTGAAATATACTTATTATACATAATAACAGGCTTTGCCTCAGCATTTATACATATATAATTTATTGTGATGATATTTATTTCCTACTCCTTTCCTTTCACCCTCAAACTCCCACTGGTTCATTTCCTTTTCTCAACTAATCTTCCTCCCTTGTGTCGTTTATTTATGATTAATATATATATATATATATATATATATATATATGTGTGTGTGTGTGTGTGTGTGTATTATTTACTTAGAACTTTTTTAAACAGATGAAAGAAAAAGAAAGATGCCATAAATAGGGAGCCATTATAGGTTTAAAGAGAAAATTGACTCTAGAGAAATGTCCAGAAACCTGCAAGGATGACCCCAACTAACAATCTGAGTAACAGTGGAAAGGCTACCTTAAATGCCCTTCCATGATAATGAGACTGATGACTAAATTATCTACCATCCTAGAGCCCTCATCTAGTAGCTGATGGAAACAGAAGCAGACACCCACAGTTAAACACTGAGCCAAACTGGAATCCAAATGCAGAGAGGGAGGAGTGATAAGAAAATGGGGGAAAGACCAGGCTACAAAACCCACAGAGGCAGCTGACTTGAACAGGGGAGCTAATGGACCCCCAGACTGATAGCTGGGAATCCAGCATGGGACTGACTCAGACCCCCTGAATATGGGTCTCAGTTAAAAGGCCTGGGCAGTCTAAGGGACCTCTGACAGTGGAACCAGGATGTATCCCTGGTGCACAAAAGGACTTTGGGAGCACATTCCCCATGGCAGGAGGGAGGGTCTAGTCCCAAGTCATTTGGAATGTTGACTCCTCCTGGAAGGCATCACCTTCCCTGTGTAGTGGGGGGGGGTGGGATGGAAGGGTCATTGGGGGGCATGGGAGAGAGAGAGAGAGGAAGGAAGGGAGGGAGAGAGAATTGGGATCAATATGTAAAATAAGAAAAATAATAATAAAAAGATTTTTAAAATTAATTTTTATTTAAATGAAAAAAACCTACTTTACATTTCAATCCCAGTTCCCTCTTCCTCCCACCCTCTCATGCTCCCTACTAACCCAGCATTCTACTCCCCATCCATTCCCCAGGGATGGTGAAGCCTCCCATGAGAGATCATTAAAATCTGGCACATTATTTTATTTGGGGCAGGGCCTAGTCCCTCCCTCATGTATCTAGGCTGAGAGAGTATCCCTCCAAAGTGAATGGGCTCCCAAAGCCCATTGGTGCACTAGGGATATATTGATTCCACTACCAGAGGCCCCATATACTGCCCAGGTCTCCCAACTGACACCCATGAAGGAACCTGGTTCAGTCTTATGCTGGTTCGCCAGCTGTCAGACTGGGGTCCATGGACTTCACTTGCTCAAGTCAACTGTTTCTGTAGGTTTCCTCAGCCTGATCTTGATCCCTTTGTTCATCACTCCTCTCTCTCTACAACTGGATTCCAGGAGTTTGGCTCAGTGCTTGGTTATGAATCTCTGCTTTTGCTTCCATCAGCTACTGGATGAAGAATCTATGATGGCATTTAAGGTAATCATCTGTCTCAGTATATGGGAAAGACATTTAAGGTAACTTCTCCACTATTGCTTAGATTCTTAGTCAGGGTCATTCTTGTGGATCCCTGAACATGTTCCTAATACCGGATTTCTCTTTAAACCTATAATGACTTGATCTATTAAGGTATCTCTTTCCTTGCTCTCCTCTACTCTTCCCTCTACTTGATCTTTCTGATTCCTCATATTCTCCTCCTCTCTCTACTCCCCTCCTCTATTTCCTATTCCACACCCCTCCCCAGGCTCCTAATTTGCTTGGGAGATCTTGTCCCTTTCCCCTTCTCCAGGGAACCATGTATGTCTCTCTTAGGGTTTTCCTTGTTTCCCAGCTTCTCGGGGGTTGTGGATTGTAGGCTGGTAATCCTTTGCTCTATGTCTAATATCCATATATAAGTGAGTACATACCATGTTTGTCTTTTTATGTCTGGGTTACCTCACTCAGGATAGTTCTAGTTCCATTCATTTGCCTGTGTATTTCAAGATGCCATTGTTTTTCCCACTAAGTAGTACTAGTACTCCATTGTGTGAATGTACCACATTTTCTCCATCCATTCTTCAGTTGAGAGGAATTTAGGTTGCTTCCAGTTTCTGGCTATTACAAATAATGGTGCTATGAACATAGGTGAATAGATGTCTTTATTGTATGAAAATGCATCCTTTGGGCATATGCCCAAGAGTGGTATGGCTGGGTCTTGAGGTTGATCTATTTCCAATTTTCTGATTTCCAAAGTGGCCGTACAAGTTTGTACTCCCATCACCAATGGAGGAGTGTTACCCTAGATCCACATCCTCTCCATCATGAACTGTCACTTGTGTTTTTGATCTTAGCCATTCTGACAGGTGTGAAATGGAATCCTAGAGTTGTTTTCATTTTCATTTCACTAGTCGATAAGGATGTCTGAACATTGCTTTAAGTGTTTCTTGGCCATCTAAGATTCCTCTGTTGAGAGTCTCTCTTTGGATCTTTACTCCATTTTCTAATTGGATCATTTTGTTTGTTGATGCCTAGTTTCTTGAGTTCTTCATCTATTTTGGAAATTAGCCTTGTGTCAGGTGTGGAGATGGTGAAGATCTTTTCCATTCTGTAGGCTTAAGGATACAGTTTTTTCAAGCTTATTGATGTTTTCAAAGTACCAACTCTTTATTACAATGATTATTTATTTCCATTTCATTTATTTCAGCCCTGAGTTTGATTATTTCTTGCCACCTACTCATTTTGTGTATGATGTCTTTTTTTGCTAGAGCTTACAACTGTGTTGACTGTGTTGTCAAGTTATTAGTTTTACAGGCACTTAATGCTGTGAACATACCTCTTAGAACTGCCTTCACTGTGTTTTATATGTTTGGGTACATTGTATATTCATTTTCACTCAGTTCCAGAAAATCTTTAATGTCTTTGTTTCTGTCTGTCTTAACCTGTCATTCAGTAGAGAGCTGCTCAGTTCCCATGAATTTGTAGGCTTTCTGCTATTTCTATTGTTGATGTCTAGCTTTAATCCTTGATGGTCTGATAGGATGCAGGTTGTTTATTTCAGTTATCTTATAGCTGTAGACATTTACTTTGTGACAGAGTATGTGGTAAGTTTAGGAGAGAGTTCTGTGAGGTGCTTGGGTGAAATGTTCTGTCAATATGTTAGGTCTGTTCGATTTAACACATCAGTGAGGTCCAGAATTTCTCTGTTTACTTTTTGTTTGGCTGAGACTTGTCTGTTTGTGAAAGTGGGGTATTGAATTAGTGTGTAAGGGTCAATATGTGATTTAAACTATAGTAGTGTTTGTGTATAAACATGGATGCACTTGTGTTTTGATTATTATGTGCTAAGGGGACTTTGTTTTCTTGTCCAATGTATTTGGTTATATGTATTCTTCTTATGCTTTTTATAAGCATCTCCTTTATTTTAGGAAAGTTTTCTTCTATGATTTCTTTGAAAATATTTTCTGAGTCATTGAGCTGGAATTATTCCTCTGTACCTTTTACTCATTTTCTTTTTCTTTTCTTTTTTTTAAATTATTCTCTCATGTATTTTATCCTAGCCACAATTTCCCTTCCATCCTATACCTATTATTCTTAAGCTTGGTCTTTTAATCATGTATACAAGTTTTGTGTCAGGATTTTTTTTTAAAGATTTAAGATTTTCTTTACCAAGGTATCCATTTCTGATCTCTTCAGTACCTGAGAGTCTCTCTCTCATCTCTTGTATTCCATTGGTAATGTTTATCTCTGCAGTTCTTGTTCAAGTTTCTAAATTTCTCATTTCTATAATTTTTCTTATTCTATTTCCACTTCCAGGCTTTGAATTCCTTTTTTAATTTCCTTCAATTGCTTGAGTTTTTATAGATTCATTCCTCATTAAAGACCCCCTATTATATTTATAAAGGCTATTTGAAGATCTTTATCTTGTTCTTCAGTTATATTGCAATATTCAGGGCCTCCTGTGCTAGCGTTGTTGGGCAATACTGGAGACATATTGTCCTAGATGTTATTGATTTTATTTTTATGCTGACATTCATTCCTCTAGGTTTGTGAAGACTGTAATTCTGGGTGATTATATCTGGTTTTGTCTATGTTGGGTTGGTGCTTTTTTTTCCCTCAGTTTCTGGTCCATAAGAATGTGTGATAGCTGTGTGCTGCCTTGTAGGTAGTTCCCCTGGAATCCTGCTAAGTATGGCCACTGGGGGTTCCATGTAAAATGTGTCTCTGGATATTGATGGCTGTAATTTAGGAATGGGGATGGGCTGGGAAAGGGAACTAAGGGTGTTCACAGGAGGTGGGAACACAAGTGTGGAACCAGAATCTGCTTAATCCCCTGAGAATTGGGCAGACAGTAAGGAGCAGCCATAGCTCATGCTTGTCTACAGAGTTGGGGATGAGATTGGGGCATTGAATAGGGAGGGGAGGAGTGAGAGTGAGGGTCTGAAGATTATATCTACCTGATTTGCTCACCCACTTGTTTCTCTGGCAGGCTTGGCTGGTGGGTTTCAACGGAATGTGCCTGAAGTTGGCTAGAATTACAGGAGGAACAGAGAGAACATCTGCATTTAATGGAGATGGCAGTCAGAAAGGAAGGCCAGCACAGCAGGTGGTCTGCTAAAGAGCTGAAAGGAGATGGGAGGGTCGAATTTAGAGGAAGGAAAGGAGAGATGAAGATCTGCAGTTAGGCTAAATTCTGTCCCTAGCTGGAGTGGTGGCATGAAGGCTCCCAGGTACCCTTCTTTCATTTTTAACACATGCCAAACACAGACCAGTCTTTATTATTATAACTCTGTCATTTAATAGTGTTATGTAAATGAAAGCAAAAGACACACTACATTCATGATTGACTTATTTCACTATGGTTAAACGTATGGATATTTATCCGTCATTATATACATCTAGTATTCCATATGGTGTCTTTTAAAGAACATTTGGGTTGTTTCTATACTTTGTTATAAAAAGAGTTGTTACATTGATGTTTAGCTTTTTGCATGAGTATAACATCTTTCTAGGAGATAAATGCCCCCAAATACTGAACTAATTATTTGGTAGTTGCATGTTTAGTTCTGTAAGAAACTGTTTAATGGAATTGATCAGCCCATTTACACTCTTTTTCATTGTATGAGGGTCCAGGGATTTTGTTTTTTGTTTTTTCATTCTCAAAATCAACTGGAGTTATCACTACTTTTTATTCCAACTAGATGTACATCTCATAGTGTTTTTAATTTATATTTCCATTGGCTAATGCTATTTGAATTATTTTCTAGTATGTGTTTGTGATTTATCTTCTTTGACAAAATATCAGTCCATGGCTTTTGTAAATTTTAGAGTTATACATATTTACTTTACTGCTTGAAAATATTGTAGATACAAATACTTCCTTGAAATGATATGTAATTTGAAAATAGCTTCTCCTTATCTGTAGCGTGTGCTCCTTCCTTTTAAATAGTGAGGTTAAATTTTTAAAATTTTTATTTATCCCTATTTCATGAACTGGCTTTTTGGAGCCCATTCCTCATGAAGGGACACTGTCTCAGCCTAGACACACAGGGGAGGGCCTAGATTCTGCCCCAAATAATTTGACAGATTTGATGATCCCCCAGGTCTCACCCTCCTTGAACAGTGGATTGGGGTGGGATGGTGAGATGGTGAGGGGAGTGAAAGTACAGGAGAGGGAACTGGGATTGGTACATAAAATAAGATTATTTTTAATTTAAATAAAAATTTAAATTTAAGAGGTAAATTTCTTAAAATTTGGTGATGGGCAGTTTATCAGTACTTATATGTGCCATTTTGCTGTCAATTCTTAGATCAATTTGCTTAGCTCTTTTATCCTGAATATTTTTCCTGTTTTGTGATTATATCCATGATCTGTTCTCAGTTAATTTCAGGACAATGTGTGATATTTTGGTTAAGGTTAATTTTAATGCGTACAGATACCTACTGACACCAACATAACTTGCTTTAATGGTTTTCTTGCATCCATTGATTTACCTACAGGAAAAGAGATTATTTTGGTTTATACTTTTAGAAGGATATAATATATCATGTTGAGAATGACATGGAAACCAGCATGGAAGGCATACTGGTAAGAATTTCTCTGGCTGTTCACATTGTATCTATACTAAGAGAGCATGCAATGATAAATGCTTGTGTTCAGACCACTTTGTCCCTTTTACATAATTCAGAATATTAGCTCAGGGAATGATGCTACCCACAGTGGCTAGGTTTTCTGACACCATAAGGATAATAACACCCCCAAGCATGCCATGAGGGAATAGTTGTCTCGCCCAACACAGCTGGATATGTAATCTCACCATTCAATTAAAAACACTTTCTCCATTATAGTACTCATGTATGAAATGTTCAAATATATTTAAAACCTAAATTTAAACATAAATACAATCAAATTAACACTAATACATCTGTTCTTTAAAAAAAGGTAGATAAAGAGGAAAACAACCAATGTTAACGTCTAGTCTTCACATGCACACATATATAAACAGGAAAAATAAAATTAAATGGAAAAGTATTAAAGTAGAAATGAGACTATTTGGAAGAGAAAAGACGCCAAACCATGGGGGAATCGGTACTAAACAGTGTAAACCCATTGTTTTATTAAAATATGCAAACTAAAAGAAAAGTTGTTCACCTATGTGCATGTGACTAATGCTACATTCTCTATTTTGTTTTATCAGTACTGTAAAACAAGAAGATTATCAAAACAAGCCACATTTTAATCTATCATATATATACTTTGGAAAGTGAGTTTCGAAAGTAAGTTTATTTATAATAGCCTCAAATAGTTAAAAAGAAATAAAGTTAACAAAAACAGACAAGGAAAATATATACATTCTCATGAAAAAAAATCTAAGAAAAAGAGAAATAAATGAGATGAACACACTATGTTTGTAGTTTAGGAGGAAGAAGAAAAATTATTTTTCCAGCTTTATTCATAATTCCAAATTTATCTTAGAACCAGAGCCAAATGTAAGCAGACTTTTTAATATAGAAATTGACAAACTAATTCTAAAAAACTTACAGCATTTAAAGTTCAGCAATCAAAACAATACTTAAAAAGAACATCATTGAAGGAAGTACTTCAGTTGATATAAAATTAATATTAAGGTCAAGACTGTGATAGTCTGGCAAGTAATGACAGATATTTTATTTGAAATTGAAATTCAAAAATAAACATGATCTTTAGACAGTTGTTCAATTTTACATAGGTAATAAAGCAATTTTACAAGGAAAGGAAAATATTTTTGTATTGTTTTGTTTTCCTTTTCGATCTCCTTTTATAGACAGTCCTAGGATAATTGCATATCTATGAAGATAAATATGAATCTTAACCTTTTTGTGACAGTAAATATGAAAATTCCACATATGAAAATAATAATTCTCGACTTCGGAGACCTCTCGGAGCAACTCCGAACAAAGGAGACCTGACTATCCACGTGGGACCACCTGTAATTTCCACCGGCTTGGTCCCTGACCCCGCCTCCAGTCCTCTGCTGGAGTCCCAGGCCCCTCCCAGAGATCCGCCTATCTCTGCGGGTCCACTTGGAGTTCCTGCAGGCAAGATCCTTGACCCCCAAATCCGGGCCCTGCCAAAGAACGAGGTCTCAGCTGGAGAGCGCCAGTTTCCAGTGAGATCCCACTACCCTGCAAAACCTTCTCAAGTTCCAGCCCAGCCCTCGTCCTCTTCTGCCGGCTATTGGCCAGAGGTGAGTCTGGGCCCAATCGGGGCTGCCTGTCCCCTTCAACCTCTTTACCCCCTCCCCCGCCTGAACTCCCTGGATTGGCCCCTGATCCTGCTGCTCCTGTCTCCGGTCCCCTTTGAGAGCACCCTTGGAGCTCTGATACACCCCCACCCATCCCAACCTCCAGCCTACCCCCCCACCCGGGGCCCTACCCCACCCTACGGTCCTGCCGCTCTGGTTGAGCACTGGGACAGAGGGTGGAGCCAACAGTCCACCCTACTCCGGAGACCTCTCGGAGCAATTCCGAACAAAGGAGACCTGACTATCCACGTGGGACCACCTGTAATTTCCACCGGCTTGGTCCCTGACCCCGCCTCCAGTCCTCTGCTGGAGTCCCAGGCCCCTCCCAGAGATCCGCCTATCTCTGCGGGTCCACTTGGAGTTCCTGCAGGCAAGATCCTTGACCCCCAAATCCGGGCCCTGCCAAAGAACGAGGTCTCAGCTGGAGAGCGCCAGTTTCCAGTGAGATCCCACTACCCTGCAAAACCTTCTCAAGTTCCAGTCCAGCCCTCGTCCTCTTCTCCCGGCTATTGGCCAGAGAGAAGCCTCCTAGAGAGCTTGGACCACACAGAGATACAGACATTGAATCTTTGATCCACATAAGCCCATCTGGGAAGGACCATAGAGAGAGGGAAGAGACACCACCAACACCTACAGGAAGAAACTATGGGAAGAAGGCAATACAAGAGAACACCTAACAACAGAAAGACAAACATGACACCACCAGAATCTAGGGAATCTACACCAACTAGAATGGAACACAACAACAAAGCAGAGGAAGCAGAAGGGTATGACTTAAAAATCACCATCATAAAAATGATAGAGGCCCTCAAAGAAGATATGAGAAAATCCCTTAAAGAAATAGAGGAAAAAACAAACAAAAAAGTGGAAGAAATGAACAAATTCCTTAAGGAAAGTACAGAAAGCCAAGAAAAAACAATTAACCAGGTGAAGGAAACGGTTCAAGATTTGAAAACCGAAATTGAGAAAATAAAGGCAACACAAATGGAAGGAAAGCTGGAAATTGAAAAGCTGGGCAAAAAATCGGAAACCACGGACACAAGCATAACCAATAGAATTCAAGAGATGGAAGAGAGAATCTCAGGCGCAGAAGATAAACTAGAAGAAATAGATTCATCGACCAAAGAAAACCATAAATCCAACAAATCCTTAACACACAATATCCAGGAAATGTGGGACACCATGAAAAGGCCAAACCTAAGAATAATAGGCATAGAGGAAGGTGAGGAGGCCCAGCTCAAAGGTGCTGAAAACATATTCAACAAAATCATCGAGGAAAACTTTCCAAATCTGAAGAAGGACATGCCCATGAAAGTACAAGAAGCATACCGAACCCCAAATAGGCTGGACCAAAGAAAAAAGACCCCTCGACATATAATAATCAAAACACCTAGCATACAGAATAAAGAAAAAATATTAAGAGCAGCGAAGGAAAAAGGACAGGTAACATATAAAGGCAGACCTATCAAAATTACACCTGACTTCTCCATGGAAACCCTCAAGGCCAGAAGGTCCTGGATAGATGTTCTAAAAGTATTAAGAGAACACGGATGCCAGCCTAGGCTACTATATCCAGCAAAACTCTCAGTCAATATAGATGGAGAGAACAAGATATTCAATGACAAAACCAGATTTTCCCAATATGTATCTACAAATCCAGCCCTACAGAAAGTATTGGAAGGAAAATTCCAACCCAAGGAAGGTAACTACGCCCACAAAAATGTAGGCAACAGATAATCCAACTACACCAGAAACCTAGGGTGAAGCAGAACAAATATATTCACAATACCACTGCCAACAACAAACCTAAATCAAACAACCATCAACAATCAATGGTCCTTACTCACCCTCAACATTAATGGTCTTAACTCACCTATAAAAAGACACAGATTAACAGAATGGATACGAAGACAGAATCCATCCTTCTGCTGCATACAAGAAACACATCTTAGCTCCAAAGATAGACATTACCTCAGGGTAAAGGGTTGGGAAAAGATTTTCCAATCAAATGGAAATAAGAAGCAAGCAGGCGTAGCTATCCTAATATCTAACAAGCTAGACTTCAAACCAAAACTAGTCAAAAGAGATGAAGATGGTCATTTCATATTCATCTCAGGAGAAATCCATCAACACAAAGTCTCAATTCTGAACATCTATGCCCCTAATACAAAGCCACCCACATTCGTAAAAGAAACACTACTAAAACTCAAAGCTCATATAAAACCTCACACACTTATAGTGGGAGACTTCAATACACCACTCTCAACACTAGACAGGACCACAAATCAGAAACTCAACAAAGAAACAAAAGAATTAACAGAAGTTATGTCTCAACTGGGGCTAACAGACATCTATAGAACATTCCATCCAAAGACAAAAGAATATACCTTCTTCTCTGCTCCACATGGAACCTTCTCTAAAATCGACCACATACTAGGAGACATAACAAACCTCAACAGATACAAGAGAATAGAAATAGTCCCCTGTATCTTATCGGACCACCATGCTTTAAAATTGGAATTCAACAACAATACAAATAGCAGAAAACCTGCAAACTCATGGAAACTGAACAATGTGCAATTGCACCACTCCTGGGTCAAAGAAGAAATAAAGAAAGAAATTAAAGACTTTCTAATATTCAACGAGAATGAGGATACAACATACCCGAACTTATGGGACACCTTGAAAGCAGTGCTACGAGGGAAGTTCATTGCACTAAGTGCCCATATGAAGAAAACAGAGGATAGTCACATAAATGAATTAACAGCGCAACTGAAAACCTTAGAACAGAGAGAAGCGAATTCACCCCGCAGGAGCAGACGCCAGGAAATAATCAACTTGAGGGCTGAAATCAACAAAATAGAAACCAGGGAAAACAATACAAAAAATCAATGCAACAAAGAGTTGGTTTTTTGAGAAAATCAACAAGATTGATAAACCTTTATCCAAATTAACGAAAAAGCAGAGACAGAACATGCAAATTAACAAAATCAGAAATGAAATGGGGAACATAACAACAGACACAGAGGAAATCCAGACAATTTTCAGGTCATACTTCGAAAATCTGTATTCCACAAAAATTGAAAATTCAAAGGAAATGGACAAGTTTCTGGATAACTATCACTTACCAAAATTAAATCAAGAACAGACAAACAACTTAAATAGACCTATAACCCGAAATGAAATAGAAGCAGTCATCGAAAGCCTTCCAACGAAAAAAAAGTCCAGGGCCAGATGGATTCAGTGCAGAATTCTACCAGACATTCAAGGAAGAACTAATACCACTACTCCTCAAACTGTTCCACAAGATAGAAACAGAAGGTTTATTGCCAATCTCTTTTTATGAGGCCACAATAACTTTGGTACCCAAACCTCACAAAGACACAACTAAGAAAGAAAACTACAGACCAATATCCCTGATGAACATCGATGCAAAAATACTCAATAAAATAATGGCAAACCGAATTCAAAAATACATCAGAGAAATCATCCACCATGATCAAGTAGGCTTCATACCTGGATTGCAGGGATGGTTTAACATACGAAAATCTATCAACGTGATCCACCATATAAACAAACTGAAAAAGAAAAACCATATGATTATCTCCCTAGATGCAGAAAAAGCCTTCGATAAAATTCAACACCCTTTCATGATAAAGGTATTAGAGAGGTCAGGGATAACAGGAACATACCTAAACATAATAAGAGCAATATACAGCAAACCAACTGCCAACATCAAACTGAATGGAGAGAAACTTAAGCCAATTCCTCTAAAATCAGGAACAAGACAAGGCTGTCCTCTCTCTCCATATCTCTTCAATATCGTACTAGAAGTTCTAGCTAATGCTATAAGACAACAAAAGGAGATCAAGGGCATCCAAATTGGAAAGGAAGAAGTCAAACTGTCTCTATTTGCAGATGATATGATAGTTTACATAAGCGACCCAATAAACTCTACCAGGGAACTCCTACAGCTGATAAACACCTTCAGCAAACTAGCAGGATACAAGATAAACTCAAAAAAATCAGTAGCCCTATTTTTTTCAGACGACAAAGAGGCAGAGAAAGAAATCAGAGAAACATCACCCTTTACAATAGCCACAAGCAACATAAAGTATCTTGGTGTAACGCTTACCAAACAAGTAAAAGATCTATATAATAAGAACTTTGTGACTCTAAAGAAAGAAATTAAAGAAGATACCAGAAAATGGAAAGACCTCCCATGCTCTTGGATAGGTAGGATAAACATAGTAAAAATGGCAATCTTACCAAAAGCAATCTACAGATTCAATGCAATCCCCATTAAAATCCCACCACAATTCTTCACCGACCTTGAAAGGATAATAATTAACTTTATATGGAAAAACAAAAGACCCAGGATAGCCAAAACAACCCTATACAATAAAAGAACATCAGGAGGCATCACCATTCCTGACTTTAAGCTCTACTACAGAGCTATAGTTCTGAAAACAGCCTGGTATTGGCATAAAAATAGACAGGTAGACCAATGGAATCGAATTGAAAATCCTGATATTAATCCATGCACCTATGAACACCTGATTTTCGACAAAACAGCTAAAATGATACAATGGGGCAAAGACAGCATCTTCAACAAATGGTGCTGGCACAATTGGATGAGGGTGTGTAGAAGACTGCAGATAGACCCATGTCTGTCGCCATGCACAAAACTCAAGTCCAAATGGATCAAAGACCTCAACATCAATCCAGCCACATTGAACCTCTTAGAAGAGAAAGTAGGAGGTACCCTTGAACAAATTGGTATAGGAGACCGCTTCTTGAACATAACTCCAGGGGCACAGACACTGAAAGAAACAATTAATAAATGGGACCTCTTCAAACTTAGAAGCTTCTGTAAGGCAAAGGACACAGTTGACAAGACCAAACGGCAGCCCACTGACTGGGAAAAGATTTTCACTAATCCTATATCCGACAAAGGGCTGATCTCCAAAATATACAAAGAACTCAAGAAACTAGTCAACAAAACACCAAATAACCCTATTAAAAAATGGGGTACAGAACTGAAGAAAGAATTCTCAATGGAGGAAATCAAAAAGGCTGAAAGACACTTAAGAAAATGCTCCACATCCTTAGCTATCAGGGAAATGCAAATCAAAACAACTTTGAGATACCATCTTACCCCTGCCAGAATGGCTAAAATTAGAAACACCAGTGATGACTTATGTTGGAGAGGATGTGGAGAAAGTGGAACACTCCTCCACTGCTGGTGGGAGTGCAAACTCATACAGCCACTTTGGAGATCAGTATGGCGGTTCCTCAGGAAAATGGGAATTAGTTTACCACAGGACCCGGCAATCCCCCTCTTAGGCATATACCCAAAGGATTCACATCAATGCAACAAAGACATCTGTTCAACTATGTTCATAGCAGCACTATTTGTAATAGCAAGAACCTGGAAGCAACCTAGATGCCCTTCAATTGAAGAATGGTTAATGAAGATGTGGCACATCTACACAATGGAATACTACTCTGCAGAAAAAAATAATGGTATCTTGAAATTCGCAGGCAAGTGGATGGCACTTGAAGAAACCATCCTGAATGAGGTAACCCAGTCACAAAAAGAGGAACACAGTATGTACTCACTCATATATGGATTTTAGACCTAGATCAAATGATCACCAGCCTATAATTCACATCACCAGAGGAACTAGGATACAAGTTGTATTCTAAGAGATTCATATAAAGTCCCTCACAGAACTGGGAAGGGACAAGTCCCCCAGACCTCAGGTATAGTGGGGGAGGACAGCTAATGGAGAGAGAAGTAGGAGAAAATGAGAGGGAGGAGAGGAAGGCATGTGTGACTAGGAGGATTGAGCCTGGTTAGGAATGGAAAATAGGAAAGAGAGAGAGAGACAGAGACAGAGAGAGAGAACATAAAAGAGGGAGCCAATATTGGTTTGAAGATAAAGTTGAACACAAAGAAAGGTCGAGGGAACTACAAGACTGCTCCCAACTAACAATCTCAGCTTCCGTGGAAAGGCTATCATAAATGCCCTTCCCGGAGAGTGAGATCAACAACTAACTTCTACATGGAGTCCTCAACTAATGCCTGTTGAAAACAGGAGCAAACACCCATACATAAACACTGAGTCAAACTAGAACCCAGAAGCAGATGGAGAGGACAAGACCATGCGGTAGAAGTACATAGAGACAGCTTACCTGAACAAGGAGGAGCTAAGGGCCACTAGACTGATAGCTGGGAAGCCAACAGAGGTCTGACTCGGACTCCCCTGAATATGGGTCTCAGCCAGAAGGTCTGAGCAGTCTAAGAGACCTCAGACAGTGGAGCCAGGATGTATCCCTGGTGCACAAAAGGACTTTGCAAACATATCCCCCATGGAGGGATAACTGCCTTATTCTAGAGATAGGAGAGAAGCCCTAGTCCCTACTTCACAGGACCTGTCAGATCTACATGACCCCAACTGGATGGCATTCCCCTACATATTGTATTGTGGTGGGGGGTTGGGAGGGGAGGGTGTTTAGAGTGCATGGGAGAGGGTAGAGAGGGCAAAAGGGAGGGAAGGAGGGAGGGAGGGCTTGGGGGGAGGGAGGGAGGGAGGGAGAGGGAACTGGGATCGACATAATAATAATAATAATAAAAAAAAAAAAAAAAAAAAAAAAACGCTTTGACTCCAAAATTTAAGTTGAAGAACAAGTTACTGGGGAAAAGTATTTCTATTTTTGTTTCCACAGAAAATGAAAAGATGTGGATTCCTTCCAGACTAATGTGGTTTGATCACACCAGACCGCCTGAAACAGAGTACAAGCTGATCCTACATTCCAAACAGCTGGACAAAACAGCCCTACAGACTACAGCTAGGATATCTGAATCTTCTTCGAATCCCCCAAGACAGCGCCCCTTACCAGCAGGAAGTAGTTTGGAAAGAACGACGCCCAAATTCCCAAATATTGTGTATAAATGTTTGTTTTCATTTAATTGGACTTTGTTATATAAAATTAAATAAAAAATACTCTATATGCAAAAAAAAAAAAAAAAAAAAAAAAAGAAAATAATAATTCTCAAACCTTTTATCATAAAGTATATAAATTTAATTCAAGATGGGTCAAAGACACAAATAAAAAAGGTTAAACCATGCAGTTTAAAAGAAAACATTGGTGAATATCTCTTGTAAACCTATAGATGAGGGGTTTGTATACAAGGCACAGAAAACAGTGGCAATATAAAACTGATAAGATACATTCCATCAAATATTAAATCTCTTTCTCACTGGAGACATCACTCAAAACGTCTTATAGTAGGAGAAAATATTTGTAAAATTAATATCTGACAAGATTACTACTCACAATACCAAAGGAACTCATACAGCTGCAATAATAAAACTCTAAAACAATTTAAATGCATGAAGCTGCATAGCCAGCTGAGAAAGCAGCTTTCTTGCTTCCTATGAAATTGAACACAGAATTGCTGTATGACTCTGCTTCCTCACCCTTGTGTATATACCTGAATGAGTCGAAAACGTATATGCACAAAAGGTTTACATTATGTGTCTTATTAGTCTCCAAATTAGAAGCAACCTAGAGTGTCCAATAGGTAAATGATCCAGAGACTATGTGAAGTATTATTTACTAATCAAAAGGGACAGATGGTTGGTTTTGCAATAATGGATGAGTCTTAAATCCATTTTGCCTTAGTGAAAGCAGGAAAATCACAAGGAATTATATTGTGTCAATTTGTATATCAGATATTTTGGAAAAGCAAAACCAACATATATAGAAGACAGGTCTATGGTTTCCAGAAGTTTGAGGAGGGAAAGGAGATTATTACATATACATATATGGATATTTTCAGATGATAGAAATGTGTGTGGCACCATGCTATGAACAAAGAACACGTATTTGTCAAAACATATAGTACCATACATAACAAAGAGTGTCTTACTGTATAAACTTAAAAACTCTAGGATGCCTCAGAATTTGTGATGGAATAAAGAATATGGAAACATATCTGACTTTTGTAGATATGATATAGCTTTATTTCATGAAGTGTAAAGAGAAGCAGATGGCTTGATAATTGTGGTTATTTGGTGTGACCTAAGAAAAACAGAACTTCACATAGGCCCTATATTACAGATAACTCTCTTTCTTACAAGGGTACCCAGTTTAGCAATTCAGATACTTAGTTACATATTTGCTGGAGTTGAAAAATAGGAATGGATTAAAAGTAGTAAGAGCAAGCTTTCTCTACCAGAGAAATAATTAACAAGTAAGACAAGGAGAATGTATTAGTTTTCCATTGCTGCTATAATAAATTACAATAAACTAAGTGCGTTAAAAATAACACAAATTTATTTTCATATAGCTCTGTAGATAAAATTTCCATATAAACTTAAGGGGCAAAAATGACTATGTCAGCATTGTTGCTTCCTTCCTGACTGTTAGAGAAGATACCATGCCTACTTTTCTTCCTTATTTCTAGAAGCCACTTGTGTTCCAGGAAAGCCAGTGATGTTTTTATCTTCTATGTCTACCTTCTACTCTCTTTGTGTACACTAGATCATTATGAGCATTGTGAAGCAATGAGCCCACTTAGATAACCAAGAATAACATCTGTGCCTTAAAATCATTGGACTAAAAACTTAATTCTCTTTTCAATGAAGTGGGACATCATTGCCTTCTGGGACCAGGATATGAGTAGCTTTTGGAGACTATTTTTCTAAGTACTACAGGAATACAATAGACCATTTCCTCTGCATTTTCATTAGAGGTATCAATGTACATCCATTCTAATACATATGCAGATCGATTCAACATTAAATATGCCTTTTTATACATTACTTTCCTGGCTTTACCCACCAAGAAGGTCTAGAAGCATTAACACCTTGTCAACAACAAGCACACCCAGGCTGACTCCTTGGTTTCTGTCTGAGTTACTGTTGTATTGTTGTCAAGAGATACTGTGGCCAGGGCAACTTATACGAAAAAGTATTTAATTGGGTGCTTGCTTACAGCTCAAGAAGGTGAGTCCATGATTGTCATGGTGAATAGTATAACAGCAGGCAGGAAGAGTTGATGCTGGAGAAGTAGTTGAGAGCTACATCTTGATCTTCAGAGAGAGACTGGGGCTGTCATGGGCTCTTGAAACTTCAAAACTCACCTGCAGTGACAAACCCACAAGACTGTGCCTTCTAATCCTTTTCAAGCAGTTCTACTAAATGGAGACCAGGCATTGAATCATACCAGCCTTTGGAGAACAATCTCCTTCAAACAACCCCAGTTGCTAAATATCATTTTTCATTAAAAACAGTTATGAGCCCTTAAACAATGGATGCTTCTAAGAAAGAATCAGGGACTGTGGTAGTTTGAATGTAATTGGCCCCCATAATCTCACAGGGAATGGCACTATTTGGAGATGTGGCTTTGTTGGAGTGGGTATGGTGCTGTTGAAGGAAGTGTGTCACTGTGGGGGTGGGTTATGAGGCTCCCTATGCTTAGGATAACACCCAGTGTGCCAGCTGACTTCCTGTTACCTGCAAGATGTAGGATTCTAAGCTCCAGAACCACATCAGCCACCATGCTGCCATGCTCCCCATCCTGATGATAAGGACTGAACTTCTGAAACTGTAAGCCTGCCACTCTATTAAAAGTTTTAATAGTTAAGAGTTGTTATGGTCACAGTGTCTCTTCATAGCAATAGAAACCCTAAGACAGAAGTGATGAACAGTAATATTGAAGTGTAAACCTTTCATCCCCAACTTGCCTTTTGATCCTGGTGTTTCATCAAAACAATAGAGATCCTAACTAAGATAGGGACAATACAATGTAATGTTACATTGACAAAAACTGTTTTTTAAAAGCAACCACAAATAAGAGGGCCATGTAAAAATGATATAAGGCCCAATCTGTGAGAGTCCATAAAGGCAGGACAATGTAGAACACCTAAATAAATAATTTTGGTTGTGTTCCATTAGCAAAAAATACTAACAACTACACAAATGTAGACAATTTAATAAATAAATGGAGAGTGGTGAATAAGTCTTTTTCTTAGAATAATTCCAATTAATAAAAGTAGAAAAGTGAGATTAAAGTAAATCAGTAAGGCAGTATTCTTTATATAGGCAAGATCCACTGGTCAATGCTGAAATCAGCAGATAAAACTTTAATGAAAATGAGATATTTCTATCTATTTCAAATATTAATTATTTTGTGATTGTTTTATGATATGTTTACATTTTTGTTACTCCTCCATATGCTACATGGGATTTAGTTCTCTTTCTTTTGAATGTGAGATGGCCTTAATAGAAAGAGCATACAGTCTAATCAAGTGAGTATTGTGTAAGTACTGACGATTTATGCTACTAGGGAAGACTAATTTTCTTGTGGAAAACCTAAAAGGTACCACCTTGGCCAAGTGGTTAAGGTTAACATCATCACTGATAGACCAGATGTTAAGTGCTCCTGCTGTGATATGCTGAATAGGCACTTTGCGCCATTCTCCTTCTTAACACATGGGCCCCAGTTTGATTCTGACAAAAAATTAGGTAAAGCCAAATTGATAAATAGCCTACAATACCCCACTTTAAGAACATCAGCATGGCGAATCAAAAGTAAAGACTAAAAACTATCACAGATTGAATGATGTTAAGGTGAACTGACAAGGAAATATAATGTAGCCTCCTAAATTTGATATTGGTACAGAAAATTGTTAAGCTTATGATGGAGTTCTACCAGTTAAAGTTAGCAGCAATATTCCAATATGCTAACTTTTAATAAATGCATGTATCATAGTTGCACAATGTTCTAACATTATTAGCAACATACATATATATATATATTTAAATAGTAACATTGTAATATTTATACAACAATTTCTTAAGCATAAAATTATTTCAAAATATTTAAAAGGGCAAAAGTCTTTGACAGACAGTGCGAAGGTAAATATAGGAAAGGCTAGCATGCATGAAAAAAAACCTCAACATCATTAGGCATCATAGAAAAGCAAATTAAAACTACAAGGCGATATCAACAGACACCCACCTAGACAGCGAAAATGAAGAAAATTGTCAACATTAAATGTGGGCAAGGAAATGGAGCAATCAGAATTTTCCTACAATTGGGTGGTAGTGTAAAATGGTACTATGACTTTGGAAAACATCCCAGCAGTTTCTTTTAGATAGATAGAGCAATTAAACTCCTACATATTTAGTAAAAATAAATTATAAAGCGTATGTCCACATAAAATCTGGTCACAAATATTCATTGAAGTTTAAATCACAACAGGAAAAATTGGAAGCATTCTAGGTTTTTATCAATATAACAGAAATTTTGTACAGCCATAAAACTGAATATCACAACAATTAGCAATCATCTACTTTGGAATATGAAACAGCATGTATGAAAGTAAAAGCATTATTTTGGGTGAAAGAATTTCATATAAAGTGCTTACTAATATCCAGAAACACATGTGTATATACTAGTATATACATACATATAAATTTGTGGGAAAGCATAGAAAAAAGATATGGCAAGGATTGACTGGGTTGGTAAATGGCAGAATTCTGGGTTACTAGTAATTTTCTATATTCTGAAATGTTTAATATATATGTGTGAATTTGTCAAAATTTAATGAATATGGACTTAAGGCTTTTTCCTTTAGTTTCATGCAATTTTTTCATCAGAAGAAAATCTGTTACCAATTATTCAACTCTAATTACTGATAGGGAGGCAGAGGGGTTGGGGAGCCAAGAGTGCAGGGTGCTGATGTGGATGAGTGACCAAATGAGTAGGAGTACAGAGAAGCAGTATGGAAGCCTATTGTCTCATAACTCAAAAATAGAACTACAAAAGAGGCATCAAAGAGAGTTACCCTGTATGATTGGATGACAGGAAGATTGAGCGTGGTTAGGAAAAGAAGACAGGAGAGACAGAGAGAGAGAGAGACAGAGAGAGAGAACATAAAAGAGGGAGCCAATATTGATTTGAAGATAAAATTGAACACAAAGAAAGGTCTAGAGAACTACAAGACTGCTGCCAACTAACAATTTGAGCTTCCGTGGAAAGGCTACCATAAATGCCCTTCCCGGAGAGTGAGATCAACAACTAACTGATCCATTCCAACATGCCTGTTGGAATCAGGATCAAACACCCATACATAAACACTGAGTCAAACTAGAACCCAGATGCAGATGGAGAGGACAAGACCATGTGGCAGAAACACATACAGACAGCTTACCTTTACAAGGAGGAGCTAACAGGCCACCAGACTGATAGCTGGGAAGCCAGCATGGGACTGACTCAGGCACTGGTCCTAGAAGCAGTTCTGAGTCACAATCAACATGATTGCCAGACCCAGGTCTAAAATACTATCACAGGAATTGGTCATGAAGTCTCCCCAAAGGCCTCCAAAATAGCCTCCAAAATCCTCTTAGTTGTTCACCAGATTTTGAGAATAAGCTCATAGTTGAAAACACACCATTCACCTAGGTTTTCATGTTTAGATAAAGCTGGCTAGAACTGTCTGGAAAACTTCTTCCTTCCTGGCTAGCATTCAAAGCACCAGAGAGTGCTAAGGGAGAAAAGCTATCACTTGTTTTACCAAGTTGTGAACACTAGGAATTACATCTGCTAGGGAAAGTATGACCACCTCTGTAGTAGTGGAGAGTAGGGAGTCAACTCTTTCCTGACTAGATTTGAGGCCTACATTATGGGGTAGGAAAAGGTAGGGGGAAACCCATGCCTGGAACTGTAAGCCAAGCTAACAGCCCATGTCTGGAAAGGAAGTAGACCCAGGTGGGGAATTTATTACTGATGTTTACCCAAACTTACACAGCATCAAACTACTCTGAAAATATTTATGGTTATTTCCATAGATAAAAGCTTCTTCTTATGGTGAATGTAGAGTCTCATGGCTGCCAAAGATGCTGGGAATAAATGACATGTTTGCACTCAGTCATAAGCAAGACACACTACTACCTCTAAGGCTCAGGAAACACTGTTGAAGAGGGGGCAGACAGTATAGGGAGAAAAGTTGCAAAATGTCATCATCTGGATCCAGTATGACCACTGCAATCAATGCCACACAACTATTGCTACCTGCACTGGGACCACAGAAAAGTTGAACATGCAAGACTACTGTGGTCATGGGAATTTAGCCTTTACCACTGAGCTACATAAAACAGATAGAACCTGGGATATAGGGAATGTCTGAGTTTAGTTGTATGTCCAGTCCTGAGCCTACCTAATGGATATCTCCAGACCCTTGGTCACACAAATGGCTCTGGTTAAACTCAGTGGGTCACAATACAGAATGAATAGACATGAATTGAACATGAGAGAGAAATTTGTGGGAAGGAGGGCATGGACAGGGATGGTAGGGAAACCAGGAGCAAGAGTGGTCAATATGTGTTGTGTACATGTACGAAATTGCTTAAGAACAATTCTAATTCATTAAAAAAATCCTGAAAATTTCAGGGAAATGGATGGAACTAGAAGAAACCTTCCTGTGCGAGGTAACTCAGTTGCAGAAAGACAATCATGCTATGTACTCACTCATATATGGATAGTAGACATAGAGCAAAGGATTATCAGCCTACAATACATATCACCAGAGAAGTTAGGAAACAAGGAGAACCCTGAGAGAGACATACATGGTCTCCAGAGAAGAGGAAAGGGGCAAAACAAAAACTGCTGAATAAATTGGGAGCATGGGTTGGGGGGGGGAGGTAGAAGAAAGAGAAGGGAAGAAGAGGGGAGAACATGAGAGATCAGGAAGATTGAGTAGGGGGAAGAATAGAGGAAACCAAGCAAGGAGCTACCTCCTCTATTATGGGCTTAATAAGAAATGCAGCACTAGGGAAATTCCCAGGATTCTACATGGATGACCCCAACTAAGAATCTAAGCAATAGTGGAGAGGCTACCTTAAATGCCATCCTAGAGCCTTCATCCAGTAGTTGATGGAGAGGGAGGAGTGATGAGCAAAGGGGTCACGACCAGGCTGCAGAAACCCACATAAACAGCTTACCTGAGCAAGTGGAAGTCCAGGCACTCCTGTCTGACAGTTGGGGAACCAGCATAGGACCAAATCAGGCCCCTGAACGTTAGTGTCAGTTAAGAGGCCTGGGCAGTCTATGGGGCCTCTGGCCATGGAAACAGTATATTTCCCTAGTGGACTTTGGGAGCCCATTCCCCATGGAGGGTTACTGTCTCAGTCTAGATACACAGGAGATGGCCTAGGCCCTGCCACAAATGATGTGACAGAATCTGAAGACCCCCCTCCATGGAATGCCTCACCCTTACTGGGGAGTGAATGGGGGTGATATGGGGGGGTCAGTGTGGGGCATGGGAGGATGGAAGGGATTGGGAACTGGGATTGCTATGTAAAATAAGATTGTTTCTAATTTAAATACATATTTATTTGAAAAAAATTAAGAAGTCTTGAAGGATTAAGGAGTCTATGGACATTTGAAATTCACTGTAAAATATATCAACAAATATAATACATTGATGGATGACCAGAAGGATGCGTGAATTGATATATATTTGATAAGACAAACTGAAATAGTAATGATGAAATTGAGGTTTTGAAAATGCTCATGACTTCTTTAGTTTTGTTTTTATCTTTTCAGCCAAATTCTGACTATGTGTTCCATGCTTGCCTTTAACTTTCTGTGTGACCTAGGCTGGTCTTGGACTTATGGTACTCCTGTGGCAGCATCTTGTGTTCTATGATTCAGTCATCATTTGGGTTCTGTGTTGACAAGGGCTTGTTTAAAATATTTCCAGTTTTCTCATTGAGAATTATAATGATACAGCCAAAAAACTTGGAAATTACATACCCACAAAATGATTAAAATTCAATAATATCCATGAAATATCAAAGAAACAATGTTACATACAGTCATTTGTTTACACCTGTACTTCTTGGGTAGTTAAGCATCAAAATAACTTTAAACAATTTTTTTTGTTGTGAGCCTAGCTGTTAATGGCTGAGCCATCTCTCCAGCTCCAAACAAACTTGCTTAGGATACATATTTCTTAGTTGGATGGCATAGACTTACAGGTTCAGTGACTAGAAAGGAAGGAATTAGAGGGTCACAGAAACTTAAGTGATAGTCATTGACACATTATGAGACAAAATAGATAGTTGGTTATGACAGTGTCAGGATCATGTGTCATAGTCCCAAGAATACTGCCACCAGAAACAACACAAAGACAGAGAACTCCACATAATAGAGAGCCCCACATTCTAGAACATCAAACTCATGATATTGGTCAAATTAGCCTTTTTATTTCTGAACATGAATTAGAGGGCCAATCCACAAAAACATGGATATTGTCCAGTAGGAGATGTTTGAAATGTTATTGACACATTTTGGTTATCACCATGCTTGGTTGGTGCTACTGACATTCAAAGCACTGGGATCAATAACTCCTTGCCCTAAAATATACAAAACCATACTATGTAATGAATATCTGTCCTGTATAGCATGATGATTTAGAATCTTTCAGTGAGCTTTAATAATATAGATGAGAAAAACGTGTTGATAATTATTTGATTCTTGTCTTACTGTAATGGCAGCTTTTATGTTATTGGTTTTCTGTTTCCTTGACTTTTATGCTATTTTCTTATGTATAATTACTCCCAATCTTTTCATATAAATCTATTTAAGTTTCTATAAACATGTATTTCATTATGCTGTCTGTTGTGGTTGTGTCCTTGCATTTTTATATTAAAATACATATCATTTTATTGTAAATTACTTTCCTTTCATTTCTCATTCATATTTCTGTTAGGTCACTGTATTGATTTTATTTAAATTATGTATGTAGGTAGGGAATATCATCTATGAACTTCACTTGAGGATAGTGAAGGATTGGTGAGTCACAAAATATTAAGAGGCAATATTAAGTCTCATAGAAAGGGAAACTACAGATAGAGACCCAAGAGCAAAAGACACCAAAAGTAAGGCTAGAAGTCATAGAACTTTTGACTCATTATTCGTGTAATAGTTTGAACCAGTATTCTGTGTCAGTGAGCCACAGCACCTGTAAATTTCTGCCTGGGAAGAATCATTACTATTGTGTGTGTCAGACCCTTCTCTTTTGCATAAGAATTTGTCTTCATAGCAATCTTGTAAAGATAAGCTTTATCATATCTTCATTTTTTGTATGAGGTCATTGGGCCCTAGAAAGAGGAAACCAGTTGTCATAGTTCTCTTAGTCATGGCCAGACCTTGAAATGGAAGATAATTTGATTAACAGCAAAGTTCCATGCCTTTTACTGTTCTGTGCTTTTCAAGGGTCTCCAAAATAATGCTGGAGAAGAAAAGTGACAGCTTTTCTCATCCCTCTACAAGGGAATCATTATGAGAGGGTCTGTGATGGAGGGTCTTTGAGTATCTATTGAGTACCTCAGTGCAAGCCGTGAGACACTTTTTAAACTCACAGAATCCTCTTTCATTAAAGGAATTTTAAATACAATTGTATTTGAAAGACGTGTAGTAAGTACAAGGGTCACAGAGAAAGAAGAGCAAGTGGATATACTTGAAAGAACAGCAGACCTCCTCTCGCTCCCTCCCCGCTCTC
The DNA here is from genome assembly GCF_943737965.1 of Phodopus roborovskii. NCBI lineage: Eukaryota > Metazoa > Chordata > Mammalia > Rodentia > Cricetidae > Phodopus > Phodopus roborovskii. The sequence continues at coordinate 59,056 of NW_026125934.1, read as the reverse complement.
TTGTGTGTATGTGTGTGTGAGTACATGTGTGCATGAGTGTGTGTGTGTGTGTGTGTGTGTGTGTGTGTGTGTAAAATCTCATTGTGTCCTGTGTATATCAAGAAGAAATCTCAGTAAAGATTTACAGGGTGCCCACTATGTGCATGACAAAAAAATATATTAAGAAAATGAAGGCAAGTAATCAGCCTGTGGGAAGGTGGGGGACAATGAAAAGCCCCCTCCCCAGTTACAGGTCTGAGACCTTCATGAAAGGAGAACTGAGACTTGAAAGAACAGTAAAAGCCATACCGGTAAACTATTAGCCAGATGTACTGCCTAAAGCCTGGAGCGAAGTCATCCTTAACTCGCTGAACTAGCATCAAGAGAGAAGAGGTAAGTGGAGAGGCCAAGGAGACTAAAAATGGTTTGGGACATGCTGTGGGTGTGAATACATCCAAAGAATCAACAGGAAATGAATAAAAGATTGTGGAGCTGCCTGCAGGGCTCCAGTGAAGCTAAGCTGCTGGGATTTATGCATTTGTTGATTATCCACTTTGTGCACTACCCATAGTAAATATTCAACCCAAGGCAGCTGCCTCTGCCTCTGTACCTTTCCCACTCCCGGCCCCCCAGCCAATGTTCTGTCTCATTTATTCCTAAGTTGTGAGCAATCTCAGCAACAAATTATACAGACAGTGCATATACACATAGGGTTTGCTGCTTTTCTAAAAACTTACAACAAAATTAATCTGACACGTATTTAATGATATGCATAATTGTTATTGTGCTGGATGGCAATTAGGCATAAATTGTAAACAGTTCACATAAATGCTGTAATTAGAATTACTTCCAAACAGTTAAACCAAATTCTTAGTTTCTTTCCTGAGTTTGTCAGCCTTAGTGTATTCCTCATCTGCATCCACGTCAGCAGTGCACTGAACAAGCTGGCATTAATCACCGCCTTCACCCAGCACTTGTTTAGTAGAGCACAAACCCCTGGGGGTTCCTTTTGTCTAATATCTACTTCTAACTGCCACTCAAAAAGTCCCTCTTCTATAGTTCTAACACTGTCTTTTGCCAACCTTTGGGGATATTCCCATCCTTTCAGGGGGGTCAGAGTAAAGGTCCTTGATAGTGGTGGTAATAGGGGTATAAATTGACTCTGAATCTCAATATTTAGAACTCCTTGGGCAGGTGCGCCAGGAAATAAAGGGGGAAAATGACTGAATTCATTATGCACACTTCCTCCTACTATCCTTTATTCCATGAAATGACTAAGTCCCTTTCACAGATGTATCCATGGGGATGGAATACCATTGTGCTCCAGCTTCACCTTCACTCCCCCTGCCCTCTATTTGGTAAAGACAAGGATTGAAATGCTTATGAATTCCAAGCCTGGGTTGCCTTGATTTTGCCATTAAAGATAAATGGTCTAAAGAAGCCCAAAGAAACCAAGATACCTATAGGAATACCTGTCAGCAGATGAGCTATACAGTCTCATAGCTGGCCCTGTACCTCCAAATCTGCAGCCATAATCTTGGCATTTATATTCTCGGAACCTCAGTTTCCTCATCTGTAAAATGATAATAAAAAGCAGTCTCCGACTTGCAGGACCACTGGTAAGGATTTCATGGAATCATGTATATAAAATATTACCACATTGCCTGGAACAAAGCAAAATTTCTTTTACCATTAAATGCATTTCTATTATTGTGGCTATTGTTGCTTTTAGCTGTAGCCTTGGCTTCCTCATGAATGTGCCTGCTTCTCCATGTGTTTACTTCTGCAGGAAGTAGAACTGCAGGAAATGAATGTATGAAATGCTAGTGGTGAAATCTGGATGGCAAAGCCACAGATGACCTTAAATCAAACAGAACAGCACAGATGGCTCAGACCCTCATCTATATTCCATATTTGTTAGAGTAGGTCGGTGCCGACCTGGAACACACTGAAGCCTGGCATTTAGAGGAGACCAAACTCAGACCAGAATGATCTCATGAAAATGGTCATTAGAAATATCCATTTTGTCTATGGCCATGCCACCTGAATGTACCTGATAGTGTCTTATCTCAGAAGCTAAGCAGGGTCAGGCATAACTAGTACTTAGTATTTGAAATGAAGAATGTTCATTTCATCACCAAAAATATATACAATGAACTCACTGTAAGACCCTGAGGGTGCAAATAGTACAGGCAAGATATTTTAGAATGTGAAGGAGGATGAAAGTTAATATATGCACAAGGGGACCAATACAAAGTATTTTCCATATAATGGAAGCAGCTAGGATAAAAGATGCACTCCTCTCTGGTGAGAGGTTCAGGAATCTTTACTTCAGAAAAGCAAGGTTTGAATTAATTGCATGAAATAGTAAATCATATTTTTAAAAATGTGGTGACAATCAAGAATCCCTTTTTTCATTCGAGCTTAAACTTCAGACCTCACTTTGTGCCTCTGAAATATGTGGATTTCATGGCTACTCTTTAGGTAAACATTCCTTCATAAAAATCACCCCTACCAAATTAGTACATTAGAATCAACAACTGATTTATGCTCATGGATCTTGTGGATCAGAAACCAGGGCATGCCAAGATATGGTGGGGCTAGCCTTGAATCACTGCACCCAGGAAGCAGAGGCAGGAGGATCTCTGTAAGTTCGAGTACAGCCAGGGCTATTACACAGAGAAACCCTGTCTTGAAAATCCAAAAAGATAGATAGATGATAGATAGATAGACAGACATACAGAGAGACAGACAGACAGACAGACAGACATACAGATAGATAGATAGATAGATGAAAGTTGTATGACTAGGCAGGTCTCAACAATAAATGAAGAGTCATCTAGAGACGTCTGCACTCACATATTTGACTGTCCATGCTGGTATCTGTCAAGTAATGCTCTGGTCATATTCAATTAGTGAAAAGCATTCTACCCATTACATCCTACTTTCCAACAGAAAAAATATCAAAGGAGTTTTGCATGTGAGATGGACCTTATTGATCTTATATGGAAATATCCATGGAGACCATTAATTAAAAAGCATAGACATGAGATGATAAGAAAGAGTAACAGGAAAAAAGAATCCCTTCATAGCCTCTCCATGTGGCCTTCATTCTGGGGATCTTAGGGTATTAAAACTTCTTATAAGGAATTTTAGTGTTCTGAAAGAAGTTTTTTTAACCAAGAAGTCCAAATATATACCACTTTTTATGGCCAGAATGTGGAAGTCACTCCCTCTGTTGTCAAAGCTACCGCTCTACCAAGAATATCAGATGGTGCCCATGCCATGGTATATTGTTCCAAGTTGTACTCAAAATAGATTCAAAATAGAAAATGTTAATTACAATTGTCAATGCTAAGACAGTTAATGAGTATAGAAGCATGTTTTAGACTCTCCTAAGTTGCCCAACTACCAAGTCAGAACCACTGACTATTCATTTATTAAGTAGAGATTGAATATTACAAAGACATTTTTATAATACATTTTAGAACTTACTTTGGGACAAGAACAGAAGTTCCAAGAGATACACATGAAAAATATACAAATTATTTCATATTGACCAAGTTTGCTAGATGATTATTTTAATGACACTGAAATTAATCCTAAGTGGTGGGCTGTGATAGTATGTGTGGAGAAGTCAAGCTAGATGAGGTAGTCAGGAAATATCCAGTTGGTGATAGTTTAAAGAAGGAGTGGGGGGGGGGGCAGGAGGAGAAACTAATTGTATCCAGGCCTGGGTAAGAGTATTCTAAGTAGAAGGAATACCATATGCAAATATTTGAAGGCATAGAAGAATTTGTAGATTCAAGAACTAGAAATAAGGTTCCAGTGTGAACAGAGCACACATGGAGAAAAATAATGTTACAAGATAAAGTCAAACTTGTAGGTAGGGGCCAAACTATTAAGTAGGTCCCTTGCCCCTTAGCCTGTCTTCTCTAATTAAGCACTTGCTTTATTTACTTTAATACTACTTGCTGTAAGAAGGGTGATTATTTCTTTCCATGGAAGGAAACTATGAGTTAATAAAGAGAGAAGAAAACGTGGTTTCCACAGAACTAGTAAAGTAGAGCAATGTGATGTCATTTGAGCAGCAATTAGGAGCTGATGTGATGGGAAACACATTGGTTCAGAGCTTGTTGAGTTTTGCACTAGCAATGATAGTGAACTAAGACCTCAGCAAAATGGATACATCAGAAACTTGTCTCCCATTTTTCTAGCATATGCATTTAAATGACTTCACTGTAATTCAGATAATATCTTGACCCATAATACTTTAGTATATCAAGAGAAGGACCGATGACATTCACAAATGGTACTGACAGTTATGGTCTCCATTTTCCATATGAAAGATTTGCAAGCTCAGAGAGGCTAAGATACTTACTTAGTTGTAAAAAACTGGTATAATTTGTAAACCAACTTTTTAAAGCATTGTTGAATGCTATATCTAGATAGCAAGAAACAACTAGGTGCCTGAAAACGTGCTAAATGCAGTGCTTCTAAAAGTGAACAGTTATCTAAATTTTCATTGTTGTCTGGATGCCTGGCTTCATATTTCCCAAAGTGTGACCTGTGCAAATGTATTTCCCCTTGTTCAAGACATTACCTTCATATCATAATTAGATTTTTCCCAATAATTAGGGTTAAGCCCCTAAATTTACACAGAGGACCATTTTGAACTTCAGAAGAATATAGTGTGTAATATGCCTCCTTAAGTACTTTGAATAAAGTGATATGCAGAAAATGACTTGCCTTTAAAAGATCTCTTTACCTGTTCTCAATAGAGCCCCAGCTCAGGTATTAAAACAGAAGAAGAAATCCAATTAGCTGTAATTGTTGTGCTGAATGGATGTGTTGCTTTCTCCTTGGCAGATGGGAGCTACTCTGTCATGAAAATGATGGCTTTACTTTTCCACGTGGAAATGTTCGTCTCTCCTTTTGTTCACCATACTTGTCTTCCCCAAGTGTATCATACAAGAATGAAATTATCAGGAATTGATCACCTCAATAGAGAGCAGTCCTTTTCTTAGGAAGTGACAACACTTATTCTTCCTTGTCTTGGCTTAGTTGAGCAAATGTTAATTGAATGCAGGCTAAGTCTGATGTTCTGTGTATGGCTTAGCTAACTGAATGAAAAATTCAAGAGAGAAGTTCACAAAAAACAGGGGTTTTTTGCCCAGAGTTTACACTTACACTACATGTTTATAATTACATTGATATCTAACAATTTTGTCAGTTAAGCACTGTCACAGAAAAGTGACAAGGACCTTGTTCTAATAGACTCAGCAACTTGTCTTTTAAAGAAAAGTCTTCTTGTGTCCAAATAGCTTTCCATGGTAGTCTCTAAAATAGTCTTCAAAAACATATTTACCTTTAACTTACACTGACTCATTAACCAGAGATACCTTCTCAAAAGATGATTTAATTTAACCCAGAGACCACGGAAATCACCAAATCCATATGGCCTTTTTTTTGTATACCCATAATTGAATATAAATATTATCTTTTGTTTTGTTTTTCAGGGATAGAGAGATCTCTCTATGTAGTCCTGGATGTCATGGAACTCATTAATTAGACCAAGCTGATGTCGAACTCACAGAAATGCATCTGCCTTCCAAGTCCTGGAATTAAAGGTGTGCACCATAACAACCAGAATTAGTTTATCTTTTTGCATACTCTGTACCATACTCTATACATTGCATCTGATACATTGTAGGAAGCTCTCTATATAAGTGCAGAGAGCTGATTTGTTCTCCACTGTTGTTTGTTTATTTATGGACATATTATAGTCATATGTGTGCATTGCTTTACTTCTTAACAACCGTCACATTACTTTAAAGCCTTTTTTGTGTATACAACTGAAATAAATAACTGAATATAATTTTAATTCTTGAATATTTTTATCTCTTTCACTTTCATTGTTACTTTGAAGAGGAAGACTGTGATTTCAATTACATCCCATTATTTTTTTCCTTCTTCTCTCATATAAGCCATGTTCTCATAAGAAAAATAAACTAGTTTTGTCTTCCATTATTCAAGAAAATTGTCTTGGATGACTCAGGGTTTTGAGTTTGCCTCACTTAATATAAGCAGCCAGTTTGGTGCTAGGCAACTTATGGGTTCACATTCAAATTCTTGTTTCTAGACTGTCTATATGTATACTATTGACATCTCTAATTGGTTGGAGTACACAGTATGCATTGTGAGCCAGTACAATTCTCCAACATCCTTTGACCAGGTATGTATGTCATTGTAGCAATTTTCTCAGAGCTATCTTCACATCCTTGTTCCTCAGGGTGTAAATGATAGGATTGACAGCAGGAGTAAACACTGTGTAGAGAAGGGAGAGCAACTTCAATACACCTTCATATCTAGGTATTGATGGGAAGCCATAAACAATGCCCAAAGTCCCATAATAGAGACTGACCACTGTTAGGTGGGATGAACAGGTGGAGAAAGCCCTTTGCTTCCCTGTGGTAGAAGGAATCCTTAGAATGGTGCAAATGATGTGAATATAGGAAGCCAATGTCAGTAGGAAAGGAGCAAGGGCAAATACAGAGGTGCATATAAAAGAAGTCACTTCTGCTACTTGAGTATTAGTGCAGGCCAGTTTCATGATGGGCTTTAAATCACAGAAGAAATGGTTAATCTCATTGGCAGAACAGAATGTTAAGCGAAAAAGGAAAATCATGAGCAGGATAGGGGCCAGAAATCCAGCCAACCAAGAGGCCACAGCTAGCTGGAAGCAACTCCAGAAGTCCATGATACTGGAGTAATGGAGTGGGTCACAGATGGCTCTGTATCTATCATAAGACATTACAGCAAGGAAGAAGCATTCTGTCGTTGCCAGGGAAGCAAAAAAATAGAACTGACAAGCACAGGCAAGGAAGGAGATAGGTACATGGGCCGATAACAATGTCTTCAGCATTATGGGCTCAATGGTGGTGGTGTAGCCAATCTCTAGGAAGGAGAAGTGACCAAGAAAGAAATACATGGGCGTGTGAAGAGAGCAATCAGCTGATATCACAATGAGAATTACAAAGTTACCCATGAGAGTCATCACATAAATGGTCAGAAATATCCCAAAAAGAAGAAATTTAAGACTGTGGAGATCCCCAAAACCCAAAAGGACAATTTCTGAAATTTGAGTCATATTTTCTTCTTCACTGACAGTCATGATTTCATCTAAATGGATAAAAGTTTGAAAAAGAACAATCGATCAAATGCTATTTTAGGAAAAATCAAAATGCTGAGAGGTTTATCCATAACAAGTCTAATTGGCTTCTTCAGAGTTCTGAAACCTAATGTGTTTGAGCACAGTCTCCCAGGAGCCGTTAGAAAGTTAATACATGGCTTAAATTGTCCTATGGTATTTAGAATGTGACGATAACCCATAGATATGCATACTTCCAAACATTTATTTGGAAAATGGGACACGATATCCAATCCTTGGAGATCTTACGTTGTTTTTTGTTTTCTTTTATTCCTTTCTTCCTTCTTTCTTTATAACTCCTGTGGATGGTGCTCTCTTAGTCATCTATAATCCTAGTCATTTGCATGTAAAAATGAAAGGATTTTTTATATTTTCTGTTTTATAAGTTCCATATCAATTGATGTATGTGTGTTGTGTTTCACCATGACAAAGGACACCTAGTCCTTAAAATTTATTTTCATAACAAGTCATCAAAATCAATAGATGAGGAATAGTGGAGCAAGAGTTAGCTACTGACAATAGAGAAGCAGTATAGAATAATAGAAAGAGATATTCCTGGATGTATATAACAAGTCTGCCATGTTTATTACCTGTGTCTCTTGGAACAAATTACTCTTTTGACAGTTGTTTTCCAATCTACAAAGTAGTGTATTAATTTTATATATTACATTTTACATAACTATTGGTTCATTTCAGGCACTGGCTACATTCGACAAATGTCTCTACTATAAGCCAAATTTGCTCAGAACACAATACTGAAGAACTCTAGCTAATAAGCAATATTCTGGGTTTTCCTGAATTAATGTTCTGGTGACATGTAAAAAGACCTTGAAGAAAGAAATGACCAACAGAAGAATTTTGATCTATTCACTGTGATTGTAACAGACAAATACACAGAATAGGAAATACTCTATACATGTGTGTGAGAGAGAAAAATATTTTGCCTGCTGTGGTTAAGAAACAACAAAAAACTATGAGACCTAGGAAATGGGAAGAAGTTAAGATAGTAAGGCAAGCATTGGAAGTGAGGATAAAGAGAACATTCTAGACAACTCACTAGGCCTTTAGTCAGGAAAGAACTGTCTTTAGAAATATAAATTAAACTAAGGAAATGAGAGAGGAGAGAAAAGGGAGATGAGGGGCAAGCTGATGAGGAGGAGAAGGAAGACGAGAAGGAGAAAGATGAGGAGAAGAAGGAGCATGGCAGAGCATTTAGTTTTCTTACTGGCTGTCCTAGAAAGAGGATATTTAAGTGCTGTGTGACTTCATAGAAAGGAGTTAAATAGTTAAGTTTTATCTCCTGTGTAACTTCAAACACTTGATGCTATGCAACAAATAAATTAGAAAGAGAGCTTCATAGAGTAACCAAATTAAAATACTATTCAGTGGACCATGTAAGATCCAATAGAATATCTTATTGCCAAAAAGATAGAGAGCAGACAAATTCATGTGTTTGGGAGGTAGGAAAAATAAGATTTACTAACATGAAATGTGAGGAAAAGAAAGGGTGAATGATCACAAAGGACTCATGGGTTTCTGGTTTGAATAAGTGGAACCATTTACTTAGACGGTGAAGCTCGTGTGGAAGCAAAGTTCCAGGGAAACACACATTCAGTTTGTAAGTCGGAGATGTGTGTGAGAATTCTGTGTAGAGAGGAGCACATTTGTATTGAACCCAGAGGTGAGAGCTAGACTGGGATATAAACTTAGAAGTCCTCTGAATATGGATAGTATTCAAGGAATTTGGACTAAGTGAAATGACCCTAAGAAGGATTATAAAATACAGAAGGATACCTAACACTGGGCTTTGACTTTCTCTTACATTTGGGTCAAAAAGAATTGAAGGAAGATGAAAAGATTGAAAAGGAGAAGACAGAGAGGTGAGGTTGAAACCCAGGAGGAAATAGAATGAGAAGAGTCACCTCGCAGGAAAATTATTATGCTTAAAGTTATTGCAAGATTGTGAGGCTAAAATATTATAGTCTTTTAATCTGATTGCATGGATAAATGACAGTCATAGGTTACTAACTGTAGAGAGATAAGCATTAACCTACCATTTCTATGCTGGCATTAACCTACCTTTTCTACACTGGTAAGACACATTTTCTACACTGGTAAGACACATTGGAGAGGGGATGTTAATGACGCATAAACTAAGGAAGAGCTAATCTGGAATAGTGGAATTTTTCAAAAAGTGGAAGAAAATAGAATGTAGAGCCCAAGTGGACAGGTTACCTTGTGATAGAGAAAACTACAACTTTACTTTGTTGTTATTTTTAATCAAGAAAAAGATCCCCAAAACAGTTTCTATTAAATTGCTACATTTAATCTGAGGGAGAGGACTGAGTTAGCATTTGTAATTCCTATTCTTTCAGTAAAGTATGACAGGTCATTCTGTAAGGGGTGAGGAAGTGCATGTGGGAGGCTTGAGGACAAAGGAAAGCTGTAAAACAGGCAGACCTGGAAGAAAGGAAGACTATGTTATATACTAGTAAACAAATCCTGACCCTAGACAGTGTTGAGTAGAGATGTGATATTTGAGGTTATGAGTTTAAGACTGGAGAGCTGAAATAAGTCCATTTATCTATGATCCTGGATAGATGAAATTTGTCTTTGTAGAAGACTGGCTTCCTGAAATATTATCCGTGCAGACCTGAACATCACTTAAACAATTAGGTTTAGCACTTGGGCAACTTTCACAGAAACAGGTGGTAATAAGAAAAAAAATTGAAGTTGCTATTGGGATGTTTTGGGGAAGTCCAAGGGGGTGGTATAATGAAAATGCATTTTTTTACATCTATATCATTCTCAAAACATAAATGAAAACATATCACTAAAAAGATCTTTGGCAATGTCTAGCTGCTATGATAGAGGAAACAGATAGGTTAAAACAAGTTTGGAGCTCTGCCAGCTTTAAAATAATGGAAAGGAAGAAAAGCAAGAAAATCAGAGCAATTATAAAAAAATCAATTATACTTATAGATGGAAAGTCATCCCTTCCTACTATTGATTATAAAGCCATAGGATGCTTAAAGAGGAACGAACTTTTAACCCATCATTTAAACAAATTCTCCATTTTCTCACTGCCAGGGAGAGTACAGACAAGTAAAATATCCTTTGTCTCTGTTTCTCATTCTGTCCATGTCTCTCTCTCTCTGTCTCTCTTTCTTTCTGGTTTTACTGAGACAAGATTTCTTTGTGTATCCCTAGCAGTCCTGGAGCTCACTCCATATACCAAGCTGGCCTTGAACTCAAAGACTCCGAGATCTGCCTGCATCTGCCTCCCAAGTGCTGGAATTAAAGGCATGTACCACTATTGTCTGTCTAAGTGTTTCTTAAGGTCTGAGGTCTATTGAAAAACAGAGCAGAGTCTGGGACCAAGTTTTCATATCTAATTCTTGCTTCTTCCACTGTAATATACCTTATTTATTTATTTAACCATCCACCCAATCATTTATTCATTCATTTCTCTGTTTATTTTCCTCCAGTGCCCCAAGCAATCATTTTAATGTGTACTATGCAAGCATAGCCCTTGGAAAATTTTCAGACCTTTTGCTAGTTTTAATCCTTCTGAGTGTCTTATGAGGCATTTGGGAGTAAGACTTTGATTTACCTCACTGGACTTAGAGATGAGAAAATATATGATGGTTCCACCAACACCACAACAAAGTGGTATTTCAATTATAACTCTTTTCCCTGGAGATAAAAAGGTAATCTTATGTATATTGATGTAAATGTAAATTTATAAAACACTAATTATATTATGAGCCAGGAGTTTTCCTCAGGTAACTGGATAATAGGAACCATATGGGGTTGGCAACATTCTAAACTGAGCAACAAATGTAGGATATTGCCATAAATTTCCACGACAGAGATGTCACAACAACAAATAGAAAAGGCTGCTTTGAAAAAGAAAAGGTTTGGAAAGTAGAATGGCATATGATGGTTCAATGTCTGAAAACCAGGCAGGAGAGAGGCCTTCCAGGAAGAATGTGCAAAAAAAGCAGGGGGACCTAGGGGATTGAATTTGGAAAGATTTTTAGTGGAGTGTGGATTAAAGTGAATTGACAGGAGAACACTCAGATTTGGGGGGGGGCTAACCTGAAAAGGATTCTAAAAATGAGTCATGGGAGTGAGAGAAACAAAGAAACTGTCAGACTCCACGGAGGAAGTTGAGTCTTTAGTGAAGAGATATCATGACTCCTACAATGTGAGGTACAGCAAGCAGACAGCAGTGGGTGGGAACGGGAATATGAAGAAGAGTGTGCATCCTTTGGGTATATGCCTAAGAGTAGAATAACCAGACTACAATTCACAAACCCAGAGAAGCTAGGAAACAAGGAGGACCCTAAGAGAGACATATATAGACTCCCAAGAAATGAAAATGCAAGAGACAAGAGCCCCTGAGTAAATTGGGAGCATGAAGGGAAGGGGAAGGAGAAAGGGAAGGGCAGAAGGGATAGGGGAAGGAGAACATGACAGATCAGGAAGGTAGAGTTGGGGGATGAACAGAGAAGGAGAGCAAGAGAAGAGATACCTTGATAGAGGGAACTATTATGGACTTAATGAGAAACCTGGCATTAGGAAAATTCCCAGGAATCCACAAGGATGACCCCAACTAAGAATCTAAGCGGTAAGAGGAGAGGCTACCTTAAATGCCCTTCCCCAATAATGAGATTAATGTCTGCCTTGTATGATATCCTAGAGCCTTCATCCAGAAGCTGATGTAAGCAGAGATTCACAGCTAAACACTGAACCGAATTCCCAGAATCCATTTGCAGAGAGGGAGGAGCAACACAGAAAGGGGTCAAGACCAGGCTGGTGAAACCAACAGAAACAGCTGACCAGAGCAAGTGGGAGCTTTCAGACTCCGTACCAAAGCTGGGGATCCTGCATAGGACCCATCTAGGCTCCCTGAAAGTGGGTGAGAGTTGGGGGTCTTGGGCAGTCTATGGAGTCGATGAAAGTGGAACCAGTATTTATCCCTAGGCATGAAAGGGCTTTGGGAGCCCATTTTCTGGAAGGATACTCTTTTAGCCAAGATACTCGTGGGGAGGACCTAGATCCTGCCCCAAATGATGTGACAGTTTTGATAATCCTTCATGGAAGGCCTCACCCTCCCTGATGAGTGGATGGGGGTGGGATGGGGAGATGGTGGGGGGAAATGGGAGGACGGGTGGTAGAAGAAACTGGGATTGATATGTAAGATAAGATTGTTTTTAAGTTAAATTTAACAAAGAATATAAAAAAGAGTGTGTTGCCAAAGGATGGGCCAAGACAGACAGACAAAGAGTAAAAGAGAGGGGGAGAGAGAGAGAGACAGAGAGAGAGGGGGAGAGATAGAATCTAGATATAGAAAGAAGAAAAGGCAATGGGAACCTTTTCATTCTTGTTCTTTGTGAAGGAGAGTCTTAATCTAGTTTAATCTAGTTCCTTGGCAAATAATGCCACTACAGAAAGAAAGAAAGAGGAAAGACATGCAAGAGGATGTGTTTTTGAGAAAAGAGTGACTTCAAGATGTGTGGAGGGACTAGAATGATAAAAATTCGTGACTGGAGGTTCTGGATTGTGGTGAGAAAGAAGAATACTTCATAAAAGATGCAGTTAGTTGAATATGGATAGTAAGTATAAAGATAATTACCTCATACTTTTCCTTCCATTTGATTTGGAAACTTAATCCATCCTTACATATCTATGCTGAGTCCATGACAAAGATGTTCACTTTGCTTTGTTTGAACCTGTCTTCTTGCTCCGTCTATTTTTGCAGAGTCCCAAACACTTGGTGGAGGAGAATAGTAAGATGCTAAAACAGGTAGCTGATTCCCAGTAATGTTACTGTGTTGTCCGACCAGGAGCTGATCCAGCAACAGGGTGGCAGATGCATCCTACACCCTCTAAGGAGATTGCACAGAGCCTTAAGATGTGTAGCTTCCCACCATTCTTTCTGTTCCTGAACAATTATCATTTTCTCTCTGACTTCCCTGAATATCACAAGGCTTCCAAAAAAGAATAATCAAGGAGTGTGTCAAGTTAAGGTACTTTTAGTTTTCAGGTGGTTGTGACCAAAGCATTTTTGGCCCCTGCAGTGACCTCAGTTAGGTTTAGAATGAGCAAAGCACTCACCAATATATCTCCCTTTTTAACTTTCCAACAACCTTCTGCAAGCAGAGCCTGGGAGGTAGAGTTCAAATAAGAAAACCAATTATCTTTAAGTTTGGCTCCCAGGGGAGCTTTGGTTTTTAATTGAGAGATCGATGCTAGATTCTCGTGACATCCTGAACTTCCATTCAGTGACTGCCAACTAATGGTGTGAAATTGGATATTGGAGTATGTGACATGTCATACAGGTCAAATGCACAATCCATCTAGGTCAGACTCCAGAAGCTGTTGAAAGTACCAACCAATAGTTTGGGGAGGGCACAATGCTAAAAGTGCTGAAACTAATGACTGAAAACCAAGGCTCTCGACCCAGGTATCTCTGTGTCTGAACAATCTGCTGTCACGTACATTCAAACAAACACAGTTTTTCTTACTCTGAACTCTCCTGCTGACCTCACAAGGCTATTGTTTGACTCAAATGCAGTGTTGTGTCAGGAGTCCCTGTATTAGTTGGGGAGTCACTGGATTAGCTAGTAAATGCCACAATACATTCTACTGTCATATTTATAGAATAAATGAATGATCACAAAGTTGAAGACAGTTTTATCTTAAAGTTCAAGGAGGTTTTGACCCTCCCAACTGGCAGTGTAACACTAGTTTACCCCTTGTATCCTTAACTATTACTTGAAAATATCAAAATCCCTCTTCATTCAAACTTTCAGACAGCCTTAAGTGAAGTCTGCATATTAATAACATCACAAGTGCTTTATTCAGTTTTTATAATCAAATTATAAATCCTCTTACACAACCTGTCAGAGGAAGTTTTTCAAACCAGTTACCTTGTCATTAATCCATTCTTGGACAGATTGCAAGTACCTCCTGGGTTCATTTCCTTGACACTTGTTTATATGCTTTCCCTGCTTCCCAGACTATGTAGTAAAGAGTTTGGAAGTGAAGCAGTATCTTTCTGTGAATCTGTTTCCTGTTTCTTTGATGCTTTGTGTATGTGCATAGAAGTGTTTGCGTGAAAATGTGTTTGGAGGCCAGAATACACCACAAATATCATTCCCAGCGTACCCCCCAAATTTTGTTTTAGGCACTCTATCTCATAGGTCTGAAGCTCACCTATTGTAGTAGGTTGGCTAGCCAGTGAGCCCTAAGGATCAGCCAGTCTTTTTCTCTCCAGTGCTGAGATTACAAACATGCCACATGATCACTGGCTTTTTAACATTGGTTCTGAAGATTACATTCAGTTTTTCATGCTTTCTGAGTCATCTGCCTAGCCCCTATGCAACCATCCTTTAAGTATCTATTAGTACCATATAAAACCAGAGCTCTGATATTGCCTTTGTTTTCTCAGAACATAATTGCCATCACACCATGAGCAAGAACTGAAGCAATAGTATGTTACCTCCCCTGTAACTATAAATCCTCTAAATGCTGAGAGTACAAATGTGCAGGAGGAAGCCTGCTAAGCTTGCTGCATGGCCATGCAGAAAAGAAAACGTGATAATAAAATTGCAACATGATCAACACAAATGGATCCCTGTATATAATACATAGCAAAGAGAATTTGAGGATCAATTAGTGGAGAGGTCATAACTGTGAAGACATCTTGGAGGATTTCTCGTCTGTTTTGATCTTTACTTACAAAAGGTTTTCTTCTTAACATCACACATGCCATTACAAATCACTGGACTGTGGAGGATAAATAGCAGTCTGTTATGGAGAGAAGACTTTTAGTTAGGGGATTCTCTAATGACACGTGTTACCTGAGTGAATGAATGAACATGTTAAAGCCCATAGATATGCGCATAATTTGCAAAAATGTAAAATTCTAAAATATATGTTGGGAAACACACAGATGCTTTAGATACAGCTCTTGGCCTTGAAGGAAATAAACAAAAAAACCTTTCTGATCAACAGCTCAACAAAGGGACACCTTCTTCTACTGCCCAGCTTGTGGTTCCCTAAAGCTCAGCAGGAAGTTTAATTTAAGAAAACCTAGTAAGTGCCACATAATCTATAAACAAAGAATGCCAGTCTAAAAATCAAAGAAGGCAATGTTTTTAAAGCTACATTTTCTTCAAAAACTAGATTTCATGAACAATAAATTCTTTGCACACAGACCATAATTATCATAGTAAAAGCAAGCCTCCCACCGTCCCCAGCCTACTAGTCATGCCTCTAAAAGCAACTACAAGCCTAAGGTTGTTGTGGGTGTTGGAGGGAGTTTTGTGTGCTTACACTATTCTGAACACATTCTTTTTTCTCTTTATTTTTACAATAGTGATCACACAATGCACACAGATTTTATAGTACTTTTAATTTATCTTGGAGATTTTTCTGTATATGAACACATACAAAGATCTAATCTCGCTCATTTTAAAGTTTCCATAGTCTTCTTAGGGAATAGTTGAGATTTATTGCCCCCTTCCAGCAGTTTCATGTATCAAGAATAAGATATTATTAACTGAACCTATTCTACACTAAACTGAATGCTTGTGGGTTGTTTGTCATTTCCCTTATAGCTTACTTGTTAAAAGAACAAGGGATACTACTCTGGCATATACCTAAAGGATGCTTCATCATGCCACAAGTACACTTGCTCAACAATGTTCGTAGCAGTTTTATTCATAATAGCTAGAAACTGGAAACAAACTTGATGTCCTGCAACCAAAAAGGGGTAAAGAAAATGTGGTACATTTACACAGTGGAGTATTACCCAGCAGGAAAAAAACTCAAAATACAAACAAACAAAAATACAATGACATCATGAAATTTGCAGGCAAATGGATGGAACTAGAAAAAAATCATCTTGAGTACAATAACCCAGACCCACAAAGAAAAACATGGTATGTACTCACTTATAAGTGATTATTAACTGTAAAATAAAAGATAACCATGCTACAATGATGGGAGATGTCATTCTGTAAATATGTTTCTCTTATTGGTTAATGAATAAAGTCCTGTTGGCCAATAGGAAATCAAGATAGGGACTAGGAGACAAGGAGGATTAGGAGAGAGGTCGGAGGAGATTAAACATGTAGAGGCTTGAAGGAGAATATCTCTGGACCCTCACTCTGGTAAGGTAAGACCACGTGGAAATACTTGGATTGATTGAAATAGGTTATTATTTAAAACATAGCTGGCCAATAAGAAATGCTAGTAACAGGCCAACAACATTATATCTAATACAGCATCTCAGTGTGTTATTTGGGGTTGGCGTAGTGTGGGACCAGGCTGGCATGAAAACTACTCATAACACTACAATTCATAGATTCGGAGAGGCTAAGGAACAAGGAGGGCTCAAGGAGATGGTCAGATCTCCCTGGGAAGGGGAAATAGAATGGATTTTATGGGTGGCCAGGGGTGGGTGGGGATGAGAACAGGAAGGATCAGGTTGGGGAAAAAGGAACTAAAAGAGACAACTGGAAAGGAGTGCATTTCAGGGTGAAATAGAAACCCAGTGCAAGAGAAAGTCCTAGGACTCCACAAGGATGACTCCAACTAAGTATCTCCTGCAGTCATTACAAGGATAGAGACACCAACCGAGCTGCATAAATGTCGACCTACAGTCTGTTGTGCCTATGGGATATTTTGGGATAAGGTAGGCAGAGATTGTGGGAATGGCAAACCAATAACTAGTCTAGTCCCAGACTCACACCATGAGAATAGCCCATCCCTGATACTGCCAGGAACACCAGGATCCAGAGTCTGGATGGCCCAGAGACCTAGGACAGAACAAAACATGACTAACACAAAAATATCAATGTAATGATGCCAAATGATATTCTGCTATATTCATATATTGGTACCTAGCCCAGTTGTCATCAAAGAGTCTTCATGAAGCAACTGATAGAAACAGATGCAGATACCCACACCAAAGCATTAGGGAAAGCTCAGGGAATCCTGAGGAAAAGGGGGAGGCAGAATTGTAGGAGACAGAAAGGTCAACACATACACACACACTTGCCCGCACACCCGGACACACACACACACACACACACACACACACACACACACACACACAGTCCCACAGAACGAACTAGCCTGGGTTCATTGGACCTCACAGACAACCAGGTAGCCTGCATGGGACTGTGTGTACATGCATATATGTGACTATTGTGTAGCTTGGTCTTCCTGTGGGATTCCTAACAGAGGGGCTCCTTTTGACTCTTGTGCTGGCTTTTGGAACCGTATTCCTCATATTGGATTGCCTTGCCCAATACAAGGAGATATATTTAGTCTTATAGCAACTTGATATGCCATGTTTTGCTGATATATATTGCAGGTCTGCCTTTTTCTGAATAGAAATGGAAGAGAAAACTGGGAGTGGGGGGAGGTAGAGAGGAAGAGGGGGAGGTATTGAGAGAAGAAGAGGGAGGGGAAACTGTGGTCTGGATGTATAATTAATTAATTAATTAAAAATAAAAGAATGAGAATCCTGTAATATTTTTCTTCAATGGCTGTTTTGAGGTTTTGCTGCAAAGAATAACAAAAATGTCAGACATTCTTACTGAAAGAGTAAATCAATTGCAAATTTTATAGCACCAGAAAAGAATGGATATTTATGTTAATATATTTTAGCCATTATAACAGTCAAAATTAGTATCCTTGAATATGTTTCTATTATTTCTTTCAGGTACCAAGGAATTAAACTGATGATGCAGTATACACACATTTTTAGTTTTACTGAATCCTGCTAACTTCTTCAAAGTACTGTAGAACAGTTTGGTGCCCCGCATTCTTGTTGGCATATGATATTAGCAGATGTTTGTATTTGGGGCAACCTGATGAGTAATGAGTAGTATCACTACGCTAATTTAATCTGCATTGCTCTAATTAATAATGAATATAAGCATGTTTTATATATGTACCTGCCACTAATGTTATCATTTCTATGCATTAGCCATGAATATTTTGTGTATAATTAACTTAGATTATTTTAATAGATGCAATCCTTTGTACAGTCCATATGTATTACTTGTTTCAAATGTCTTTTCCATACCATTTGTCTGTTTATTTTGTTTCATTACAATATCTTACATACAGAAGGAAATAAAGATAAATGCTTTGTCCCTTGCTGTGGACAAGTGAGTCAATCCTTTAAAACTTAAGTGACTGGGGTTGTATCTTATTAAAGAAGTTAATCCTTAAATAAACAAATAAAAACCAAACCAAACAGACCTATAGATTTAAGACAGAGTAAGTTAAGAAAATAATACCTAATCCTAAGATGTGGAAAAGAAAACTATTTCAAATGTTCAGAAAAGATTAGAAATTTCCTTCACAATTTAATCAATTCAATACCATCTATATATGAATATTCTCCTTTATCTTCATCCTTGCTCTCATTTGTTATTTTTTGTCTTTATGATAATAGCAATTCTAACCGGAGTAATAGAATATTTTATTTTGTTTTTTAATGATGTTACTATATAACTAGTAATGCTGGTTGAGCATTCACATATCTTCTCTTGAGTAATAACTATTTAGATCACTTGTCCATTTTAAACATCATATTACGTAGATTCATTTCATTCTTACATTCATCCAATCAGTCAGTCAGCCCGTCATTTTTGCTGTTCAATTGAGTTCTTCATGTAGTCCTGATGTTAACCCCTTGTTGAATGTACAGTTTGTAAGAGATTTGATTGTGTAGGCTGTTTCTTCAATCTGTTTTTGATCTGTTGTTGCTGTTGTTTCTTTGCAGTGAGGCAGTCTTTCAATCTGATGTAATTATATTTGTTAATCTCTGCTGTAAGTTGCTTCAGAGTCATATGCAAAAACAAAAAAAATTTGCTCATCCAAATCTGAAATTTTCCCATTATTCTCCCTAGTAAATAGTTTATGTTAGGATTTACATATAAGTCCTTGGCTCATTCTATTTTAAATTTTAAATAAAACAGTGAGAAATAAATCTAGTTTCATTTTTCTGCATATAGAAATTCAGTTTTCCCATACTGTTTATGAAGTGAATCCTTCCCTCCACTTGTGTTCTTACTGTCTTTGTTGAAAACCAATTCACTGTGGAAGCACAGATTTTTACTACACATGCTTTGAAAATTTTTAATTAAGACTTGAAGACTTTATCAAATGTGAAAACAGTGTGTATAACTTTTACAGTGCTTTCATTTCATTTTGTTATCACAGTATTTTACCAATGTGTATTAATCATATAAAACAATGTCTTGGATTACAACATTTTACACATTTATGAAATACACCTTTATAAGATTATGCCTCTAATAGCCTCTTTTCTTTTCTTCACCCTTATGCTGGGCTCCTTTCTTCCTTACTAATAGTCCACCTTCTATTTTCATGGCATTTAAAAATTTAGATACAGTTCTTATAACATAGATTGGGCAGTTTTCTCCCCTTTTTAGGTTCACTGGGGTGTTTTATATAACATGCAGCTTGACTGTTCTTTGAGGGTGTTTTTGTTAACATCTTTTATTTTCTTTGGCAGTACTGAAGATGGAGCCTGGAGCTTGCACGTGCTAGGCAAAAGATCTACCACTGAGTTACATCTTCAGGCCTGTTCTTTTGAACTTTGATGAAATTTGTTTGCAAAACTATATAGGATCTAGTATCTGTGGTCACCCAGAGGTACTACTTGTTGAATTTTTCAGCATTTAGTAGCTTATTCTTCCTTTGAATGAAGTTTTGGTGGTTTTAATTTTCTATTACCATCTTATCTATTTTTATATTTAATTTTAATATTTTGTAACATATTTTAAAAACTTGACATGTTTTTCAGTGATATCTCAATTTTATGGTTATTATAGTTTAAGGCCTTATTCTTTTAAAATTAATCAATGTTATCACATTACAGTCATTTAAGGATTAATAATAGCCTTTGAAATATTTTTTAAACATTTTATCTTTCTTGTTTCATTAATTTCTGTTTTAATATTTAGTTCCTTTATTTTTCCGTCATATGATTTGCAACATTTTATTTTAATTTCTGTGTTAAATGCTTAGGTATTAACATTATTGCATGTGTAACAACTTTTTTGTTGTTTTGTTTTTTGGTGGGTGTCCTGGTGTGGAGGCTGTGTGTGTGTCTCTGTGTGTGTGTGTGTGTGTGTGTGTGTGTGTGTGTGTGTGTGAGAAAGAGAGAGAGAAAGAGATAGAGATAGAGAGGCAGAGACAGAGAGACAGAGAGATAGACTGACATACACACACACAGAGTAGGGGGGAGAGATTGCTCTCATATGCATGCAATCCTTACATGTAGGTCACAGAATGATTTTGAGTTTCCTGCTCTGCCAGAGTCCACATTATTCCCACTAGACAGCCTCTCAATGAATGTAGGGCTTCTTGTTTAGGCTAGACTGGCTGACCACCAAGTTCCAGGATCTTCTTGTCTTTAACTTCTATAAAGATGTGGTTACATTGGCATGCAGCCACATGCCACACCTGAATTTTATGTGGGTTCAGGGGGTTGCACTCAGGTCCTCTTGGTTTTACAGCAAGCATTGTTTCCCATCTCCCAAGTCTTGGCATTTTTATAAATGACCGCAATATGAGAATGTAGTATATGCCATTAAGTTGTAATTTCTCACTTTGGGTAAGACTTTATGAATGCCTTTCTTAATATTTTCTTTTGTTTTCATAGAAATGTTAATATAATATTGCCCATTTGAATTTGAGTTTTTTTTCATTATTGCTATATTTAAATTATGGCCTAAGTTTGTAAATGTTTCATTTGTTTGATAATTATGTACATCCCATATTTATGGGCCTCAGATCCAATGTATGTATTAACTTACTTTTAGTAAGTAGTGTATATTTTCACAGTTCTAATACCTCCATTTCTGAGATGGTGAGGTTAGCGTCTTCTAGTAATAAAGATGTGTCCACATTCTTATTTGGAAAACAACTTGTTTTATTTTTTTTAATAGAACTTCAGATTTTTGGAAAATCTAATGAGACCTTGTGAGTAAAAGAAGTGGTTGTGGAATTGGTAGGCATTATGGAGCAGGTCCTCCATTCATAAAGCTAGATAAGCTTTAGTTTCAAGGTTTGGCTGCCTTTGGACTTGAAGTGATGTCAGTAGGCCAAACTTGCATAGATGTTATCCATGCTTGCATTGGCATGGATTTTTACTTGAGAAGTAATTATCTGTTGTTATCAAACACTCCAATCAATCTATCTATCATCTGGCCAACATAAAATGTATAGTCTGTAGATGAAAACAAGGTCTTGGATTCCAGTTGCTGAGCATTAGCCACAAATTCTTTCAGTCACATGCTCAAAGCTATGATGTACAAATTATGGAAATTGGAGAATGTTCTTTCCTACATGTGGTACACATGGCAGAAGGTGATTATTT
The DNA here is from genome assembly GCF_943737965.1 of Phodopus roborovskii. NCBI lineage: Eukaryota > Metazoa > Chordata > Mammalia > Rodentia > Cricetidae > Phodopus > Phodopus roborovskii. Next base: position 37,427 of record NW_026125934.1, on the reverse strand, counting down.
AGATGATAATTAGACCTAGAAACAGATTATGACAGATAATAAGTCTTCTCAACAATTTCCTCATTTCAGCAATATCTTAATTCCAAACACAACTTACAATCAGCTCTAGACCAACCAGGAATTTACTCCTCTAGTACTTGCTGCACATTCTTTGATCTCTGGGTCCTTTCAATCCTTTCATTTATCCTACACATGTTTACCACTTCTCAATCTTTATGGACTTTCTTCAATCCATTTACATCTTTTTAGGTACCATTTCACAAGCCCAATCCATTTTCTTCTCATCTTGAACAGCAAACTCATACCTTACATTATTTGGTGGGGCAATTCAGAAAGTGATACATTGGAGTGAAAAGAACACAAGCTCTTTGAGCAAAGAAAAAAAAAAATCTGTGATTATTTACCTTTTACCAGGTGCATAGCTGTGGTTACCTTTTTAACTACTTCCTTTTATCTGTAAAATGGAAACAACTGTAAGAACTACCTCACAGATAATGTGCAAAAATTAAATGAGATGTCTGATTTAGCTGTTAACACACTAAAGACAGTCAGTGAGTCTCAATTCACTAAAAGGTTTTAATTTAGATTGTCTGCTGGATGGATCTTATGTCTTCTATAAATAGATGATGACTATAGTTTTCTATTTTTATCTCTTTTCATAACTCTGTCTGATGTAAATACAATAGGTGATAGATTCATTTGGTAGCCTAATTAGACTCGCTGCGAGACTACAAGCAGTAAACCCCCTATGGAAAAAAACAGGCCTCATGACACTGAATTTATTATAAATTTGAGAAAAAAATTTATCAGATGGGGAACTATTTTAGAAATTGAACTTTCAGGGTTTGAAGAGAATGGAACATCTTAGCCAAACTGAAAAATGTAGAATAAAAGGGTTTCCATAATTACACAATACTGAACTAAAGTCCAAGTTACACTATAGACAAACTATATACTATTATGAAAATCAGCAAGCCACCAAGTGTAATAGTCTCTGCATGTAGAAGGTGTGAATAATGCACATTGATTTGCACTGTGTAAAGAGGATTCAACACAAAATCACTTCAAACTTCTTAGGACTACCTAATAATAGTTGAAGATAGAAATCTTTCTTTTTTGTCAACTTCCCTTTGTTTCCTTTAATCTTTTTGATATAGGGATAATCTAGCCATAATAAAGGAGAGAAACTCTCATACTTTTCATGAGGCTGTTCCCTTCAGGTCTGTGTTCCTAAGATGGGTTGTGCATGAGAATGGTTTCTGTGTAGAAGAAGTTCAGTGGGTCTCTGCCTAATGAGTAGTTAGAGAATATGCAGACAGAAGTGAACACTGTGCCTCCATGGTACAGACTGACCCACAAGGTACCAAGTATTAATGCTTAATAATAACAAAGAAGTCACATGTGAAGGAACAAATGAAATCTATCGAGGACATAGACTTATTAAACTTCTCTTTGGCTTGGATAAGAAGCTGGAAAGCAGGTGAGATTATACATTGGCTGGGTTTGTGGGACAGATAACAGAAATAGCAATGGCATGAGATTAACATAGAGTCAGATGAAATATGATGGAACTGAGGCCTATTGCAGAACTGGCAGCTACTGTCTGTAAGATTGGCAATGGGAGTATGATAATATGGTATTGCAGGGGATTGAAGATGACCAAATAGTAGTAATTGGCTATAGAAACCAATAGGAAAATGCATGACAGTGAAGATTTTAAAATATAGTGAGTTCTATTGTCAATGAGAGAGCCTTGTAATTTTTTATTCTTTTAAGCAAGAATAATATCAAAATTTGTAATGACCGTATTGCTAAGAAAGACATGGAGGTACAGACTCAAGGACCAGCCACTACAAAGGAATGATGCTGACGTAGGCAAGGAGGAAGACACTAAATCTCATCTGTTCAGTTACACTGAAGCGATGAGGACCAGAATAAAGAATTTCCTAAACCTGTTCATCTTGCATGCTGGATCATTTCTGGCATTCATTAGAGACATGAGTGACAATGATATGGCACAAGGAATTCAAAGACCTTAATAAAGACCTATAAGGACTCACCTTGTGTTGCTAGCATATGAGAGGTCTTGTGTGCAAATGTCTTACAGCAAATTCTTCATCCTGTCTCACTCTTCTCTTGGCAACTTCCAGCCTATTTACTACCAACTTTTAAGTAACAAATATGGACTTTGAACTCCTGAAATTGAGGAAACTTTTAAATGTAAGAAATGTTATGTAAACCAAATGTTATGATAGGTTATAAAAGACATGTAACACAGCATATGTATACGCAGTGACTTAATAAAATTCAAATTTCTTTTCCATTTCTATACCCCTTTTTTCAATGTTAGCTATGTCTAGCTACTGTATACTCTGCACCAAACGTAAGGCCACAGAGTATATACATGGGAAAGAACCATAGTCATGTGTTGGCCCTTCCATTATAAGTGTGGTGGGGTAAGCAAAGAATGAGGCATGACTGTAAAACAGTGTAATAGGAAAGAAAGAAAGTGGACTCCAAGACTATTGTCTGTGGGCAACAATACTACTCTGACTTATTAGCCAAGTAAAACTGAGCACACTACACAACCTGTATGAGCTTTGCTTTCCTCTTTTGTAACATGAACATATTAAGGTTGTCCCACATCATCAATCTATAGGAAGACAAAATGAGATAATTCCCATAAAACATCTAGCACAGAGTCTGGTACATGGTAACTTTTAGCCACACTGAATCTGTGTGTTCAAATCATACTCAAATTTCCTTTTAGATTTTTCTGACCACATTGTAGTAAACATCCCTTCTTTATTATTCTCCAGTTACTAATTACTATATTTTGTAAGTGTTCTGTGCTTAGGCTGTATAAAGCATGAGAATAGCTTCATTTAACAACATGTCAAATAAAAGTATATATCTAAAGGAAATGAAATCAGCATGTCAAAGAGACATCTATACAATCATCTTCATTCTGATACTGCTCACAATACCTAACCAGGGAATGGGCAGAAAAACAAACATCATAGCTATATACTAGTCAGCTATGAAGAGATTGAAATCTGGTCATATGCAACAATATACATTAAATCATCATGCTGAATCAAAAAACAATCAAGTTCAGGAAGATAAATATTGCATGATCTTAAGTGTGGAAGCTTAAAAGTGTTACTCCCATGGAAGTTGAGAATAGGGAAAAGTCTGGGAAGGGGAAGGATGAATGAGCTGGTAGAAACTGATCAATGGTTCTACTGTGAGAGGTCCCTTAGACTGCCCATCCCTTCTAACTGAGACCCGTGTTCAGGGGGTCTAAGCTTCTGACAGTGGTGCACAAAAGAACTTTGGGAGCACATTCCCCATGGAGGGATACTCCCTTAGCCTAGAGGCAGGAGGGAGGGCCAAGACCCTACTCCAAATGACAGATTTTGTTGACCCCTCCTGAAAGGCATCACCCTCCCTGTGTAGTGGGGGGGATAGGGGGAATGAGATGGGAGGGTGGTCAGGGGGAATAAGAGGGATAGAGAGAGGGAGGGAAGGAGGGAGGGGAGGGAACTAGGATCAGTATGTAAGATGAGAAAAATAAATAAAAAAGAAATTGATCAATGGGTATAAACTTATACAGATCAGATAAATAGCCTTTCTTGTTTTATGGAACAGTATGCTAAATGTTGTTAACAACAGTGCACTCCATATGCTAAAACTAAGGAGTGTAGAATGTTCTTATTGTGAAGAAATGATGTTTCAGAAAGTAGACAGACAATTGTATAATATATATCTCTATCAAATTTCATGCTGTATCTTTTTATTTAGTATATATACTATATATGAACAAAAATAATTTTTATATAATATTCTTTATATTTGTGTATAACTTTAGATGGAGAAAAGTACTGACTGAGGCCTCTGAATGATCGAAAACTGCACACAAATGTTCATAGACTTAGATCTGTATCCTTGAGATCCTTCCCAATAGAGAATCCTAACCTCTAATCCTCTTTAGGATGTACACAATCCCTCTACTCCAATCACATGGGGATGTGTCACTTGCCTGATTGATAAGCACATATGATGACTTAAACAACCAGTTGCTTGAGAAATAGCTATGTTAAATTCAACACAAAGCCATGTCTACCCTGTCTCTTAATCAGTGAGTCTGCCAAAGTCTGACTCTATTTTGATATTGTATTTCTCTGTTATAAGGCAGGCTACTGAAGGACAAACTAGAGCTTTGCACAGAGGATTTATACGAAGGGATTTAGACTCAGGATATTTGAGTTCCCATCCTGATGCATATGCTCTGAGCTCTGTAGCCTATAGTAAATCCTTTTTGAGTTATAGGATCTTCATCTGTAAAATAAGAACATTTTCACTTCTAATCTCACATGCTTGCTGCAGAGATCGAGTGAAAGCCTCAAGAAAAAAATCCTCTGTAAACTGTAAGTATAGTTGGAATGGATATCCTTAGAGATCATGAACTGGGATAACCAAATCAACTTAAAATGTTTTCTATGGCAATTGGTAAATGGTTAGCTCTGGGGTCTGTGCTGACACCTTCAGCCCACCAAGCATTTCACATTGGCCTCTTCCTTCTTAGCTCTGACACAAAGCCTTGAAAAAATTTCTTACAACACTTGAGCTAAGCGGCCAGTGTCTTTTTTTCTACCTCGAGGTTGCTTCTGCCTGTTCTGGATGTTTGTTGCATTAAAGTCCCCGTGACAGCCACTGGTGAGAACAGAAAGTTCAGCGGTGTTTAGTACCAGTTGTTTAAAACTGAAATATTATCCTTAGTACAGTAACAGCTGCTGTGAACAGAGCACTTAGTTCAACACTGTCCAATTTTAATAAGCCATTTTATTTGATCTTCCAACAACTGGAAAGAGTAATTACTATTATAATTGACATTTCACAAACCAGACAACTGAGACTTGGCAAAATGCAGTTTCCCACTGAAATTCTCATAGTTGTGTCTATATCAAACACAGGTTGCTGAGCTGTGGGTGTAGCTCAGTCTAGTGGGAAAGCACTTGCCTAACATAGAGAAGTCTCTGAGTTCAATCCATAGCAGTACCTCCCAAAATATTGTTCTAATGAAAGAAAAGGAGGCACTATTTGCAGGAAGAAAGGAAACCAAAAGAGAGAAGAACCGTTGAGGACAGTACTAAAAGACTAATAGCAAAGTATGATGAGATATAGATGGACAGAAAGACATACACAGACAGATAGATGAAAATACTGATGTCACAATGTACTCTATATTTTGTATACTAAATAAAAATAACATAAAAATTAAAAGTCACAAAAACAAATTAGTTATGTGATAATGCTAGTATACTATTCACATTGCTTTTTCTAAATATGATCTCACACAATTGGGAACTGCTCAAGTTTTTATCCCGCTAGCCAAAAATCTATCCTTTCACCATGCTAATGTTAATTAAATAGTTTCTCTCAATTTTGTAAGCTTCAAAGTGTTAGGCACATTTTCCTTAGTCATACAAACATTTACTCAAATGTTCATGAAGTCCTTAGCGCATTTGAGACAGTGTTGACAGGCACTGGCACTAGGACAAAACAGTGAATAAGACTGACTTCATCCCTACTCTGATGGACTTCCTAGTTGAAAGGAAGTGATGAAGAAGTAAAACTCAGTGTTTTACATGGATAGCACCAATAGACATGCTAATGTGTAAAGTGTGGGGGGGGTGCCTCAACAAAGAGCTACAGACAACCAAGGAAAGCTGAGAGCAGGAGAAATAATCTTCCTCAGAGAAGAATATACCAACAGCTTATCTAATACCAAATGGTCAGCTCCGAAGACACAAATATACGGAAGATTATACTGTTGCAGTACTAATGTGTTTGGCAATGCTCGCAGCACACACACACACACACACACACACACACACACACACACACACACTAATGATGAAAAGGAGCCCACAAATCTAAACGAATGCAAGAAAGGATATATAGGAAGGACTGGAGAGAGGAAAGGGAAAATGGTGTGTGTAAGTACATTATAATCTTGAAAATGTAAAAGAAATACTAAAAATTAATAAATTAAGTTGAGTAAGTGTCATAAATAGCAAAGCCGTTCATTATACAAAAGTAGAAAAAGTTCGTGGTGAATATCTTAGGCTTAGAGGTCCAACCCCATGCAGTATGGCAGCAGATGTCTCTGACATTAACGCCTGCAATCTGAACAGTAAGGAGTCAGCTATACAGACATCTAGTGTGTAAACAGATGCTTGCCAATGGTCAGAAACACGAAGCAACGTGCTTGTGTCTACATAGACTACTGCCTGCAATCAGAACTGTGGCCTAAGCAGAGGATGATGGGAAAAACTGGGCATGCAGTATATTTGGTCTCTTATCTATAAGCATTCCTGTCCTTTATCAAAACCAAGTTTCTTCTTTGAAAGTCCCTAGAAATCACCAGCATCCATTAGTCATTTGCTGTCTCTACTTTTATTCAGAGTGCTCCAGGCTGTCTTTGCTGGCTTTCCAGATGTTCCCTTGGCACTCACAGAAAAGTCCATGTGTCACAACAGGAAAGCCTCTGGAACTAAGGTCCAAGTCATAATCCTTCCCTATTTCTCTCTTGGGACTTGGCCATTACTCTGTAATTGGCAGAATCATTAATATAACAAAAGCTTCTGCCTTCTTGACTGGTCTCCCGAGATGGACAGAAAAGGAAGCCCAGAGGCTGGGCAGCTATGACATCTAAGGTGGCTGTAGCAGTAAGCAGAGCCATTACCAACGGGTTATTTTTCACTGACTCATAACAAGAGAGTTTGGGGACTTGCACTTTCCACTGGAATGTTTTGGAAACAATTTGAAGAATAAAATTGACTGTGAGATATATTGTTTTATAACTTTTTATTTAAAATTTATTCTTGTTTGTTTTAGAAATCTTAGCCAAAATTAAAATATTGAGTATTTCCCCAAGTGTAGGGAATCTAGGATCATGTGCACAATGGTCAATATAGATAATAGTGAGAACACATTTCATTTTATGTTCTGTCATATAGCCTTGCTTATCCAACCACTTAGTTAGATTATAAACTATAGAACACTTTTAAACACCAAGGATTTATTTAATTAACTTTTATGGGATCAATACAGTTGCTGAATGCTGGAATCTCTGTGGTGGCAGGTTACCTTGTCCTGTGCTTTTCCATTTTTGTCAAACCAAGTTGGGTTGTGAAAGTATCAATTCCAAATGGATTGTTTTATTTGTTCATTCAATGACTATTTAATAAACACACCTCACATGTTTGTCATTGTACTCGAAACTGGGAATGTGAAATCAATGATGATATTAGAAACTCTACATATACTCAGTTCCTACTCCCTGGGGAAACATGTCTGCACTTGTATGATCATGCAATATGCACATAGTCTTTCATTTGAAATGCAAAAACAGCTTCAATCTTTCTTGATGCAGGCTCATTAACAGAATTTGAAGGAAATATCAGTTATTACGTTTCAAAGGCTAAAAACTATTGATTTTTAAAGCAAGAGACTAGTTTGAATAGACATCTCCCTTGTGGACAGATTAACTTAATTGTATTGCTTGGTTGTGTAGAATTTCACAGTCATTTTAAGTAGTGATATTATCTTTTTTTTCAAGTTAAATTGTAGTACATTAGGTGTTATTTGAGCTGGTTTATGAGCTTCAGTCGTGGCTTGATGGGCTGACTGCACAGACTGAAGAACACTGTCCCCAGATTTAATTATCTTGGGGCATCACCACTGCATAGGCTAAAATGAGTCATTTTGTTCACTGCATCTGCAGCCTTTGCTGAAATGGAGGTTATGGGATAACAACTTAAAGGCTAACTCATTAATGCTCCAGATGAATGATGTAATGTGTCAGCAGAGCAAGTCAGTGCCCAGATGTGTTCAGCTGGAGCTCTGTATCTCTTCCCCAGGTTGTGATATATTAATGGGGATGTCTTTGCCCATTGTCACTGCCTGTACACATTTGAATGATGTGGAAGTGATACTTCTGGATATCCATGTTCTATCATTTCCATAAACTCCACAGGTCTCACAGAAGCCAGCAGCAAAATTCTGAAGATGCTATAAAGTGTGTAATTTGTAAGGATTCCACCCACACACCAGTGCAGTCCCTGCTTTCCTTCATAGGTGCTTACTAGTGAGTGCAGCACCATCCTAACTCTTTAATGGTGCAAGCAAGTAAATTCGGTCTGTAAATTGTGAGGGTTGTGGATTTATGGCTATCAGAGAGTATTTCCATCTTCTCAATGTGGAAATGGGTGACCTTTACAATGATAATTTGTTTCACCATCTGTGCAGTGAATTTTCGGAAGACGTGAGGAACAGGCTCAATGACACACAAATGTGCTTCCACTTATCTTTATTGTGGTGATGGTGACTTGATCAATGAATTACTTGTACCTGGGAACAGACTGAAAAGCTGTCTTTTCACCAGTCTTCTGTTAATGAAATCAGGATATACAACTCCTTGGAGACTGACAATAGAGAAGTTTCACTGTCCTTCTTAAAATATGTGCCCTTCTTTATTATGATGTCATCCTTGTCGTTTTCTCTCCCAAATTAAATTATCTTCTATGTTTGTTCTGGATTGCAGATAGGCACTTTATAGCTCAGAGACTAAAATTTCAAGTTACATATACACAAAACATTTATTGAGACAATCTGTACAAACAACTGTGACAAGTTCAAGCACAGGATTCCCTGTTCTTTTTGGCAACTACCAATGAGTAGGCACTATATGATTTGTATTTTATAGATAAAGAAAGTTAAGTTCAGAAAGATGTTACAGTTCATACATAATCAAACATGGACTGTTTTCAAAGTATGTTTAACTATACAGCTTATACTCCTGTGCTTAAAATCTATTGATATAATTTTATAAGAAGACATATTGATAATCAGCTCAGTCCTTTTCTTTAAAACAATGATTCTGTATACAAGTGGCATATGTAAATCACTGTGAAACTTAGGGAAACCTCATGCTTAACCCCAGATTCTATGATAGGTGTTCTGTACTAATAGATATTTTAAATTTTTATTTAAAAGTTTTTGTAAGTTTCCTACATGAATACTGTATTGACACAATTCTGCTTCCTGACCTCCTCCAACTCTTCCCAAGTGTCCTGAATCATTCACAAATTCTCAAATTTATGACCTCTTCTTCTTTAATTCATATATACATATATATATATATATATATATATGTGTGTGTGTGTGTGTGTGGATATATATGTGTGTGTATATACATTTACTGTTTATAAATATGCATCATTATATATAGTCATCTTACTTTGCAACAGCAAATAAATGATCATATATTATACATAATAAATTTAAAATTTTTGTTTAAATTTCAAACAAGCTTGTTTTACATATCAATCCTAGTTACTACACCCTCCTGTCCTCCCCTGTTTCCCCCCACCAACACCCATCCCATCCTCTTTTAGCTACCCAGGGAGCAGACTTCCATAGAGAGTCTTCAAAGTCTGTCATATCATTTGGAGCAGGCCCTAGGCCCTCCCCATGTGTCTAGGTTGAGGGAGTATACTGCTATTTGGAATGGGCTCCCAAAGTCCATTCCTATAATAGGGATAAATACTAATCCATTACCTGAGGTCCCATAGACTGCCCAGACCTACTAACCAACACCCACGTTCAGGGAGTCTCAGTGCGTAGTATGCTAGTTTCCCAGCTGTGAGACTGGAGTCCATGAGCTTCCCTTTGTTCAGGAAAACAGTTTTTGTAGGTGTCTGCAGCCTCGGCTTAACCCCTTTACTCTCAGTCCTCCCTCTCTACAACTGGATTCCAGGAGGTCAACTCAGTGATTAGCTGCAGGTGTCTACTTCTGCTTCTATCAGTTACTAGATGATGGCTCCAGGATGGCATAAAAGGTAGTCATCAATCTCATTATCAGGGAAAAGCATTTAAGTAGTCTCTCCATTATTGCTTAGATTGTTAGTTGGGCTCATCCTTGTAGATCTCTGGACATTTCCGTAGTGCCAGATTTCTCTTAAAACCTATAATGGCTCCCTCTATTATGGTATCTCTTTTCTTCCTTTCCTCTATTTTTTTCCAGACTCAATCTTCCTGCTCCCTCATGCCCACCTCTCCCCTCTCCCCCCGCCATGCTCCCAATTTGCTTGGGAGATCTTGTCCCATTCCCCTTCTACAGAGAACCATGCATGTCTCTCTTAGTGTTCTACTTTTTTCAAAGCATTTTTGGCAGTGTGGATTGTAGGCTAATGATCCTTTTCTCTATGTCTAAAATCCATGTATGAGTGAGTAAAATTCATCTTCATCTTTTTGTAACTGGGTTATTGCACTCAGTATGGTTCCTTCCATTTGCCTGTGAATTTCAAGATTCCATTGTTTTTTGTTTGTTTGGTTTTTTTAGTTGAAGGATACAGTAAAGATGTATATTTTATTTACCAAGGTACTAATAAAAGTACTTAAAAAGAGAAGTAGACCCAAAAAAGGAAATAAAAGCCCATATAAAAACTCCAAGTGTTCCAAATAACCTCAGCCCTTGGCATTTATTACATGGCAGGAGTAAAGGTGTACCCTAATTCATAGCTTAGCAGTAGGTTCCCAAATAATCACTTCATCATGATCTGAGTTCAGGAGTACTGTCCTGAGACACTGCCAGTGCAGAACAGAGAACAGAAAGACACAGGCTGTCCATTGCCCTTGCTTCCCCACACTTTACATCCACAATCAGGAAAAGCTTCATTGAAGTACCCAGACTTCAAGAATCATCAAACTGCATAGTGTGGATCTGAGCCACAGTGTTGACTGCTTTTCCTTCCAGAATGAGGAAAGCAGGTCTCCTGGGGTGGCCCCTCAGGGCCCATCCAGCTCTGAGAATCCTGTTCTTGTCTTAGAGCCAGCATTGCTGCTGACCTGAGGTTCTCTATCAGAAGAGCAAAGCTCTTCAACCTACTCCAGGGTCCATTTGCAACAGGACAACTCTGATTGCAGCTGCACATGAATCCCAGGTTTGACTCTCCAGTTTGGGAGCTAGTCCTGAAGCAGGCTTCGAGAGATCAGCATCCTCATTACTTCGTTGCTACCTTCTAGGATTTGGTGGACCCTGGAGTCCCGCATATACTGATGAACAGCATAATCCTTCAGGTAGCCATAGCCCCCATGCATCTGCAAAGCCTTGTTGCGATAGTAAAGCATTCATCTGTAGCAAAGAGCTTGGCCATGGAGCACAGGGCCACTGCATCTTCCCGCTCTTCCTGCAAAGCTACCGCCACAATACGGATCATCAGCTGGGAGGCAACCAGCCTGGTGGCCATGTCTGCTAACTGGAATTGCAGGTACTGGTTTCTGGCTAGAGGTGCTCCAAACAGCTTCCGGACCTTGAGGTGCTCTTGGGTAAGGACAACTGAAGCATGAGCAGCCCCAAGAGGGCAGGATGCTAGAGAGGAGGAGTCAGGACTTCAGCTGAGCCAACATTGATCCTGCCACCGTTCAGTCCTTTCATGGTGATGACAAAGCCCTGATCCTCGATCCCAATCCCGTTGGCCACAGGGACAGCACAGTCTTCAAAGATCACTGCTCTGGTTGGCTGAGTGTGTCACCCCACCTTCTTCTCCTTCTTGCCAAAGCTAAGGCCAGGGTTTTCCTTTTCAACAACTACACAGGAGATGCCTTTGGATCCTCCAGTCCAGCACATGACCACATAGATGTCTGACTCACTACCCCCCACTGATAAAGGCCTTGGAACCATTGAGGATGTAATGATCTTCCTATTGTTTGGCTGACGTCAGAAGAGAGGCAGCATCACTCCTGCTTCCTTCTGATCCCACTCCGCCATATTGGGAGCCATTTCCCGAGCAGCAAAGTCAAAGGCCACTTTCTGAAATTCCTTCTGTTCTTCATTTAGTCCCAAGGAAGGATCGATGCATAAGGAGACACTCTGGTGGTCGGTCTGAGCCATGGACCAGAGGGTGGCACGTAGACAGTCAAGGCCCCGGGAGCCACACCACAACATCGCTACAGCTGCTCTTCGTCTCAAACCCTCTGTTTGTTTTTTGTTTTGTTTTCTGCTGAGTAGTACTCCATTGTGTAAATGTTCCACATTTTCATCATCCATTCTTCAGTTGAGGAACACTTTGGTTGCTTTCAGATTCTGGCTATTAAAAATAATGCTGCTATGAACATAGTTTAACAGATGTCATTGTATGAATGTGCATCTTTTGGGCAAATGGATAGGAGTGGAATTACTGGATCTTGAGGTAGACTCATTCTCCTGAGGAACCAACATACTGTTTTCCAAAGTGTCTGTATGAGTTTACACTCCCACCAGCAGTGGAGGAGTGATCCCCTTTCTCTACATCTTCTTCAGCATGAGTTGTCATTGGTGTTTCTAATTTTAGCCATTCTGGCAGGAGTAAGATGGTATCTCAGAGTTGCCTTGATTTGAATTTCCCTGATGGCGAAGGATGTTAAGCACTTTCTTAAGTGTCTTTCAGCCATTTTAGACTCCTCTATTGAGAATTCTCTATTTAGTTCTGTACCCCAAATTTTAATTGGATTACATGGTGTTTTGGTAACTAGCTTATTGAGTTCTTTGTATAGTTTGGAAAGCAACCCTCTAACAGTTATGGGGCTGGTGAATATCTTTTCCCATTCTATGGGCTACTGTCCTTTGCCTTACAAAAGCTTTTTAATTTCAGGACATGCATGTAAGGAGTACGGTTTTTTCGCCTGCCGCCAGTCTTGTCCCTCTGCCGCGCCAGCCCCAAATAATGCACAGAGACTCTGTATTAGATATTATACTGTTGCCAGTTACTACTTTCTTATCGGCTAGCTCTGTCTTAAGTATAACCCATTTGTGTTAATCTATGTATTTCCACGTGGTCTTCTTACCCGGAGCTGGCTGCGGCATACTTCTCTCTCCAGACTCTCCATCTTCGCTCCTCCTTACTACTTTCTCTTTCCTCCTTGTCTCCTAGTCCCACCTATCTTCCTTTCCTATTGGCCAACAGTGCTTTATTCATTAACCAGTATGAGAAACATATTTACAGAATGACATCTCCCATCATCTCCTCTTTTCTGTCTAAAATAAAAGAAGGGTTTTAAGCTTAACATAGCAAAATATATAACACAACAGTTAACAATATTTAGTCCATCCATTAACATTTAGCAAGATTTGAAGAAAATATTCTATTATCTATCTTATCTTTGTGTGTCTAAAGTCTATATGTAACTTATCTTTAATCCTAACTAAGGAAAACTAACTATATCTGTCTTCAACTCCTTCAAAGACCACAGAAGGATAGTATATAAACTCTAGAAATGACAGAGACAACTCACTGCCTGATCACCCAAAGTTCTTTTGTAATCTTTCATCTTCAGCCCATAGGCCATAGTGTGTCTGGCAGACTCTTCAGCAAAGCAGGAAACTTTAAACTGTCTTCTTTTATTGGCAGCTTGTCATTTTTCTCTGTGTCCTGAAGACTGTCTGGCAGACTCTTCCATGAAGCAGGAACTCTTTGTAATGTCCATCTCATACTGTATGAGAAACATATACAGAATGACATCTCCCATCACATGCCATTTATTAATTGTTGATCACACTGCTTATACTACTTGTGTTATGTTCAGGAGCAGTCAACATCCATTTATGCCAGTACCATTTGTTGAAGATGCTTTATTTTTCATTGTAAAATTTACCTTCTTTGTCAAAAAATCATGTGTTCATAGGTGTGTGAGTTAATATCAAGATTTCCAATTCAATTCCATTAGTCTTCCTGTTTATTATTGTGCCAATACCAAGTTGTTTTCAGGACTATAGCTCTATAATAGAAGTTGAAGTCAGGGATGCTGATGCCTCCAGAAGTTCCTTTATTGTTCAGGGTTGTTTTGGCTTCCAAAGTCTTTTGTTATCCATATAAAGTTGAGTATGTTTTTTAAAAGTTCTATGAAGAATTATGCTGGGATTTTGATGGGGATTGCATTGAAACTATAGATGGTTTTTGGCAAGGTTGTTATTTTTACTATGTTGACCCTACCTATCCAAAAGCATGAGAGATCTTTCCATTTTCTGGAATCTTACTTAATTTCTTTCTTTAAAGATGCAAAGTTCTTGCTATATAGGTCTTTCACTTGTATGGTTAGCATTACCCCAAGATATTTTATGTTGTTTGTGGTTATTGTAAAGGGTACTGTTTCTCTGATACCTTTCTCAACCCCTTTATTGTCTATATACAGTAGGGCTACTCTTTGTTTGTTTGTTTTAGTTAATCTTGTATCCTGGGACATTGCTGAAGGTTTTCATCAGCTGTAGAGTTCCCGGGGAGTGTTTTTTGGGTCACTTATGTAAACTGTCATGTCCTCTGCAAATAATGTAATTTTGATGTCTTCCTTTCCAGTTTGTACCCCCTTGATCACTTTATGTTTTCTTATTGATCTAGCTAGTATCTCAGTACAATATTGAAGAGATGTGGAGAGATTGGACAGCCTTGTGTTGTTCCTGAATTAAGAGGAATCTCATTGAGTTTTTCTCCATTTAGATTGATATTGTTTTTTTTTCTGTATATTGTTTTTATTACGTTTAGTTATGTTCCCGTTATCCCTGATGTCTCCAAGACCTTTATCATGATGGGGTGTTGGATTTTATCAAAGGCATTTTTTAGCATCTAGTGAAGTGATCATGTGGTTTTCTCTCTCAGTTTATTTACATGCTGGATTACATTGATGGATTTTCTTATGTTGAACCATCCCTGCATTCCTAGGATGAAGCCTACTTGGTCATGGTGGATGAGGTCCCTGATGTGTTCTTGGATTCGATTTGCCAGTATTATATTGAGTATTTTTACATCAATGTTTATGAGGATGATTGGTCTGTAGTTCTCTTTCTTGGTTGTGTCTTTGTGTGGCTTAGGTCCTAAAGTAATTGTAGCCTCTTTAAAAGAGTTTGGCAATGACCCTACTGCTTCTATTGTGTGAATTACTTTGAAGAGTACTGGTATTTGCTGATGTTGTATTTCTGGTAGAATTCTGCACTGAAGCTATCTGGAATTGGACTGTTTGTGTTGGAAGACTTTTGATTACTGCTTCTGTTTCATTAGGGATTATAGATCTCTTTAATTTGCTTAGCTGTTCTATATTTAACTTCAGTAAGTGATATCTCTCCAGAAAACTGTCCATTTCCATTAAATTTTTGAATATTGTGGAGTACAGATTTTCAAAGTATGACCTGAAGATTCTCTGGATTTCCTCAGTGTCTACTGGTATGTCCCCCTTTTCATTTCTGATTTTGTTAATTTGCATGTTCCCTTTCTGCTTTTTGGTTAGTTTGGATAAAGATTTATTTATTTTGTTGATTTTCTCGAAAAACCAACTCTTTGTTACATGGATTCTTTGTGTTGGTTTCCTAGTTTCTACATTATTGATTTCAGCCCTCAATTTGATTATTTACTGGCGTCTACTCCTCCTCCATGGTGAGTTTGCTTCATTTTGTTCTAGAGCTTTCAGTTTTGCTGTTAATTCTCTAATGAAGCTATCCTCGACAGGTGTTAGAAGCACATGCTTTTAATCCCAGCACTTGGTAGGCAGAGGCAGGTGGATCTCTGTGAGTTCAAGACCAGCCTGGTCTACAAGAGCTAATTCCAGGACAACCTCCAAAGCCATAGAGAAACATGTCTCAAAAAACCAAAACCAAACAAACAATAAAAAACAACAACAACAAAACTAGTTTCTGGTTTCATGTGGGCAGTGCTACGAACTTTCCTCTTAGCACTGCTTTCAAAGTGTCCCATAAGTTCGGATATGTGTGTCTTCATTCTCATTGAATTCTACGAAGCCTTTAATTTCATTCTTCATTTCTTCCTTGACCCAGGAATGGTGCAATTGAGCATTGTTCAGTTTCCATGAGTTTGTAGGTTTTCTGCAATTTGTGTTGTTGTTGAATTCCAAATTTAAAGCACAGTGGTCTGATAAAATACAGGGGGCTATTCAATTTTTTTTCTATCTGTTGAGGTTTGTTATGTCACCTAGTATGTGGTAGATCTTAGAGAAGGTTCCATGTGGAGCAGAGAAGAACATATATTCTTTTGTGTTTGGATGGAATGTTCTACAGTAGTCTGTTAAACCCAATTGGGACATAACTTCTGTTAGTTCCTTTGTTTCTTTGTTAAGTTTCTGCCTGGTAGTCCTGTGTAGTGGTGAGAGTGGAGTGTTGAAATCTCTCACTATAAGTGTGTGAGGTTTTATGCATGATTTGAGTTTTAGTTGTTTCTTTTACAAATGTGGGTGTCTTTGCATTTGGTGCATAGATGTTGAGAATTGAGACTTCATCATGATGAATTTCTCCTGTGATGATTAAAAAATGACCTTCTTCTTTGATTAACTTTAAAGTGCAAATTGTTAGATATTAGGATTGCTACATCCACTTGATTCTTGGGTCGATTTGATTAGAAAATGTTTTCCCAAATCTTAACTCTGAGGCAATGACGGTCATTGAAATTGAAATGTGTTTCTTGTATGCAGCAGAAGGATGGATTCTGTCTTTCTACCCACTCTGCAAGCCTGTGTCTTTTTATAGGCCAGTTAAGACTATTTATACTGAGGGAAATTAAGGAACATTAATTGTTAATTCTCGTTTGTTTTGGATTGGTTGGTGGTGGTATTGTGTGTAGATTTACCCTGCTTTTTATTTTGACTTTTGGTAAAGCAGGATTATCTATTGCCTATATTTTTGAGGGTACAGTTGACTTCCTTGAGTTGGAGTTTTCTTCCAGAACTTTCTGTAGGACTGGATTAGTTGATAAGTATCATTTAAATTTGGAATATCTTAGTTTCTCTGTATGTAGTGACTGAAAACTTTGCTGGGTATAGTAGTCTGGGTTGGCATCTATACTCTCTTGTTGTTTGTAGAATATCTGTCCAGAACCTTCTCTACTTCAGAATTTCCATGGAGAAGTCAGGTGTAATTCTGATAGGTATGGCTTTATATGTTACTTGGCCATTTTTCTTTCCTGCACTTAATATTTCTTCTTTATTCTGTATGTTTGGTGTTTTGATTATTATGTGGCGAGGGAACATTTTTGTCATTTACACTATTTGGTGTTCAGTAAGCTTCTTGTACTTTCATTGGCATGATTTTCTTTACATTGGGAAAGTTTTGTTCTATGATTTTATTGAATACATTTTCTGCACCTATGAGTTAGATTTCTTCACCTTGTTCTATATCTACTTTTCTTAGGTTTGACCTTTTCTCAGTGTCCTATATTTCCAGGATATTTTCTGTAAAGGATTTGTTGGACTTATGATTTTCTTTGTTTGATGAATCTATTTCTTTTAGTGTATGTTCAGAGCCTGAGATCATCTCCTCCATCTCTTGTATTCTGTTGGTTATGCTTGCATCTGTGGTTCCTGATAGTTTACCTCGCTTTTCTGTTTCCACCATTCCCTTAGACTGATTTTTTTCTTTTTTCTTTTTTCATCTCTATTTCAGCTTTCAAACCTTACACTGTTTGAATTGTTTGTTGCAGTATTTTGTTTGTCTTTTCTTCCATTTATTTAATGGATTTTCTCATTTCCTCTTTTCTGGTCTCTATCATGTTCATGAAGTTGTTTTTAGGGTTGTTCTCTTCTGCTTCATCTGTGTTGGGATGTTCAGATCTTGCTGTTATGGTGTCCCTAGACTCTGGGGGAATCATATTGATCTTTCTGTTGTAGAACTGTGTTCTTTTATGGTTGTCTATCCATCCCTTCTTCCAGTGCATACTGGTGGGGTCTCTTCCTCTCCTGGTGGGTAAAGACCAAGGTTCTCTTCTGGTGTGTGCAAGCAGGTCCAAGACACTGATGTTTCTCCTCTTCCTGTGGGTGGAGGTGGGGCTAGGGTGCTGTCAGACTGTGGATAGGCTAGTTTCCTGGGACAGGTTACCCTGTGCACAGTCCTCAGTCTTTAGGAGGCTCCCAGCAGGGCACCAGAAGGCAGAATCCTTCTGTGGGTGGAAGCGGGACAAGGTGGGCTCCCCTAAGTGTGTGCTGCCCCAGCCCTCAGGAGACTCCAAGAAGGGCCCCAGAATGCAAGCTAGACACAGGCCCAAGCTTATCTCCTGGAGTGGTTGGAGATATAACCAGGTTGCTGGCAGAATCTGGATAGGCCACTCTGTGGTGACAGGCTGCCCTCTAAGCAGACTCCAGTCCTCAGGAGGCTCAAAGCAAGGCAGCAGAATGTGTGTGTGTGTGTGTGTGTGTGTGTGTGTGTGTGTGTGTGTATTTAAGTATCATGTTCATATTATATAAAATATAAATATTAATTATTATATAATAATTGTATATAGTCACCCTATTAATCAATACATTAGTAAAATTTCTTTTTCCTCCTAACTGCAACTTATTGTCCATTAATCAATCATTCTGCTTATCTGCCCACTTTTTCGTGCCTCTGGTTACCACCATTTTATTCTTAACATCTGTGAGATTGACATTTTAAAATTCCACATATAATTGATAACACGAAGCTTTGTCAAACTCTGATTGGCCTGTTTTAATTTAAAATCATGATCTCCAATCCCATGCAACTTGTTATGAATGTGAGAATTGAGATTTTTATGGCTGAACAGTATTCAGTATTCTATTATACATGTGTACAGTTTTAAGCTGTTAATCAGCCTATGCTGACAGCTACTTAGTGACTCGCCCACCCCCATAATAAAGGGAGCCATTCTAGGTTTTAAGAGAAATCTGGAACTAGGGAAATGTCCAGAGACCTACAAGGATGACCCCAACTAACAATCTGAGCAATAAGAAAATGAACTGAGTGTAAATATTCATCACTCTATTTTTTTCCTAATTGGGGATGATGTGACTAGCCATTTCAAGCTGTTGATTTTTTTTACTTCCCTCTCATGATGGAATATACTCTTTATCTGTGAACAAGTTTTGCCTTTAGTTGTTTTATCACAGCAACAGGAAATAAAAGGCCAAACAGGATAAAATAGTAAAAGATAATACCAGGTGTGGTGATGTGTAATCACCACTTGGAAGACCAAGGAATGAGAATCACACTTTGAATGCACCTGTGGCTACATTGTGAGACACCCTCTCAAAAACAAAACATTCGCAAAATAAGTATTCAATAGCTGATGTTTATCCAGAATATATTCATAAATGAGCATTCATCATTAAAAGACTATTATAGTCTAGGTAGAAAAAATGACAAAAGACACAGCACACATTTCACTAAAGAGGTCTTAGCAAATTCATACAAGAAAGGATGTTCAGCATCAGTTAAATATTAGATGCATTTAAATAAAAACCCAAGCAAGATGACATTGCACATTTATTAGAATATCTTTAAAATAGTAAGCTACAAGTTGTATGGAGGGTGTGAATTAAATGGAATTAATATATTGCTCTGTGAATGCAAAGGGGTATAGCCATTCAAAAAGAACAGAATGACTGATAAATTGAATATGCATTTTTTGAATGTTTAAACAATAAATCCCTTTACATATTAGAGATGTAACTTTCATCCAAAGGCAAACCTAGACACAAGTGCTAACAGAAATTTAAGTCTGGGAAGACTTAAATGTCTTTCAATGGATAAGTGGAAGAAACAATCAAAAACAGAAGTACATGTACATAATGGAATACTACTTAGTCACAAACTTGTACTCTTTTTTTCTTTTTAAATTAGTTCTTTGTACATCATGTTTTGGTGCTATTAGTTCCTCCCCAGTTCCTTCCAGACCCATATCATTTGCATACCCACCAACATTTATGCAGCACTTTCAAAAACATTTAAAAAAATACATTAAGTCCAATTTGTGCTCCCCTTATAATCTTGGGTGTGCGGTCTTCAAATGGAGCATGGTCAACTTACCAGACACTACATTCTTAAAGTAAACTGACTTTCCAGTAGTTCCTTAACGAGGGATGAGATTTTTGCCCATCTCCCCTTTCCATTCTAAATTTGACTTCAACTTTCACAACTCTTATTCGTGTTGTCACAACTGCTGTGAGTTAATTGGTGCAGTTTGCCTGAAGTATCCAGAAATTACTATTACTATTTTGTTGTAGACACCTACTTCTTCTCAATCATAAACTCCTTCTACCCACATTTTCTATAATGATCCATGAGATTTGGAAAGAGGGTGTGTGATATAAATGTCCCATTTAAGGGTGAGAATTCCACAGTCTCTTATTCTCTTCAAGAAGACAAGTTGTAGGTTTCTGTATTAATCACCATCTACCACAACTAGAAGATTCTATAATTATGATTTACTGATACATTAATTTATAGGGGTAGTAACAAGTCATTGGGAGTTGGTTTAATGATATATCCATTTTGTAGAATAGTAGTGGTAGGTTCTCCCCTAGGACTTATGTTCTATCAAGTCACGTGTTCTTTACCCAATAGTAGTAACAGGCATAGTTTTTCTATTTTGGCATTGTTGTTGAATCTTAAAAAATATGTTGATCACTGTCATGATGTTTATGTCAGTATTGTATTAGTGGGTATGCTTTTCCAGGAAGGACATGATTGTAGTTCACATAGTTCACAGCTGAGTAAATCACATGAATTCTTTTCTACACCAAATGCCAAGAATATCAACTTATAGATGAAACATCCAGGTTAATACTTTATTTATTCATTGTTTATGGTTAAGCATATGATATCTTCTGCAACATGTTCTTACCATCAAGTTCTTGAGGGTAACCAAGAGCAACAGCAATTACAAGAACCCACAATGTTTGACATTCTATGGGATCCCACTTACATACAATGTCAAAATAGGTAACCTATTTCCAGTACTAGGACTTTTATTTGTAACTCTGTGATGTCTAGTAGTAGAATTGTTACACGGTTATAAATTAATTCCATTTTAACTCTGTTTATAACTCTGTTTATAAATTCATTTGTGTATATCATAGGAAGTTTCTATACTAGTAGTTTTCCACTTAACTTTCTTAGAAAGATCTTTAGTGTTAATTTACCCTTCCCTTTATTCTCTCTACTATCATGCCTTTCCATAACTCACCGAAATTAAAAACTTCCTGTCCCATTGTTTACCTTTGACTTTTTATACCACTGCTTTATATGCACCTTTGCTTGAAAATCCCTCCTAATGGCCTCATACTAACTTCCAGAGCTCTATGAGTATGTCAAATATAATATGGACAGGAATATCCCAAAATCTCCAACAAAGGCATGTGAATATAGAGTATATACAGAGAAGAGAAAGACTTTGTGTAAATCATTAACACTAGAGAAGTCAAGATGATTTTGACAGCTACATTGTGGATGAAAAGAAGGCAAACGGAAAGTATATGGAAAATGGAGTATGAGTGAAGAAGATAGAACATTTATGAGTATGCCCTGAGCTATCTGGGCACCGTCACAGCCATAGAGTTTGGCAAGTTTAAAACTTGGTTGCATGAAGAAGTGTGCAATTTTAAGAGGAATTTGGGTACCACACACATAAGATTTATAGATAGAGCAAGTTCATAAAAAGTTGAATATCAAGTGAATAGTTTACCATATATAAAATACTTCTACACTGATTATAATTAAGACCTGAGAGATATAAGGTCTTTATTTCACCCTAGCTAAAATAAACATGTTTAAGGTGTAAACTATTGGTTCACAAACCATGGTGACTTTGTTGCTATGTGTAAGGTATCACAGTCTCTGTCAGAAGTAAGTGAAAGGGTCAATAAAGCTACTCCTATTTTTAAACTCTTAGAAAGCACCACATGACTGTTGTACCACCAAGCTAATTCCCATTTGATGAAATTCTTCAAGATCTCAGGTCTTGATGCAAGAGCTCTGGAAACACATACATGAAGGTTAGACTCACCACAATGCTACAGCTCTACCACCACACATGCCCCTTGGGCTTTGTGATTAACCTCTTTGAAACTTATTTCTGCAATATCATCAAATATTAAAAACTATCTATGTGAATTGAAGAAGATAGAAGAATTTTCTACCTAAAATAACATGTAAAAATTTCAGAGACTCAGAGGAAACCATAATACAGGACCTAATTTGCACTCAGATACTTTTAATCTATTTTTCATTTTACAATACCAACCCCAGTTACCCCTCCCCCTTCTCCTGTCTCCCACATCCTCACTTCCCACACCCATACACTCACAGAAAAGATAATGCCTTCCTTGAGGAGACAAAAAGTCTGGTATACCAAGTTGAGGCACAGCCAAGCCACTGACCCCTCTATCAAGGCTGAGAGAGGTATTCCACAATAGGGAATGGGCTCCATAAAGACATTTCACAGTCTTGGCATAGGCCCTGATGACACTGCCAGGGGCTTCCCAACAGATCAAGCCACATAACTATTACCAGCAACTCAGAGGGTCTAGTTCTGTCCCATGCAAGTTCCCTAGCTGTCAGTCCATAGTCCATGTACTCTCAATAGCTCAGGTCAGCTGTCTCTGTAGTTTTCCGCATTGTGATTTTGACCCCCCCCCCCCATTGTTCTCCTCCATCTCTTCAACTGAACTCCTAGAGTACAACCCAGTGCTTGGATCACTACATCTGCTTTCATCAGTTACTGGATGGGAGTTCTATGATGACAGGATATTCACTAATCTGATTAAAGGGGAAGGCCTGTTCAGATATCATACCCACTATTGCTAGGAATCTTAGCTGGGGTCATTCTCGTAAATCCCAAGAATTTCTTTAGCACCAGATTTCTGCTTAAACCCTAAATGGCTTCCTCTATTAAGATATTTTTTCATTGTTTCCCTCACCATCCCTTCCCCAAGTTGGTCTTCTGATCCCTTGTGGTCTCCTTCTCCATCCCCTCCAATCTTCTGCCTCCCAGTTTACTCAGGAGATCTTAACTATTTTCCTTCGTGGGGCCCTCCATGTATGTACCTCTTAAGGTCCCCTTTTTACACAGTTTTTCTCGGGTTGTAGAGTGTAGCCTACATCTAGCATCCACTTAAGAGCGAAAACATGCCATGTTTGTCATTCTGGATCCAGGATACTGCACTCGGGATGATTTTTCTTAGTTCCATCCATCTGCTTGCAAATTTCTAGATTTTTTTCTGACAAGTAGTAATCCATTGTGTAAATGTACCACATTTACCTCATCTATTCTTCAGTTGATGAGCATCTAGGTAGTTTCCATGTTCTGACTATTAAAAATAATGCTATTATGAACATATGTGAGCAAATGTTGTTGTGGTATGGTTGTGCATCCTTTGGGTATTTGCCCAACAGTGGTGTTGCTGTGTCATGAGGTAGATTGATTCCTAATTCTCTGAGAAACAATGCTAGTGATCTCCAAAGTGGCTGTACAATTTTGCACTCCCACAAGCAATGGAGGAATGTTCCCCTTAATCTACAGCATCTGTCATCAATGTTTTTTGATCTTAACCATTCTGGAAAACTCATTTCGATTTGCATTTCCCTGATGATTAAGGGTGTTGAGCAATTCCTTAAATTTCTTTCAGCCATTTGAGTTTCTTCTTTTGATAATTCTCTGATTAGATTTGTACCCCATTTTCTTTTTTTCCTTTATTTTTTTCTTATTTTACATTTTGATCCCAGTTCCCTCTCCCACCCCCCATACCCACCCCTGACCACCCTCCCATCCCTTCCACCCCAAATCTTCAGAGAGGATGGTGTTCCATGAGGGCTCAAGAAAATCTGTCAAGTTATTTGGAACAAGGACTAGGCCCTCTCTCCTGCCTCTAGGTTAAGTGGTATCCCTCCATGGGAAATGTGCTCCCAAAGTCCTTTTGTACACCAGAGATACATCCTGGTTCCACTGTCAGAGGTCCCTTAGACTGCCCAGGCCTTCTAACTGAGACCCATGTTCAGGGGGTCTGAGTCAGTCCATTGCTGGATTCCCAGCTATCAGTATGAGGGCCCAGTAGCTCCTCCTTGTTCAGGTCAGCTGTCTCTGTGGGTTTCTATAGCCTGGTCTTGTCCTTCTGTTTTCATCAGCTACTAGATGAGGGCTCTATGATGGTGGCTGTATGATGGTGTATAAATTAGTCATCAATCTATCCGGGAAGGGCTTTTATTGTAGCCTGTCCACTGTTGCTCAAATTGTTAGTTGGGGTCAGTCTTGTGGGTCTCTGGACATTTCTCTAGAGTCACTTTTCTCTTCAAACCTATAATGGCTCCCTCTTTTATGATCTCTCTCACTTCTCTCTCTCTCTCTCATTTCTCTCATCTATTCCTCCCCTGACTCAATCTTCCTAGTCCTACGTGTTTTCCTTTCCTCCCCTTCTCTTTCTCCTAGCTCCCTCTCCACTCACTGCCCCCCCACTCCCAATATGCTCAGGAGATCTTGTTCCTTTCAACTTTTGTGAGGGACCTTGTATGAATCTCTTAGATTCCTCCTTGTATCCTAGTTTCTCTGGGAGGTGTGAATTTTCGGTTTTGTACTCCATTTTCTAATTGGATTATTTGGTATTTTAGTGTCCAGTTTCTTGAGTTCTTCTATATTTTGGTGATCAGCCCTCTGTCAGATGTGGGGTTGGTGAAGATCTTTTTTCCATTCTGTAGGTTGCTGTTTTGTCTTCTTGACCATATACTTTGCCTTGTAGAAGTGTAACATGAATAACAAAAACCCAGAGATGGATACTGGGGTTCAAGCTGAAGATCAGAAAAGCAAATCAGCCAAGCCACAAGAGAGCTACTACATCTACCAAGGCTGGAAGGATGATCCTGTCCTCACCAAGGGTTGGGACTGATTGGCAAGTCTGATAGTCTGGAGGCTACTGGCCAAAAACTGAATACTGAATGCCCTGCTACTATCTTTTATACCTCTTTAGGGCTTTAAATAAAAGAAGTGAGCTCTGTTACTCTTTTAAACTGATTCACTCTCATGTAGCCCTGGGTGGACTTATACCCACAGAGATCCATCTGCCTCTATCTCCTGAGTCCTGGGATTAAAGGAGTGTACCAACACTGCCCGGCTTCTATGGCTTGTTTCTAGCTTTGCATTCTTATACTTGGGCAAACTTTATTAAATCATAAACAATGTTACCATACAGAAGCTTCTCAATTTCAGGAGTTTCCATTTATTGATTTTGTGCTCAGAGTCTATGGTATCAATATTATATTTAGTAACTGGTCTCCTGTGCCAATAAGGGCTACATACCAATTTCTCTTCTATCAGGTTCAGTAAAACTGGATTTATGTTGAAGTCTTTGAGTCATTTGAACTTGAGTTTTGTTCATGGACATAAATATGAATAAAATTTTATTATTCTACATGTTATCATTCATCCAGTCATGCAACTACCATTTTTGAAGATGCTTTCTGTCTTTCCATTGTAAAATTTTGGCTTCTTTCTGAAAATTCAGGTGCTCATAGGTGTGTGGATTAGTATCGATTAGTATCAAGGTCTTCAATTAGATTCTATTGATCCACCCATCTGTATTTGATGCCAATACCAAGGTATTTTTATCATTGGAGCTCTACAGTAGAGCTTGAAATCGGGGATTGTGATGCTTCCAGGAGTTCCTTTATTGTACAGGGTTGTTTTGGCTATCCTGTTTTTGTTGTTGTTGTTGTTTTGTCATATAAAGTGGAGTATTATTCTTTCAAGGTCTATGAAGAATTTTGTTGGGATTTTGATAGGTATTGTATGGAATCTATAGATTGCTTTTGGTAAGGTTGCCATTTTTACTATGCTGATCCTACCTATCCAAGAGCATGGGAGATCTTTCCATTTTCTGATATCCTCTTCAGTTTCTTTCCTCAAATACTTCAAGTTCTAGTCATACAGGTCTTTTACTTGTTTTGGTAGAGCTACCCCAAGATATTTTGTGTTACTTATGGCTATTGTGAAGGATGATGTTTCTCTGATTTCTTTTAAGCACATTTATCATTTGTATACAGGAAAGTTACTAATTGTTTTTTTTTTTAAGTACATATTGTATCCTGCCACATTTTTGAAGGTGTTTATCAGATGTAATTCTCTTTCTTAGTTATATCTTTATGTGGTTTTGGTATGAGCACAACTAGCCTTGTAAAAAGAGGATGGCAATATGCCTTCAACTTCTATTGCACCAAACAACTTGAGGTGTATCAGTATTAACTCTTCTTTCAATTTCCGGCAGAATTCTGCACTGAAACTGTCTGGCCCTGGGTGTTTTGGGTCAGGAGACTTTTGATGACTGCTTCTATTTCCTTTGGAGTTATACATCAATTTAAATTGTTTATCTGGTCTTGATTTGATTTTCATATGTGGTACCTATCCAGAAACTTGTCCATTTCTTTTCAATTTTCCAGTTTTGTGGAGTACAGGTTTTGAAGTATAATATGATGACTCTCTGGATTTCCTTAGTGTCTGTTGTTTGCTGATTTTATTCATTTTGATATTGTCCTTATGCCTTTTGGTTTGTTTGAATAAGGGTTTGTCTAGCATGTTGATTTTCTCAGTGAACCAACTTTTTATTTCGTTGATTCTTTGTTTTGTTCTCTTTGTTTCTCTTTTATTGATTTTAGTCAACTTCTCCTAAGTGAGTTCACTTCTTTTTGTTCTAGAGATTTCAGGTGTGCTATTAATTCGATAGTGTGAGATTTCTCCAAATTCTTTATGTAGGCACTTAGTACTAAGAACATTCCTCTTACCACTGCTTTAATAGTGTCTCATAAGTTTGGACATTTTCATTTTCATTTTTGTTGAAATCTAGGAAATCCTTAAATTTTCTTTTTTTTTTTTTTCTTTCTTCTTCTTCTTTTTTTTTTTTTTTTTTTTTTTTTTCTGTTCAATGGCAATGTAGGAACACTGAATGCCGAATGCCGTTTATTGGGGGGATGGAATGAGTTTAAATACTGACTTACAGCATATTACAGCACAGTGGAAAATTACAGGCTTAGTTCCTCCCCATGAGGTGTGTGTTATCAAAATGGGAAGAGTAACAACAACAGGTTTGGGGCAAGGAGTTCCAGCCAACAGCTTCAGGCTTGCTCAAGGTGCCTTGGGGGTCGATGCAGGGCCCTGCAGGTCCCTTTTTCTTTTAATATAAACTAACACCTGTCTTAGGTGGCAGAGGATGTCAGCATAATTCCTTACCCATCATTGGAGAGGTCACCCAGGCCCGTAACCCACCCCATCTTGGGTTGGATATTTGACCCCCTCTGCCTTACTTGTCTATGTTGAATATTTTGTCAGCCACATGTGGGCAGAGGCATTTTCTCTTGAGCCAAAGACAGTAGAATTTGTCTTGTTTGAAAGTTGGCCTGGGCCTGTCTAATGCTCTGGCAAAGTAGCACCAAGTGCAAGGGCTATGAAACAGAGTAAGTGAGCTTGCCCAATCTCTAAATAATCTGCCTGCAAGTTAAAGTCCTTGCAAAAAATCTTCTGCACTGGCAGGTGGTACTCAGGTTTCACTGATCTTAATGGTCTGCATGGCTAAAGCGTGTATAATTTAAAAACTGATCATTCCAGGATCCCTGAAGAAAAATGATGCATTAACACAGATATGTGTGAAAGACAAAAAACAAGAATCCATGTGAGCCTCTCACAAAAATTTCAAGTGTTCATATAGGAGGCTAGTTTGTAGATTTAGTTTAAAAATGCCAATTTGTACTAGACTATCGAGTATGTTTTGGGTGGCTAAGGCTTCAGCCAATTCACCTGATAGTTGATCCACTGTGCTTGCAGTATTTACAGATTGGGAAAGGGCTATTGAAGAAACTGTTGCTTCAGTGACAGAGACGGCACACGCAGCCGTGATCCTGGAATCTCCTTTCCTCTCTGCTGCACACCTGGGGTACGTGACCCATGGCAGCTATTACTTCATATGTCCAGCAGCTAACCAGTCCACAGACTTGCTGAGAACAATTGAAACTTCCCCCAAAATTAGTAGCATTAGTTACAACAAAAATAAGGGAACCAAAGTACAAGTGCCTGAGATGAAGGTGAAATTCTTATCCCTTGGATCAAAGTATAAATTTAACACCACTTGACCCAAACTATAATTACTGGTCAGGAAAAAGGGACAGATATGGCTACTCAGACCCACAGGCATCAGAATGGGTAGATTCTTGAAGGCTCATTGGACCATATTTCTGGCTGTTACAATAACAGTCCCTCCCCTTATGGCAAATCAGATGCTCAGGCACACAAACAGGGTATTCTGAGTCTGGTGGAAAGCACAAACTGACCCTTGGGCCCATACTAGAACTGGGTCTGGGCTGCACCATTGTCCAATAGTGACATTCTTTCACATAACTGAGCCATAGTCAGATGACCAAGGGCGCCAATGCCTATCAGCTGTAGATCGAGCAGCACCATCACTAGTTAAAAAATTTTAAATACAAAGGACAAGAGAAAGGTGATTATGAGGAGACCCTGTAAACACCCCTTTTTTGTTTTATGAAGACAGGCTTTAATTGTGCAATGTGTATACTCCACCATGGCCTGACTCTGAGGATTGTCTTATGTGAGATTTTAAAAAAATTGCAAAAGATGTTGAAACCCTGATTAGTATAAGCAGGGCCATTATCAGTTTTTAAGTGTCTAGGCATTCCCATATAAGCAAAGGCTGGTAAACAATGGCTCTTAACATTCTTAAGCTTTTCTCCAGTATGGGCAGAGGAAAATAGATGAGAATGAATATCCACAGATACATGAACAAATTGTAGTTGGTCAAAGGAAGGAACATGGGTAACATCCATCTGCCAGATATCATTAGGCACGACACCCCGGGGGTTAATTCCAAGGTGTGGAACAGGTAAGAACTCTGCACGTTCTTAACTATATTAATAGCTTGGTCTCTAGTAATTTTAAAATAGAATTTATGTGACCCTGCATTAAGGTGGAAGGTTGTATGAGCTTTGCAGGCTGCTTCATAACAGACTCTCTCATCATCATCATGGCACTATCTTTTTTAGTATTAAAATCAGCAATGACATTTCCTTCACTCAAAGGGCTGGGCAAATCAGAATGCTCTTGGAGATGTCCTACAAAAATTGGATGAGAGATCCTCCATAGTAGGCTTTGTATGGATAGTAAATGTTCCTGTACATGAGAGACCAGAGATATAAGCAGCAGTTTCTAAGGGCACCAATATATGACACACATATTTACTGTCAGTGTACAAGTTAAATGGCTCATCAGAAAAACTTTGAAGGGCTAATTGTACTGCAGCCCCCTTTACAGGAATTTGGAAAATAATCTTGGGGAAACACACAAAGTGATTTTTAAAAAAAAAATTAAACTAATTATTGGAAGGAAAATGACTATCAAAGTGGCAGGGTGTGGAACACAAGAAATGTGTCCAATCCACATTAAACTCTTGAAGCCATTGTATCTGTTGTTGAGTATAGGGAGTAAAAATTACGTCGCAGATCTTGTCAAAAACTTGAAGACTCATTTTGTATGCCTTTTGTATGCCTGGGGATAAGATCTAACTGTCTTTCCTGGGAATGCATGTTCATAGACCCATAATATAGAACCAGTTTGCCAAAACACTTGGAGTAGGGGAATACGCTGAAGCAAAAACTAATAACATCAAGTTTTAAGAATCGTCAATATAATTTAAATGAGCAGATTGGAGGGATTTTTGCAAAGTTGTATGCATTTCTCATGTGTTAAAGTGCATGTGCTAAGGTGGAGAAGTGGGATCAGATCTCCTTGTAAAATATCAAATAAGGGCCTAAGCTGCCCAGTGGTTAGGACCAAATTAGAAAGAACCCAATTTATATCTCCCAATAATTTTTGAAATCATTAAGAGGGTTCAGTCTATCCAGCCTTAAAGTAATATTTTGAGGATGGATACCATAATATAACAATTGATGACCCAGGTATTGATAGGGAAATACTTGTTGTACCTTTTTGGGGGCTATTCTTAAGCCAGCTAGTTGAAGATTATGTTGAATTTCCCCCAAAGACTCATCTCTTCCTTAAGATCTGGGCCGGATTAAAGAATATCTTCCATGTCATGTATAATATACAGGGATTGAAATTTCTCCCTAATGGGGCTAATGGCCAAAGATACATAAATTTGACAAATAGTGGGACTATTGACCATTTCTTGAGGCAACACCACCCATTGATATCTCTTATAGGGTTCTGGCTCTTTAGAATTAATACGAGGAATGTTAAATGCAAATGGCTCATTGTCCTAAGGATGCAAAGGAATGCTAATAAAAACAATATTTTAGGTCTATAACTAATAAATTATCACCTTGAAAATACCTACAGGAGAAGGTAAGCCAGGTTGTGTGGCTCCCCTGATTTGCATACAATCATTAACAGCTCAGAGATCTTGTAGGAATCTACATTTTTCAGATTCTTTTTTATTTATAACAAAGATTAGTATAAAGTGGTATAAAGTGGAAAGAACTACATGTCCTGCCTCTAATTGTTCCTGTACAAGTTGATGTGCAGCTTGTAATTTCTCAATAGATAAGGGCCATTGCACCACCCAGACTGGGATATCAGCTTTCCAGGTAATAGGAATGGGAACAGGCTGCACAGAAGTAGCCCCTAAGGAAAATTTCCCAACCCAGAGCGATCTCTGGCTCTTTTTTTTTTTTCTTTACATAATCGATCCCATTTCCCCCTCCCTCCCTCTTTCCCTCTCTCCCCCTTCAATGCACCCTGACCCCCCTCCCTTCCCCTTCCCCTTCCCCCTCCACATGTAGGGTGATGACATCTAGGAGGGGTCATCTAAATCTGTTAAGTCATTTGAAGTAGGGACTAGGAATTCTCTCTAGGTTAAGGGAGTATCCCTCCATGGGGGATGTGCCTGCAAGGTCCATTTGTACGCCAGGAATACATCCTCTTCCACAGTCTGAGGTACCTTAGACTGCTCAGGCCTTCTAGCTGAGACCCATGTTCAGGGGGTCTGAGTCAATCCCGTATTGGATCCCCAGCTATCAGTCTGGGGTCCTGCATTACCTCCTCCTTGTTCAGGTCAGCTGTCTCTATCTATGTGTTTCTGCAGCGTGCTCTTGTCCTCCCTCTCTGCATCTGGATTCTAGTTTGGCTCAGTGTTTAGAAGTGGGTGTTTGCTTCTGTCTCCAACAGGTACTAGATGAGGGTTCCCTGATGGTGGATAAGTTAGTTGTTGATCTCATTATCAGGGAAGGGCATTTATGGTAGCCTTTCCACTGTTGCTCAAATTGTTAATTGGGGTCAGTCTTGTAGGTCTCTGGACATTTCTCTAGAGTCAGTTTTCTCTTCAAACCTATAATGGCCCCCTCTTTTATTCCTCTCTCTCTCTCTCTCTCTCTCTCTCTCTCTTTCCTCTCTTCTATTCCTCCCCTGACTCAATCTTCCGAGTTCCAGGTGCTTTCATCTCCTCCCCTTGTCTTTCTCCTAGCTCCCTCTCCTTTCACTTACCAAAATTAAATCAAAAACAGACAAACAACTTAAATAGACCTATAACGCTTAATGAAATAGAAGCAGTCATCGCAAGCCTTCCTAAGAAAAAAAGCCCAGGGACAGATGACTTCAGTGTAGAATTCTACCAGAAATTCAAGGAAGAGCTAATACCAATACAGTTCAAATTGTTCCACACAATAGAAAGAGAAGGATTATGACCAAACTCTTTTTACGAGGCCAAAATTACCTTGGTACCCAAGCCACACAAAGACACAACTAAGAAAGAAAACTACAGACCAATATCCGTGATGAACATTGATGCAAAACTACTCAATAAAATACTGTCAAACCAAATCATCCACCATGAAAAGTAAGCTTCATCCCTGGATTGCAGGGATATTTTAACATGAAAATCTATCAACATGATCCACCATATAAACAAACTGAAAAAGAAAAAACACATAATCATCTTCCAAGATGCTGAAAAAGCCTAAGACAAAATGCAACACACTTTCATGATAAAGGCTTGGAGAGATCAGGGATATTAGGAACACACCTAAGCATAATAAGAGCAATATACAGTAAACCAACATCAAACTGAATGGAGAGAAGCTTAAGGCAATTCCTGTAAAATCAGGAAAAAGACAAGGCTGCCCTCTCTCCATATCTCTTCAATATTGTACTTGAAGTTCCAGCTAAAGTAATAAGACAACAAAAGGAGATCAAGGGGATCCAAATTGGAAAGGAAGAAGTCAAACTTTCTCTATTGCAGGTCATATGATAGTTTATATAAGTGACCCAAGAAAACTTGATATGGAATAATCAACTTTATATGGAGAAACAAAAGACCCAGGATAGTCAAAACAACCCTGTACAATAAAAGAATTTCAGGAGGCATCACCATCACTGACTTTAAGCTCTATTACAGAGCTATAGTCCTGAAAACAGCCTGGCATTGGCACAAAAATCGACAGGTAGACCAAAGGAATCGAATAAAAAATCCTGATATTAACCCACACACCAATGAACACCTGATTTTTGACAAAACAGCTAAAAGTATACAATGAGGGGAGGAAAGCATCTTCAACAAATGGTGCTGGCACAATTGGATGATGGTGTGTAGAGGACTGCAGATAGACCCATGTCTATCGCCATGCATAAAACTCAAGTCCAAATGGATCAAAGACCTCAACATGAATCCAGCCACACTGAACTGCCTAGAAGAGACAGTGGGAGGTACCTTGAACAAACTGGTACATGAGACTGCTTCCTGAACATAACTAAAGTACAGACACTGTACTTTACAGTGAGTACAGACACTGAGATTGACAATTAATAAATGGGACCTCCTCAAATTTAGAAGCTTCTGTAAGGCAAAGGATACAGTTGACAAGACCAAATGGCAGCCCACAGACTGGGAAAAGATATTCACTAATCCTACATCTGACAAAGGGCTGATCGGCAAAATATACAAAGAACCCAAGAAACTAGTCAACAAAACACTAAACAACCCTCTTAAAAAATGGGGTACAGAACTGAAGAGAGAATACTCAATAAAAAAGGCTGAAAGACACAGAAGAGAGAGAGCGAACATAAAAGAGGGAGCCATTATTGGTTTGAAGAGGATACTGAACCTAAAGAAAGGTCTAGAGACCTACAAGACTGCTGTCAACTAACAATTTGAGCAACAGTGGAAAGGCTACCATAAATGCCCTTCCCAGATAGTGAGATCAACAACTAACTTGTCCACCATCATGGAGCCCTCATCTAGTACCTGTTGGAAACAGAAGCAAACACCCACACCTAAACACTGAGTCAAACTAGAATCCAGATGCAGAGGGAGAGGACAAGACCAGGTTGCAGAAACACATAAAGAGTTGACCTGAATAAGGAGGAGCTAACAGGCCCCCAGACTGATAGCTGGGAAGCCAGCGTGGGACTGACTCAGGCTCCCCTGAATATGAGTCTCAGCCAGAAGGACTGAGCAGTCTAAGGGACCTCAGACAGTGGAACCAGGATGTATTCCTGGTGCACAAAAGGACCTTGTGGATACATCCCCCATGGAGGGATACTGCCTTAACCTAGGGACAGGAGAGAAGTCCTAGTCCCTACTTCAAATGACTTTACAGATCTACATGTCCCCACTTGGATGTCATTCTCCTACATGTGGAATTGGGGTGAGGGTGGGAGGGGAGGGTGGTCAGGGTGCATGTGAGGGGGCAGAGAGTGTAAGAGGGAGGGATGGAGGGAGAGGGAACTGGGATCAACATGTAAAATATTAAAATAAATTTAAAAAATAAAAAAAAGGAAAGTGCGCAACATCTTTAACTATCAGGGAAATGCAAATCAAAACAACTCTGAGATACCACCTTACTCCTGCCAGAATGACTAAAATTAGAAACACCAATGACAACTTATGCTGAAAGGATATGGAGAAAGGGGAACACTCCTCTACTGCTGGTGGGAGTGCAAACTTATACAGCCATTTTGGAGATCAGTATTCTTTTTTATTTCTTACTTGACCCAGTGAGGATTCAGTTGAGTCCTGTGTGATTTCCATTAGTTTGGAGGCTTTCTACAATTAGTTTTGTTGTTGAATTCCAATATTAAGCCGTAGTGATCTAAGATAAAGAGGGTATTTCAGTTCTTTTTGTATCTCTTGAAGTTTGTTTTGTTACCGAGTATGTATTCAATTTTAGCACCATGTGGTGCTGAGAAAAAGGTATATATATTATTTGTGTTTGGGTGTAATGTTTACAGATGTCTGTTATGCCCATTTACTCATAACATCTATTAGTTCCCTTATCTTACTGTTAAATTCCTGTCTGAAAGACCTGTCCAGTGGTGAGAGAGGGCTGTTGAAGTTTCCTGCTATTAATGTGTGGGATTTGATGTGTGATTTAAGCTTTAGTAATGTTTTATTTACAAATGAGGGTGCTCTTGCATTTGAGGCACAAATATTTAGAATTGAGCCTTCATGATGATGGATTTCCTTGTGATGGATATAAAATGTCCTTCTTCATTACTTTTCATTAATTTTAGTTTGGAGCCTGGTCACTGAAGCTGAAGTAGATGTGGGTGGTGCACAGAATATGCTCCATGGGCTAGGGTCTAGAGATCAGAGCTGTCCAGTTGGGGCTCAGATACTCACTTCTTTTTCCAGGTATAGGTAGGGTGTGAGTACACACAGATATTTTAATAACAAAATTAAATATATCTCTAGACATCAATAAAATCTTCCATTGTTGGTGGTAGTGTATTAGAGGCAATGTTTCTGATATGGAAGGTGCTAGTTCTCTGAAATTCTGTGCATTAGAGGACTATGTGAATATGTTCATTATAAGTCTTGTTTAATAAGAATTTCATTTGAATAGACAGAAAGAATAAGGAATGGATTTGGAAAACACCATCTAGTCTATTAGATCATTGTTTTTCGTATATTTTGATTTGGCACTGGATAATCAAGTGTGGAGCCATAAAGTAAACTTTATCTTTATCAGGTGACAGCCTCAAGATGGTGGTATGATTGTAAGGATTCAGGCACTACACTGGCCTGCCCCTGTCACCTGGCAGAATGCACTCAGGCAGTACCCTGGTCAGCCCAGGGTTCCACAAGTACTATTCTGCAGGCAGGTATAAAGGAGCCCTTTAAAAGTCAGACCCCCTGCCCACTTATGCTTTCTTCTCTCTCTCTCTCTCTCTCTCTCTCTCTCTCTCTCTCTCTCTCTCTCTCTCTCTCTCTCTCTCTCTCTCCCTCTCTCTCATTCTCTCTCGTTCTCTCCTGCTTTTGGTTGGCCACCAGCTACTCCCCTCTTCTTCTCTCCCTGCTCTCTCTTTCTCCCCTTCTGTTTCCGATGCCTCTATGTCTCTTCCCTTCTCCCTCAGTCCCCTTTCTAAATAAACGCCTCATTTAAGCTCTATCCGCCTGGCGTGTTAGTCCCTCCTGCCTAGGTCACCCTCACCTGCTATGGAGCCTGCTATGCTCTCCCACATGGTCCCTTACCTTGGGACCCCACTGCCGTCGGACCCTCACCAGGGACCACTCGTCTCCACCCCTTCTCCAGCTTTTATTCTTTTAACTGTAATGAAAGAACATTTTGGTGCTGTGACTCGGATCGCTGGATTCAAAGTCCAGATTGCTAACGAAACAAACAATGATGGCATATGGCTCTGTGGTCTGACAAAAAGCATACAGACTTGGAAAAGTCTTATTGAAGTTGGTGAAAGGAAGGAGTTCAAAAGCTGGAAGCCATGTTTCTAAGAAAGTGAACTTGAAACAAGAAGAATTGTCACCAAAGTATAAGCGGGTATTGCAGAAGGGAAGTTGGAACAAGAGATTGTAGATGGCTGAGTTAAAGAACTTAACAGAAATTTTCCTCATCCAAATGCCAAGTATGTCTCTTGGAGTTGTACCTTGAGAGAATAAGTATTCACAGGTGGTAACACAACCACTACCATTACTACCACCACCACCATCACTAGCATAACCACCACCATCACCACCACTACCACTACCATTATGGCTACCACCATTACCACTACCATCACCAGTACTGCTACTACTACCACCACTACCATCCACTAATTATAAGAACAAGAACAATGTACATAAGATACTGAAGATTCTCATATTTGCTTCAGTGCTCCCGAAAGAGAGGAACAGCACTGTTCTTGAAGAATATCTTTACTAAGTTGTAATGGCAGACATGTAGGTGGGACCAACAAATGAACTGAAACTAAAATCAATCATGTTACTCACCAAGATGACAATATGCAATGTAATAGGCAGCCAGAAGGCAAGAAATTTCATAAAAATAATGCCTTGGAAGATCTTTTGGAGAAGGGAGTTTCCCGTCATACTAGGAATGCTGAACCTCTCTGTTCTACAAAGGCATCTGGGAAGGAATTTTCAAAGCATAGGCTTAGTGATCTGGTCAGCAATCTAATTTGACTAATTGTAGTGCTTTGAATAAAACTGGCCCTCATAGGATCAAAAGGAGTGGCACTATTAGAAAGTGTGGCCTTGTTGGAGTAGGTGTGGATTTGTTGGAGGAAGTGCCTCATTAGGATGTGGGCATTGAGGTCTCAGAAGCTGAAGCCTAGCCAGTGAGTCACTGTCACTGCTGCCTGTGGATCCAGATATAGAACTCTCAGCTACTTTCCAGAACTATGTCAGCCTACATACCATGCTTCTCATCATAACAATAGTGGACAGTAAGCCAACCCTAGTTAATGTGTTCTTTTATAACAGTCATAAGAGTTGTTGTGGATATGGTATCTCTTCACAGCAATAAAACCCTAAGACAGTTATCTTCTGAATTAATATCTTGTCTTTCATTGGTGAGGATCATAACGTGCAATGATCTATCTGAATTCTAATGTCCATGTTTAATCTCAATAATGACTTAAGACTAAAAATTGCCTTCCACATTGTTTAGATTTGTGTTATTTGGAGAGACTGGCCAACAAATTATGAGGGATAACAGTGAAACTGAGTGAAGCAAAGAGAAAGCTGCAGAGACCAAGAGACTATACAGAAACAATCCTCTATTCTTGCCTTTCTCTGTTGCTATACCTTCTACATTAGTGCAGAGAACAAAAAGCAGTCACACCTAGGGCACAATCTCCTTTCATCTTTCACGTAATAATCTAAACTCAAAGGGCAAGGACTCTCATTACCAACCCTTTGTTGTAGACTCCTAACTCCACTGTGTAGTCATTCCCTTCTCACCATATTCTGATTGGCTCCTCACTCTTACAGTGTCAAGTTCCAGTTTTATAGATGGACACGGAAGTCTTTCCTATCACAGCCCTTGGAAAATTATTTTAGCCTTGCCATTGATCATATTTACAAATCTGCCTTGGGAATTTAAGTCAGTAAGAACTGCATTGTCTCTCTGTGAAAGATAAAGATTAAGTCATGAGGAGTGAGAAAAATTCTCCATTTTAACTCTGTTACTTCTTCCCTAGGGTAAGTGCTATGGAGTGGAGTCTGGTAGATGGAAAGAACATGATTCTAACAGATAATACAATTTATTTATGATCAGACTGGGACATTGGGCCAGAATTATGTCACAGTGGGTCTGCTCTATGAATGTGCATTTTTCTTAACCATTCAAA